>NC_090222.1:13632500-14232500 GCF_024489055.1 Chanodichthys erythropterus | reverse complement strand
ATTTATATTTTTATATTTAATAAATTAAAATTAAATAATTCTATAGAATTAATAATATATTTTTTTATACTACCGTTTTAAAAGTAGTAGTAAAAAAAAAAAAAAAAAAAAAAAAAAAAAAGACCCAAAACTTTAAAACTATATTATTAAAAAAAAATTATATATATATATATATATATATATATATACACACACACACACACACACACACACACCGATAAGCCAAAAAACATTATGACCACCTGCCAAAGCATGTACTCCACTAGACCCCTGAAGGTGTGCTCTGGTATTTAGCAGCAGATCCCTGCCATGCGGCATACATTGTTCAGGAATGGTTTAAGAACATGAGGAGTTCAAGGTGCTGCCCTGGCCAGATTTCAATCCAATTGAGCATCTGCAGGATGTACTGGACCAACAAGTTCGATCTATGGCAGCTCCACTTCACAACCTACAGGACTTGAGGGATGTGCTGCTACAGTCAGAGCCAGATACCACAGCACACCTTCAGAGTCCATGCCTCGTGGGTGGGCTCTGTTTCGACAGCACATGGAGGACTAGCAGCAGATATAACAAAAGAGACCGAGCAATTCTAACCTGCATTTTTTGCTGTCAAGTACATCATTTTCTTTTTCTTCTTTTTTCCAGTTAATGTCCCACAGAGGATTCCTAAAACAAAGTTGTAATACAGTTGTAATACACAATAGGAAAGAACTTAGCTATAACCTAAATGAGAAAACCTAGACAGTTGATTCTCAAATAAAATATGATTTAGTCCACAGTTACACTACCTAGTTTCCAAAGGTACATTTACACAACAACAATGTACAAAAAAAAGAAAAAGTATTTCCTTTGACACCAACGTCGTCAAAACTATCCCCGTTCACACGTATCCGTGAAAATGACTAAAAACACTATTATGCATGCCAGGCCAGTAGCTGGCGAGGTCACTTAGAAAAGAAACACTATGCGCCTATAGACTGAACACGTAATACACATGCGCATAACGGCACAGTTTTCACAGACTATAATGGTATTGTTTTCAAAAACTTGCATTTAGAAACCCATTTCAAATGTTTGCATTTTCAGGCCCCCAAAATGGTGATGTGTAAATGAATGGCTAAAATGCACAATTTGTCCGTTTTTAGTTGAAAACTGTTGCGTAAACATCCCTCAAAATCTTGGGAAAACCATTACCAGAATCCTCTAAAATCCACTGTACCTGAACCATCCAGGTCTCTCCTAACAAACGCCTTCCTCTTTTCCTCAAGAAACTGACTGGGGATCAGGCCAGTGCGGCCTCCATTTATGTTACATGCCTAAAAGAAAAGAAAAAACACTATTGAACTTCAAGATGTCAAATATTTAATCATTTAAAAGAAATTGGACCGAAACAAAGGTCTGGGAAAGAAAAAAAAGAAAAAAAAAAAAAAGTATCTTCTTCTCACTTGCCACCAGTTGGGGTCCTCCTTGTTCACTATATGCAGAATGTCTCCTTTAGAGAAAGCCAAACCCGCCTCTTTACAAGGGATCAGGTTATCCGTGTCAGGATTGTAGTTGAAATGTGGCTTCAAATACACCTAAAGGGCAAAGAATGTGTAACTCCTGCTTATTGACATATTAATCATTTTAAGCTGCTAATTATAGCCTACAAATGCAATTGTGTCACAGCTCACTCTCAGACAATAGACTTCTTTATAATCAATCACTGTTGACATGTAATGCTGATGATGATAAAGTTGGGAAAGGAGAAGTATTTTATCATAAAACTAAAAATAACCACTTCACCATTAAGATCGGCTTAAACATGTGCCCATTACATCTGATTTCAGTAATGCTGATAGGGCTGATTCCTCTTTCACATTGTCAACATTTGTCTACAGAATACTGCAGCCTGAAAATAAAAATAGGGGAAATAAGAGTATCAGAAGCAACCCATGTTGTTGTGTTTTGTAAATGGACTTCTCTATGGAGGACAACAGCATGTTTTCACATGAAATATTTATGGATCGTGTTGGATCTTTATCAGCGATGAGGACCCGACAGTAAACATACAGCGGTCATTCACTGCACATAACCAGGCCACCGAGTAAAGTTCAGTCGAAAGAAGACAGAAATTTAGGTTTGGCACAAGCAATGGAACCCTGTAAACCCTCACCTCCGGTGTTTGCTCTTTGTGCGACTTTTGTAAACATTATTCAAGGAACGATGGTAAAGGACTATTCCTGTTTAGATGCATACACTCAGGAAGTGGTTGATGTGCAGCAACAGGACTGTTTGGGGATCTAAATGTATTTGGATCAGAGTCTGAAACAACAAATATTTTGCATATACGTGGACCTGAGAAACCTGCTTAACTTGTGTATTATAGTTCTGTATGAATTTGTAATGTACTCTCTAGCTCGTAATATAACAATTACAGTCATCTCTGTCAAACACTTTTGAATGCGTGGTAAATATCACTCATCCAGAATCAAATTAGAAGCAAAAAGAAGAAGGAAAAAAAGGGGGGGGTTCCTAATCAGTTCATTCTGACCATTTGTGAAATGTTGCACATTTCAGCTCTGACTGTTATAACATAATGCAGTCTTTGCAAAAAAACTTGTTATAGAAAGACCAGTTAAAAACTTCATCAGACCCAAGTTTTTAAAGACATATTTAAACACGTATCAGAGACTTTACACGGCATTAGCAGAGGAATAAGCCCTTGTCTTAGTGGGAGTCTCTTAAAGGCACAGCAGCATAAAACGGACCATATAATTCTAAGGGTTAGAGAGAAGATAGATTCAGAGGTTGTGACAGGATCAATTATGACTCATTTTGGTGCAAAACACTTTACTAACATTATAACTCGAAAAAAAAAAAAAAAAGCATCGATCAGGACTACTTTTCAGGATCCATTTCTTTCTAGGCCCAGATCTCAGAGTAGAAAGTAAGGGTGTGCGCGTGTGTTCGACTCCTCCCAACTGCCCTACTTAGCGCAGGTTGTGTTATTAATAGGGATAACCATGCTCACAATGCCACCAGGCTGAAACGGAGTCACCCAGAGGCCAGGTCTCTCCTTCCTCCTTCTCAAGGACTGTTTTAACCCATATCCCATCAGGAGGTTATACAGCACTAAAATCAGGACTACGGGAAAAAGACTGCTTTGTACTCTCAGCATCTGATTATTAGGGAAAGATACTAGCAGTTGTACATCAATCCACATCTTGTTGCAGAAAAAAAAGTTTATTTTACATTTATTTTTTAGGAGTTTTGCCTCAACCCCACAACCTTGTTACTAAAATTTCGGACATAAAAAAATGGGGGAGGGGGGGGAATTCGTAATGTGTGTCCTTTAATAAAGCAAACTAAATTGATAAATAAATGTAGACTAAATTAAGCCATCAAAGCAACTTTGTCTCCAAATGCGAATATATAATTATGAATATAACCGTTTACAATGTTGTACATGTAAACATAAGAATGGCACTTTTGAAAAATGTGTTGAAGTCATGTACACTCACTGAGTATCCAGTCATAACAGTAGCATATCACGTTATCTCAGTTTTCTCTCATTTTAGCTTGGTTTACTGCATTGATACTAGATCATTCCTACAAATGGCATTAGTAACTGAACTTTTCTGCATGATGCTGCATGTACACTGATGAGTGTCAGTATAAATCCAAGAAGACTGCATAAAATTGGCTAGAGTAACAAACAAAAAGTGACTGAGTACAAGTTTAAATAGCATGGACAATCAAAATCTGAATTTGAATAAAAAACATACACTCCAAAAAAACATTCTGGATGTTAAATCTAATAATAGTTTACATACTAAAGAATGAATTCAGTTATATTTAAAGTATTGTATTCAAATAAATAAATAAAAGTTTTTGCCATCAACTTGGATGTGGTTATGAGAGATAGAATTTAGAAGTGAGGAGATGGGGTGGTGGAGGGATGCTGATAAACTGTCAATCGAATGGAGGTAAGGCTGCAGTGTATATACCTCCGTTGGTTGATTAGCTGAATGCTTCCACCTGTGATAATTAGTCTAATAATCTGCACCTGCTCCTCCCGAATTTTGGTAATAAAACATCATTTGTTGTGAATCAGCAGTGCACTGACCTGCGCGGGTGGAGGTGTGTCCCTGTAGCTGGGCAGGATTTTGAGAGTGATGGTTCCATTGCAGTCCCTCAGCATGTGCTGTAACGCCATGGGGTCTTTGCCCACCTCTCGGCCGTTCACCTCTCGGATGACATCACCTGTGTGCAGCATCCCCTGCCTGTCAATCATGCTGCCATGCATAACACGCGCGATGACAAGGTCGCCCTCCTCCACCCGGAATGTTACACCCTAGAAGAGTTGACACCATAAATCTCTGAAATGCCAGAACAGAGAGTCAGACATCCTTTTTATTAAGGGATATTATTTGCACCCTGGAACCAGTTCTCAGAATTTTATTTATTTTTTACTTTATAAGGGCATATTTTCCTATAATATCATATCATCTCAGAATAAATAAATAAAAGTTATTTTCAGTGGCTTTTAACATATATAATACAGTATCCCTAAATAAATAAAATATTTAGTTTTTTTATAATATAATAAAATTAATTCAGTTGCTTTTAATATAATATAATATCTATAAATAAATAAGTGGCTTTTAGCATAATAAGATAATATAAAATCCCTAAATAAAACAAAATAAATATTTTCAGTGGCTTTTAATATAATATACAAGACAACACAATATTCCTAAATAAAATAAATTAAATAATGTCATTTTTAGTGGCTTTTAATATAATATACAAGATAACACAATTTCCCTAAAATAAATAAATAAATAAATAAATGCAGTGTTTTTTAATATAGTACTAATAATAATAATAATATAAATCAATCAATTGATTTATATCATATTATATTATATTATAGATGGATAATTAATTTCAGTGTGTTTTTTTTAACCAAGCACCCTGGTGAATTTCTGCCCTTGGCAGAGACATAATGACTTTTTATTTTACAAGGTGTTAAAAGACTGCGTGGCAGCCCACTATAAATCTGCTCAAGAGACTGGTTGGCCTTATATCTTCCTTGTATGTTAAAGTCTGATTTAAACTTTCCAAAGCAGAACAACCAAAAATTACTATTCGCACTGCCTGAAACACAAGCTGTTAGTAGTTTGTAGACTTACTCTGAAGGAGCTGAACATCTGACAGACTGTCGGATCTAATCCTGTGAAACTGAGAACGTCTGTCACTCACCAGAGGCTCTCCGGCCTTCTTCTGGATGCTGATCATGCGAACCGTGTCAGCCGGCATGAGGGATGAGCTGGTCATGCTTGTGGAATTGGTGCTGGTGGGAGGAGCTTCATATGACTTAGAGGCCACCTTGTCGTGAGCTTCTAACAGGGACTGAAATTACCAAGAGAATTCAATTTATGTTTGGAGAATTGAATTACCAAATGAATCATATTCCCCCAAAATAGGAAATGAGCAACTCATTTGTTCATTGTCTCAAGTGCTTAAAGATGATTTTGCTTTACTACTGAGAAACAACAGGCTGAATAAATTGTTGTAAATAAACAGTCAAAATAATGTTATGAAAAGAGGCAGTCAGACAGACACACACACACACACACAAAGAAGTCTTGTACCTGGAAGTGCGGTTCCTTCAGGATCTTACAGAGTTCTGCAGCACTTTCGTCATGACTGATCAGACTGTTCATATCAGACAGGATCTCGCTCACTAGCTCCACGTTATTACTTTGCACTGCCTCCAGCTTAACGTCCTCCAATCGCTCGTGTGCCTGTGAGAGAGTGGGCGGAGTCAAAATAGCTTGAGTATCTTGCCAAGAAACGGATTAATGGATTACGTCTAGATTGACTCAGAGCATTAACAAACGCACTACCAGGTACACTTCAGATGAAAGAGAGTTTTAACAACCCTACACAAAGTCAATAAGAGAAATAATTTAATCAAGTGTCTCAGGGGTTGATTTTTATTTAAAAAAAAAAAAAAAAAAATCATGCCTTCATTTATTTTTTACCATTTTTCAAATGACCTAAATAAAAGTGAATAAAAGATCAGACTTTAAATCTTAAACTATTAATATGCATCATAAAAATATTAATGATAACATTTAAATTATATCTAAGCAAAGAATGAAATAAACTTAAATAATTTATATACAATAAATAGTAATGCATTTGCAATAAATATTTAGCATTTCCACCACACTGAACAATTTTGTCCTAGTTTATTTTTTTCTCTTCAAATTAGTGTACTTGTTTAGCAATATCAGTTATGTGCATGTTTGAAATGAAATATAGCAATAAATAAAAAATATTATTACCTGAAGAATGTTTTTATAAAATATTGTCATGTTGACATGTCAAACGAAGCCAAAATAACATTAATTTTTATTAAAAATATATATATAAATAAATAAATAAATATACATATGACATGGTAGAAATTACACTGTGGTGGGAATTTTAAAATAAAAGAAATGACAATTGAGAAATCTACTTGAATATGTACATTGTTAGACTATGTTAGTGAACAAATGAAGTAACAAATAATCAAATATTTAAAAAATGTGTTTGAGAAAGATCATTATGGAATGAAAGCAGGTGTTATTCAGGGGAGATTGACAGTGTCAAACCAGACATCTAAAGCAGATGAAACTGTCAGTCATGTGTATTATGGACCAACTCTTGCTATTAAATTAACAGATGGTACAGTAACACAAACTGCATGTTTCTCACAACAGAGTGTTAGTTCCTAATCAAACAAAGTGAAGCTCAATCAGTATCTCTCACAATCTGAACAATTTCACACAGCTATATAAAGAATAAGAAGTGAGCCCCTGTACATCACGTTCTTATGACCTGTGACACAGCAAACAACCCCTGGCCTCCAGCTCATAAATGTGCGCACACTATGTGAACAGTGTGTTGATTTTAGGTGGTGGATACAAGCTCTCTTATTAACTAATAACTTAAATGAAACATTGTATTTAGTCACTTGATATCCTCTAATAGCTTTAGAGCCAAGCAAGAGGACAAACAAGAGTTAAAATGAAGAATTAGTTTATACCTTAGCGAGGGAACGAACTATGGGACTCTCCATAATGCCACGGAGGAAGATGAGGTCGATGTCTTTGGCCCCTGTTGAAGGTGGCAGCTCCTTGAGGTTATCCAGCACCTGCTGCATGGCTGAGGGTCACACATAAATCACACACGTCAGTAAAATAGCCCATAATGTACTTGATGTGATTATAATATGACTTAACTGGTGTCCTATAATCGATGTTTATTCTATACACCAAACTGACCATCTGTCCCATTACAACCATCACCCTATATCAGTACTCACCAAGCACCTCAAAAAAAAAAAAAAAAGTATTTTCCTAGTAAATCTGACAACTTTTTACAGCCAACTGGCCAATAACTTGTGTAATAGTACATAGAAAGTCATTGGGAACTACAATATTATTTTGTTTAAAAGGTGCTTTATGTAATTTTTTTGACTGTATTAAAACAATAAATAAATAAATACCATGATATGTTTGCAGTTAAGAAGCATGTTAAGTTTTTCGAAGAAATGTGAACTTTTCTACAGTCATGTTATTCTACTTTGAAATGTGTGTTCCATGTCGGAATGTTGTCCAATTTACCAATAATTTAATAAAAAGTTTAACAATTTTTTTTTTTTTTTTTTTTTTTTTTTTTTTTTTAGGGACCTACATTTTATTCTTTCCCCTCAAATTTTATTTTGTTTTCTGGATTCCATTTTAATGGTTTAATTCCATTTTAAAAATTAAAAAGCATGTCTAATTAATTGAATTCTTAAAAACATTAATATATTTTTTAACAGTAATTTATTTTTTATTTTTAAATATATTTTTATGAATTTTATTTTCTTCAGAAGTTCTGTTGTGGATTTAAATTTTTCTGGCAATCAAATGAACGCATACCATTTAATTTATCTTTTAACCATGAAATTAAACTTTTTTTTGCCAAACAATGTGCTGCACAACAGAGCTTTACTGTTAAAATTAAAACATGGAAGAAAAACTGAGATTATTGTTTAAAATATATTTTAAGAATTTATTATTAAATTAATTTATCTAAATTCTACTGTACAGTTAAATTGAACTTTTATTTTGACAGTTTACCTAGAACTTTGAGTTTCTCTGTGTTTATGACGGTAGTTTTCTCAAACAAAGCGTTTAAATGCTGATGAACTGATTTTCAGAGCAGCTCTGGAGATGAATTTGTGAGGCGACAGAGGCCGAAAACACCGTGAGCGTCGCACGTGCTTCAGCGTGCGTGCGCCCGCGCAATTGTGTGTGAGGCGGTGTGAGGTAAATGAAACTGCGCTTCCGCATCATTCATTTCAGAGGCACACAGGCATGCAGGATTCATGTTTAAATAGTCCTTTTGCGGTTTAATATTCAGTCACTAGTAGGGATGGGTATCATTAAGGTTTTAACGGTATTACTACTCTTACCGATACTGCTTATCAATCCGGTACTTTAACGGTATTCTTATCGGTACTTTTTGTTTATATATATATATATATATGAGCTGAATTAACTTTGCTTTATATTATATAGTGTCTGCCATTTTTGGTGTTTTATATAAGATACAGTAAGAACATGAACAAAGAAACAAATTGCCAAATACAATAAAACAAAGACACAAATGAAATAAAGTGCTTTCATTTATTGTTGTGTTCATGTAGGCCTAAGTAATATAGGCCTAGCCTATAAAAGAAATCTAAGTAAAGTAACCAAATGTAAAATAACACTGCATGGTTTTCACAGTATAAATTAATATATTAAATCTTATTAAAGCTAACGTGCTAAAGTGCTGTGAGTGATTTTCTCTTTGCATTTTGTTGTTTTTATTAACACTGATGGCATAATCGTCAGAAGGACTGCTGTCACTTCAAAACAATAGATATTAATAAACATTTGATTTTCTCCCAGCTGTGCTTGTACACTTACGATATAAACTGCGTTTAAGTAGCTAAACACACTCCAATCCGGTCATTTTAACATACTATTGTGTGTATTTGATCGTTTGGACGTGCAACTGAAGCCCAACGTGTAATTTGTTTGTCTATTTGCGATCCGTTTTGGAGCGCGCGCCGCAATTTAGCCTGAGGAACAGTGTCTCTTGCGCGGATTATTGTGCTTTCAACGTTTTAAACATTGATAATTTTCAAACCCTTTACTGCAATTTAGCAACGTAAAAGCAAAGACTGCATTTTACAACAGTCACCGATTGTGCTGATTCTGACGTTAAGGGAGGAACGAACGCGCACAGCTGTGAAGAGAATGAAGGTGTGAGGTGAAACGCGGCTAGTTTTTAATAGTTTTACCTCAGATATCTTCTTTCTGATGATCCTTGAAAGCCAACATCGAAAGCAAAAATGCATCATAGACAAATTTCCTAATATTATTGCATACAGACTCAGCTTGCGACTCTGGCTAGATAGAATCTGCAATAGCAATAATAAATGCACATGTATTTTCTTCATAATTTCTCCAGTACCGATAGCAGAACCGTTAACGTCAGAGCTTATCGATACACCGGTCTTTCAAAATTTAGCCCCGGGGTCAATTTAATACCGGGTTTCGGTAACCATCCCTAGTCACTAGTGTATATTGCAATTTAATTTACGTGTACTGACCCGCTTTTAATTCATTCATCAAAAATTTGACCAATTCCGTGACATTCCGCGTTATATAGTAAATTCCGTTTTTATGAATGGATTCCGCGATTCCGTGATTGCGGAAATTATAGGGCCCTAGGAATGTCCGTTTTTGTTTTGGTCCATGTGATCCCGCCCTCTGCCAATTTACCCAATAGTATTTCATCACCCTGGGTTGCCAGTGTAACCCCTCCTGTTCAAACCTCCTGCTCTAAGCAGGACTCGAACCTGGGTCTGCCGGCATGGGAGTCGGGCGCTCTGACAAGGAGGCTAAAGACCACAGTCTCTAGCGCCAGTTACTAGAACACCTCTTGAGTTCAGGGGAGTAAGGTTTTACACGCACAGCTCTTACTAGCCTACATCGGTTACACTCACCCCCCTAAACCTCACTCTCATCTGGGTCACGGCACCAATGTAACCCCTCCTGTTTGAACCGCCCACTCTAAGTGGGTCGAACCTGGGTCTGCCGGCATGGGAGTCGGGCGCTCTAACAAGGAGGCTAAAGACCAGTCTCTAGCGCCTCTTGAGTTCAGGGGAGTGAGGTTTTACACGCACAGCTCTTATTAGTCTACGTCTGTCACACCGGTTGGCAGAAAACGCAGCGTATTGCAGCCATGGAAGCCAGCAAACTGGGTCAGAGATCGCAGATTCTACCTGACCTAAAAAAGCCTCAGAATCCATCTAAAAAGCACAATGATCAGAGGCATTTTTAAACACGAATAAACAAACTCATCAACTTACACGGTCAGGGTCGTCGCAGGGTCAATTGCACTCGTTCCTGTTGAGTGTCCTCAATTTGGAAGTCTGAGGAGGGGTCGGGGCAAACAACTATCTCCAATATTTTAATTTTTGGACTGCAGTACCCATTTCAACCACTAGCTGTCAATATTACATACTGCACCTTTAAATCTGCATCAACAACATTGTCATTATATATATATATATATATATATATGTGGCGACCAGGGCGGGCGAGAGCCGTGAGGGAACGGCGCGAGGCCGGTGGCGCGAGTGTTAATGAGCTTCACCTGGGAGGCGCACCGGCCTTGAGTCCCTCACGGAGGAGCTCCGGGAGCATAAAAGGAGGAGCGACTACCGTGGAGGACAAGAGAGGACCAGGCCTGGACTTTATTTTATGGTTTATTATGTTTGTGTGGCCGGCAGACGTCCGCGAGGGTCTGCCGGCATTACTTTCGTTTTGTTCTTTGTTTATTTTGAATTAAAGTTACGTTGAATGTTCGCCGGTTCCCGCCTCCTTCTTCCCATTTACGAACTGTGTTACAATATACAAAAAAAATTTCCCCAGATACAATTCCCACAGCTTCCTACAGCTTGGCTGCATGGTGTGGCAGGAAGCTGATTTTTGATCCTAATTACAGTCAATCCTACGCAACCTTCTGCTCTCCAGTACCAGAGAATGACAAAAACAATCCATGTGTATTACTGCATCAGAAAGCACAATTTTAAACTTGAGAGGCTAGAAAAGGGCATATTCATCACGAAGTGGAGTAATTTGCATAGTGCAAACAGCAATAATTTCCATGGTGAACAAACCCACACACAAACCTCTCCCCCTATAAGGCATCAAACGGCACAACACAGCAGAGAAAATGGTGTGTCAGTCGAAGCAACTGAAAGAAAACACTGCACTTGAGAGTCATACATGCAGGTCATTAAGGCTCTGAGACATGCTGTTTTATCAGCACTTTTCTATAACCTCTCTAGCTCCATAGTGAGCAGCATGTCTCTCTCTATACAGCCAGGATACATTAGACACTGCTTAAGTTATGATGACATGGCTGGAAGGACTGAGGAGGTCTTTCTGACCCATACTCAGGAGCAGCTGTCAGCAAAAGGTCTATCAACAGCAGGTCATAGGGTGAACTAGGTCAAAATCTAATGAAAAAAAAAAAAAAAAAAAAAAAACAAGAAACTGCTGCTGAAGATTGATGCATTGAAAATGGTGGTACTTGTTCATGTAACAATTGCTGCCAAAATGGCAAAGTGTTGCTAAGCTGTTTTTAGAGTGATTTTTGTGTGTTGCTGGGTGTCCTGGATGGTTGCTTACTGGTTGTTTTAGTCAAAATCCCAAATCTATGATTTTTATTCCTTAGTTTTTGAAACTCTTTACTGCCTCATGCAATATTAAAGTTTAATTGTTTATGACTTATTTGTAAGATTTTCTTGATTCCATTTTTTCCCCCCCATTTTAATTTTTTGGACTCCATTTTAATGCTTAAATTCAATTTTAATTAATCGAAATTTTTAAATTCATTCAATTTAAACAATTTATTAAAAGTTGAACAAAAATGACATTTTTTAGGACTCTATAAAATATGTCAATTCAAATTATTTAGGATATCATCTCTGAACTTTAAACAACTTAAAATAAATGTATTTTTTAAAGAATATATAAATATACGTACATTAAAATAAATAATGTAAAATAAATCAATAAAACCACGAGTATCCTACTGATGTATAAAGCATCCCATAAACCTGTAAGAGGCTCTAAGGTGCTTACCTGTGCCAGACTTGGCATTGGCAACGGTCATTATTCCTATATGGCAGGGCAAGCTCACGACTAAGACAAAATTTGTCTTCAATAGTAATGAGAACCATGCACCTGGGGGACAGGAAGAAGCAAGTCCACATCAGAATGTTTATTCACTCCATTAATCTCTGCTACTTCTCACATTTTCATTTAAAAACAGAATGAGAAAGTCACACGGTTATAATAAAAACAAGCCGGAAACATTTCGGTCATGCAGTGTCTAAGTGCATCAGAGTCATCCAATTGAGCTTTTCTTGGAAATCTCGGCATTACTGCCACTCTTTTCCAGGGCCTTTGTACTATGAATGAGGCGAAACCAAGAAAAAGGAACTTTACCCACAAACAGACCATCTTTACACACAATAGGATCAGAGGCACACATTGAAAAGATATTCTACAAACAATACCTGGATCTGTTTTTGCAGACTGCAGATACTCCAGATAGCTTTGACATAAACACCAATCCTACGATGTGTGTGTATGGATACACAGTGTACTACAGAATCACACTGGTTTCATGTAGAGACAAGCAAAACTCTCAGTTGCACTTCAGCATATGGCAATAACATTAAGCATCTCTGCATATTATACTCCTACCCGTTATGAGCTAACGTGATGATCATGTCACTGCAGTGCAGAAAAAAAATAATGTGACAACAGAATATAACAATACATGGTGATATATGTAATATCTCACCCGCAAATTGAATTTCAGTGCAGTTCACAGAAGCTCTGCTCACTCTCTTCTCACCTGGAGCTCATGGAGACAGCAAAACCTGCGAGAGAGGTCAGATATTTCCAACATTACTAAAAACTGCAAAAGCTCAGCAGTGTGTAGGCCTATATACATCAATACACACTATACTGACTGAGATTGGCATCTGATTAAAAGAACTAAAATTTGCCATTTAACATTTATTTAATTAGCACTGCTTTGTTGTGGATAAATGAGCTAATAACTCAATGCAAGCAATAAACAACATCCCCTGTAAAACTAAATGAGCAGCTATAACACAAAGAACACTGTATAGTTCCTCTGAAAGTGATAATAATACTTCCACATGTTCAGACTATGGTGTTAAAAACTAAATTTGTGTCCTAAATGATGCACTGTGACCCATGTATTCATGAGTCATGACGCTACTGATCCACAATCTGATTTCTGATTTAATGCTGCTGCCGGACTCATCTTACAGCATTCGTTCGTTGGCCAGAGTAGAACTGGCCCCCCGACTGAGCCTGGTTTCTACCAAGGTTTTTTTTCCTCCATTTTGTCACCTGATGGAGTTTGGGTTCCTTTCCACGGTCACCTCTGGCTTGCTTATTTGAGACACTTAATATTAAACAAAATTATTGATTTGACTGCACTGACACTACATGGTTAACTTACCATCACATATACCCCGAACTCTTGGTTGATTAACCCAAACCTTGTTTGCTTATACTGGTTCCAAAAACGTGTCTGGGAGCAAGTTCTGCCAACCCAGAGTATGTTCATGTTTAACAAACAAGACATTCTCAACAGAGTGATAATATATATATATATATATATATATATATATTCTATTAATAATAATAATAATAATAATAATAATAATAATAATAATAATAATAATAATAATAATAATAATAATAATAATAATAATATTATTATTATTATTATTATTATTATATACACACACAACCTGATCATGTTGTTCCAAAATATCAATATGAAAGATTAAAGCAGAATGGATAGAAGAGTTAGAAATTGACATATCCGAAGATACCTGGGATAAAGCTGTTGACTGAGTAAATGGGACTTCATCTTGTGCAAGATTAAATCTGATTCAGATGAAAGTTCTCAGCCTAAACTGTCCCCAAATATAGATGAAACATGTGACTGTTGCAATGCATTAAAAGGCAGACCTAACTATATATATATATATATATATATATATATATATACTTAAATAGCTTGAAAGTTACCTCCGATTTTGGAACCGAAGTTTGAGGTTATGATTATGTCACATAACCTGTTTTCTGGAATACCCCCCAGGATGAGAATTGAACTGAGCTGGATGACGACATCACCGTTTTTCTGCAGAACTGCTTTGTAGATTAAATGAACTAATTTAATAATTAATGATCTTTACAATGGAAATTAATCAACACGGATCCAACTTCAGCTGAACAATGACACTACTTTCTTTTAGAGCTGCTGTACAGCCGAAATGAACTCCATGCATCACTGAATCATTTTCCTGTTTTCACTGTAAAGCTGCTTTGAAACCATCTGTATTGTATAAAGCGCTATATAAATAGACCACTCAGTCATGTCCTATGTGCTCATGACCCATGTACTCAACCATATAGTGTATGAACTTTATAAGGTTATTTTATCATTCAACATTGGCATCTGATAGCGGAGGGGGAGGGGCTATGTAACTAAAGCTGTGACAGTTGTGTGCATAAAGTGTCTAACACTCCACACAATTTTTTCTAATTAAGTGCATCATCATTAAGCTGAACACAGATCTTTTAGTGAACTTAAGAAATCAAGTCCAGATACACTACCATTCAAAAGTTTGGGATCAGTATGTCTTTTTAATACTTTTTTTTATTTTTTTTTTCAGCAAGGGCACATTAAATTGATCAAAAGTGCCAGTAAAGTCTTTTATATTGTCACGGAGTTGGAAAAAAGATCACCCCCTTCTGTCAGTATTTTGCTTTAATTACAGCCTAAGTCTGTTGGGATACGTCTCTACCAACTGTTGTACTAACTTTGCACATCTAGACTTTACAATATTTGCCTACTCTTCTTTAACTCAACTTGAGCAGTTTTGCAAATTTGATGGTGACAATTTGTGGACTGCTGTATTCAAGTCATTCCACAGATTTTTAATGGGGTTTAAGTCTGGGCTCTGACTAGGCCATCCAAGGACATTCACATTTTTCTCAGTTTCTGATGCGTGCTTTGCGTCGGTCATGTTGGAAGGTAAACCTTCTTCCCATTAACAACTTTCTGGCAGAGCGCAGCAAATTTTCCTAATTTCCTCATGCCATTTTGTCCCATTCAGTTTTCCTTCCATCCTGACAAGTGCTCCAGTCCCTGCTGCATAGAAACACCTCCATAACAGGATATTACCACCTCCATGTTTTACTGTAGGAATGGTGTTATTTAGATGGTGAGCTGTATTGGATTTCCACCAGACATATCATTTGGTGTTGGGGCCAATAATAAATTTTAGTCTCATCTGACCATAACACCTTTTTCCATGTGGCCTCAGAATCTTCAAGTCGTGACTACATGCGGCCTTTCTTGAGGAGTGGCTTTTTTCTTGCAACCCTCCCATACAAGCCACATTTGTGGAGAATTTGTGTTATTGTTGTCACATGCACATAATGACTACTCTTTGACATAAATTCCTGCAACTGCTTCAGAGTTGCTGTAGGCCTCTTGGTAGCCTCTCTGACTAGTTTCCACCTGGCTCATTCATCCAGTTTGGAGCAACGTCCTGATCCAGGGAGGGTCTGTCTTGTACCAAATACCTCAATAATAGATTTCACTCTGCTTCTATGCATTGATAAAGCCTTTGAAATGTTTTTTGTATCCATCTCCTGACTTGTGCCCGTCCACAACTTTATCCCGGAGATCTTTTGACAGTGTCCTTGGTTGATTGTTTGCTTCAGTTGCACTACCAAGAACTGAAATGCTCCAGTAAAGCTCTTTTCAAGCTGAGCTAATTCAAATGACCACATCTGATCACAGTTAAAAAAGTCAAATGACTTTGTGTGCCATTGAGAAGGTGTTTAGCCACACCTGATTGAGTTTACAAGTCATTTTTAGGAAGGGGGTGATCCTTTTTCCAACTCAGTGATCCTAGTTTTTATTTATTTATTTTTTCTGACATGTTGGAGATTCTTTTCTAAATCCATTGTGTGTGTGTGTGTGTGTGTGTGTGTGTGTGTGTGTGTGTGTGTGTGTGTGTGTGTGTGTGTGTGTGTGTGTGTGTGATATATATATATATATATATATATATATATATATATATTTAGTAAAAAACCAACCCCAAATGTTTGAACAACAACAGTGTACACCGGCAACACAAGGAGCAAAACATACCATCATAATCATGTCACTAAAATAATCATGTCTTCACAAGTCCAGGCACCTGTCATACAATGTATATCCGTTCCAAGACTTTGACTGGTTAAGTTAAGGAAGTTGAACCCAACCACAATTGTAGCAGCAGGTGAATATAACAGATTAAGAACAAGCGTGGAAGTTTAATCTGATTGTGAGTCATTATGAGATCAAGGCTGCGCCTGAAAGCTAAGACAGCGGCATTCCTGTCTCACTTCACAGGGGGCATTTTAGTATGAAGGCACCTCCTAAAGAAACTAAAATGTCACATTTAAATGATTTCAATTGCCCCATTTGGACAGAGGCTACAGGTTTTAGGAGTCTCATTTTGAAGCCCAGTAAACTGGTCATTTTAAGTGATCAGAGTGATCACATGCTGATTATCCGTCTTGTGTGATTTGATATGAATATTGTACTTGATGTGCGGTTGCAATCTGGTGTAAAATAGCATGTACACACTAATAGCTTGAGGCCAAAAGGCTGGGGAGAACGTAACTAGGCCAAGGTGTTTCAAAGTGAAGGAGCTTGTGAGAGAAACTTACATTCTGTAACAAGTCAGCACAAACAAAATCACATGAAATGTTTGCTCAACTAACTGCAAACACCACCATGCATTAACTAATGACCCTTCTGAGGCATCTGATTATTCATTCATCTGAAACCAAAGCTACAGTTCTCAGTATTTTTTCATTAAGGCAATGAGAAAATCTTTCTTTAAAAATAAATAAGCAAATAAAAAAGTATTTCGAAGTAATCACAATGCGTTACAAACCCTGTGAAACTAACGCGTTTTATTTTTGATTAAAATAGCAAATAACCCTGAATTATGACCAAAAGTAAATAAAAGACACGGAATATAAAGTGTATTTTGAGTGCACAATGTGGATTAAAAAAATATTACAATTTATAAACATTTTAACAACAATAAAAACATCATTCATCTCTGCCAGTAAAACACCTGAAAGTGTTAAAGGTAGTGTAAGCAATTTCGGAGAGGCTAGCAATAGAAAGACTAGACTTTGAACGTGCAAAATTTCATCGGGTGCTGCAGCGGTCGTGATATGACGTCATGGTCTACGACGTCTTTTTTTATAGACAAGAATTCAACATACAAGATTATGGTAATACATTAAAAATGTAAAAATATACAATCTCTTATCTCCCTAACTTAATCGCGTGCGGCACCTCTCAGCCTATCGTGTAATGGCAGTAACATCAGTTGCAACATTCCCTCTGCCTTCTCTTGAAAAAATTTATTTTTATCAAGCGAAAATCTACATATAGTTCCCAAAGAAAGTATTGTTTAGTGTAAAACATGCTGAAGATTAGCAAACAGGCTGTTGATTAATTAAATGATTAGCTATTTCCCCTATTATTTGATTAGCTATTATTTGGCTAAAGGTTGCAGGCTTGCCTTCCAGTGGCTTTGCTTTTCGCTTGCGTTTCCAGTCTGATGCATTTGTATATGTTTGAATGGAAGTCACAGGAACGAAAAGTGCAGTGTGACCGCCCTTTATGATCCTACCCTCACTTCAGTACGCTCTGCAAAGACAGCGTTGAATTACCTCACATCTCAAAGCACAGATCATTATAATAATGATGAACGTAAACAACTTACAGAGCTCTGACTTGTACCACCTGACTGCTGCAGATTCATTTCACCGTTGATGGCGTTATAAAAGAAGAAACAAACGCACTTCGTCCGAGGTGCCAGTCAAGAAGGATAAGTCCAAATATATATGAAAAATATGACTGCACACTCAACTTACAAACAGTTTATTCACCAACACCGTTGATGGTGTTGCCATAGAAATGCATAAATTTGAGTCTGAGGATATGAACCACTCCAGGTATAACATCAAGGGTTGCCATCTCTTAATTAAGAAATTACAACTTAAACGCAGCATAATCTCATTGTTTTGGTTCAGGAAGAACTGTAAAATGTGGCTGCTGTTTGTATTCATCGCTCAGGTGCTTCTGAATTGGAAGGCTACATCCTAGTATTGGTGCATTAAAGTCATATCTGAAAGATCGTATTTACGAGTTGAAAGCACATGAACAGCACCACAATGTCGTAAAATATGAGTAGGAAGCTCTGGATTTTCTTTAAGCCCTGATCTTTACGAGTTGGGGGCGTGTCAGTGAGAAACATGGCGGAATAAAGGTATTTAGCAGTAGGGCTGCATGATTTATCGCACGATGCTAAAAATAACATTAAACTTGAATGCAATTGTCGCTTATTCTTAATGCGATTATGAAATCGCAAAGGCTGCGATTATTTTTTTATGCACAGCTTGTCAATGAAGTATGGCTCCAAATGCTCATCCATCTGAAAGCAGTGTCAGTTTGAATGGCTTATAATGTCAGAGCGCCCTCTGGCTTTCAGATGGAGAAGCATTTACTACTGATCACAGAGCCGTACAGCTCTGACAAAGCTGCGCATTAAATAATCGCAGCCTTTGCCAAAATCGCATGCGATTTAAATGCGATAAATTCTGCAGCCCTATTTAGCAGTGACATTGTCAGGCATTTCTATTTACAACTAAGTAAGCCATTTCCCGCACAAAAAGCGTTGTAATATAAACAATATGATATGCAATGATAAAGTAGTGCTTGGCGTTATATCGCATGCGATTGTCACGCGCATTTCGTCAGTAAAGCCGGTTCCCTGATTACCGCGAAATCGCCATCACCTGCTTTCAAATGGAGCATCATTTAATAGACAGAGCCATAGATCACTGACAAGCTACGCAATATCGCGTTCATTATAGCAGATGAATCGCCTTCGATTATGAACGCGATCTTGCGTAGCTTGTCAGTGATCTATGGCTCTGTCTATTAAATGGCGCTCCATTTGAAAGCAGGTGATGGCGATTTCGCGGTAATCAGGGAACCGGCTTTACTGACGAAATGCGCGTGACAATCGCATGCGATATATCGCCCAGCCCTAATACCCACCCATCCAAACAAATACCTGTCCATCTAAACAAACAAACACTCACCCATCCAAACAGTCAAACAAACCAACACCCACCCATCCAAACAAACAAAACACCTGGCCATCCAAACAAATACCCATCCATACAAACAAACAAACACTCAACCTAGGGCTGCACGATATATCGCATGCGATTGTCATGCGCATTTCGTCAGTAAAGCCGGTTCCCTGATTACCGCTAAAACGCCATCACCTGCTTTCAAATGGAGCGGCATTTAATAAACAGAGCCGTAGTTCACTGATAAGCTACTCTATATCGCGTTCATTATCGAAGGCGATTCATCTGCGATATGAACGCGATATTGCGTGGTTTGTCAGTGATCCACGGCTCTGTTTATTAAATGACGCTCCATTTGAAAGCAGGTGATGGCGATTTCGCGGTAATCAGGGAACCGGCTTTACTGACGAAATGCGCGTGACAATCGCATGCGATATATCGCCCAGCCCTATGATAAAGTTGACAGTTTTTCAATAAACTAATGAAAAATTAATGCACATTATTTGTTCTTCATTTTCTAGAAGAAGAGTTAAAAACCTTGCTGTATTTTTGTGTACTTAAATAACAGTTGCTCCAACGAAAGTGACTTGGACCATGGGGGCGGGAACATGCGTGAGATAGCCATGCGCACTTACTAGACCATCTCAATCTTGTGTTTAGGAGTATAGCCTACAAGCCTCCGAACAGTCTGGACTAGGAAGGACACAGCCTCACGTTTGAGAAGCACCCTTTAACTCTGCAGAGCATCATCATGCAACACGGTGAAGACGGACGTCTGCACGAGCAGGGTGCTATATGCAAGTACATATTAAGTTGACAGGCAGGCAGGACATCCTATCATTGCATTCGGTCCGAATGCAATGATTGGATGAACAATTTTTGGTCCTGTTTTTTAATATTTAGACCACTTCTATTATTGATTGCTATCAGAATGTGAAAAAAGTGTTTTTGCCTAATGCCTCAAAGTCGGGTTTCCATTCACATATTTGTTTGCAAATGTTGGGATACTGCATTTAAAAACACTGGATGGAAACACAAAAATGCAAACATATATAAAGTTAGGGATTTGATTTGGTGCCCATTTTTAAAAACGCTTAAGCTGCTTTATATTTTTGTTGAAACCATGATGCATTGTTAACAGGATTCTATGTAAACTTAAGTCTCTACTGCCACTTTGATCAATTGACTGCACCCTTGAGGAAAAACATTTATAATGACAGTTATTAATAATGAATATTAATTTCTTAAAATTAAAAACTGCAGGTTTCTGTTTTGATATGTAGATACGTAATTTACCCACTAAACAAGTCATAAACATGTAGATGAAATTCAGATAAGCACTTAATAATGTGCGTTGTAGATGAGTTATAACGTCACAAAGGCCAGTGACTGTCCTGAATAGAGCTGCTCTTATTGCTACAGGCAACTTGCTCGCGCATTCTAGCTACAGTTGACTGTCCTGGCAGTGGCTCGTCTTTTTCAGATACTATTCCAGTGCATATAACCCCCCTTTAGTTAACGTTTCCAGTCACTCTGGACCGTACTTAACATAACGCCATAGATTTTTATGATGGCAACACAAGCGCACGTGCGGCCCATTCAACTTAAAGGAAACGCGCAGTAGCGCGTGGGACGCACTGAGCACATTGCTCGCGCTGTGCTAGTACAGCTTTTACAAACCCGACTCGTTTTTCCTACAACATAAAGTTAACATCGTGAGCTCGGTCGGCTCGTTTGTGCAGTTCTTTCATTCATGGCTTGAATTGGCTTCAAGAGTTAGCTTTAAGAGTGTAGCCGCGAAACGCTAGCAGCAATCAGCTGTTTATTATTAGACGGCTAACTGGATTTAGCTGGTTAGCGCTCCAATCAAAAGTGTCCACAGGGTGAGACAGCTGTATAGACAGCCACGTGTAGAGCCCTACTCACACAAAAACACCCGCAGACACAATCACAAGAGACCCACAATCCCCGAGACTTACCGCACTAACCTCCCTGGGTGGCTCTGTGTCCCGGTGAGAAATTTAAAGCCCCATGAATGTCCCAGGCAGACAGAACAAGACACTTATCCTCTCTAGTGCTCTATATGTCAGTCAAGACGTTCGGACATGCCCCTTTCGTTTACGCCCGAGTGGAATGACCAATTAGAGGCATGGGGTGCAAAAAGACACGCCCACTGACCGTTGTGTTCGCATGTGCGACTCATTTATGAAATATGTGAGATTTTCTCCGCCCTTACTCAGTTTGAAGTGTGTGTATGACCAGGCAAAAATGTTGAATATGAATGTTATGGTTTCTCTGACATTTTTTTTTAATTACAATTCCCTTTATAAAGAATATGTCAGTGAACTAGGAGTTTGGACTTTTTAACAATTTGCGTCTGTTGTCCAGTAGAGAGCACCATCAACACATTTAAAGCATTTTATATATTATATGTATATATATATATATATATATATATATATAAAATAGTATTATATATACATTTTATATTATAGTCTCTCCCTCTATATATAATTTAATTTATAATGTCAAACACACATATAAATAGTAAGGTATTATGTTCTCTGTTGATATTACAATATATTTCAGAATATTTCTGAATACATATATATATATATATATAATTTATAATTTACATTTATTTATTATAACATTTATTATATATAAATATATTTTTAATATTATATTATATTATATTATATATTATCAGTTTTGACACTGGAATCTATATATATATATAAATTAAATTGTTGTTGATATTAAAATATATTTCAGAAACTTACATTTCTCAAAAATGTCTAGAAAAGTATCTGTTGACCCAAAACCAAAGACTATACTCATGCATTATAAATGTTTTCAGTCTATTGTGAGGTTGATTTAATGAATATACAGCTATTAATATTCATTTCTGCAATGCTTTTAATTCACAAATACTGTGCAATGAATTTAATAGTACAGAACATAATGAAGGCAGTATCAATGGTTTAAAGCTGCACACTGCCACTCTCTGGTCATCGCTGACATCGTTTGGTGGGTGACAAAAATCTCAAAACTGGCATTTCCTTGAATCTGAAAAGACACAATCAAAAAGCAATACATTTGTAACTTTGTATAACATGAAAAAGAGAGAGAGGAAATTATGTAAAACCTTTTTAAGTGAAAGTTTTTATAAACTCTTTTTGTATGTATGACAACTAATAAAAAGAGAATATCCAGTCTCCAGCTAAATAGAAATGTGCAGTGTTCTAACCTGATGCTGTCATGTTCAGTGTCTGCTTCCTCATATGTCAACTCAGGAATGCTTCCTGGTGTCTCTCTCAAGAACAGACTCTGGAACATAGGTTCAGGACTGTTTCTTTTCCCATACCTGAGAGAGGTTAGGACAACAAGCACGCAAGCTCATTTCTGCCACGGACTAAAAATTAAAAAAGGTAATTGAGACTTTTTATCTAACTCGCAATTGTGAGTTTAAATCTCACAATTCTGAGAAAATAAAGAAATTGCGAAAAATAAAGTCAGAATTGTGAGATAAAAAGTTGCAACTACCTTTTTATTTTTATTTCGTAGCAGAAACCAGCTTCTATAATCAAAAACTGCAAAAGAGGTCTGCATATATAGTCAAACCAAAATTTATTCAGACTTCTTGAACATTTCTTTTATTAATACAGTTTATTCACTATAATTAAAAAAAGAAAAAAGAAAAAGGTAATTAAATATGACAAGATCTCAGAGTTAAACTGTGCCAGAAAATTTTTGGCTCCAAATTTTTATCAATTTTACTGGTAGTCCACTGTATGAAGAATTTTTGGGTATAATACAATATATTGCCAAAAGTTTTGGGACGCCTGCGTTTACGTGCACATGAACTTTAATTACATCCCATTCTTAATCCATAGGGTTTAATATGGAGTTGGCCCACCCTTTGCAGCTATAACAGCTTTAACTCTTCTGGGAAGGCTTTCCACAAGGTTTAGGAGTGTGTTTATGGGAATTTTTGACCATTCTTCTAGAAGTGTATTTGTGAGGTCAAGCTCTGATGTTGGCAAGAAGGCCTGGCTCACATTCATCCCAAAGGTTTTCTGTCGGGTTGAGGTCAGGACTCTGTGCAGACCAGTCAAGTTCCTCCACACCAAACTCACTCATTCATGTCTTTATGGACCTTGCTTTGTGCACTGGTGCATAGTCATGCTGGAACAGGAAGGGGCCATCCCCGAACTGTTCCCACAAAGTTGGGAGCATGAAATTGTCCAAAATGTCTTGGTATGCTGAAGCATTAAGAGTTCCTTTCACTGGAACTAAGGAGCCAAGCCCAACCCCTGAAGAACAACCCCACACCATAATCCCCCTCCACCAAACTTTACACTTGACACAATGCAGTCAGACAAGTACCGTTCTCCTGGCAACCGCCAAACCCAGACTCATCCATCGGATTGCAAGACAGAGAAGCGTGCTTCGTCACTCCAGAGAACACGTCTGCACTGCTCTAGAGTCCAGTGGTGGCGAGCTTTACACCACTGCATCCGACGCTTTGCATTGCACTTGATGTAAGGCTTGAATGCAGTTGCTCGGTCATGGAAACCCATTCCATGAAGCTCTCTACACACTGTTCTTGAGCTAATCTGAAGGCCACACAAAGTTTGGAGGTCTGTAGCTATTGACTCTGCAGAAAGTTGACGACTTCTGCGCACTGTGCACCTCAGCACGCGCTGAACCCGCTCTGTGATTTTACGTGGCCTACCACTTCATGGCTGAGTTTCTGTTGTTCCCAATTACTTCCACTTTGTCATGATATCACTAACAGTTGACTGTGGAATATTTAGTAGTGAGGAAATTTCACGAATGGATTTATTGCACAAGTGACAACCTATCACGATACCACCCTTGAATTCACTGAGCTCCTGAGAGTGACCCATTCTTTCACAAATGTTTGTAGAAGCAGTCTGCATGCCTAAGTGTTTGATTTTATACACCTGTGGCCATGGAAGTGATTGGAACACCTGAATTAAATGATTTGGAGGGGTGTCCCAATACTTTTGGCGATATAGTGTATGTCACAGTTTACTTTATTTTTCTATCTTACCTTACATAAATTAACTATAGTGTCCTGCACCCACTAGTAAAAATATATCAAAAATATAAAAAATGTCTGAATAATTTTTGGTTTGACTGTATATTCTAAATATTTATTACGTTAAAGCTGCAGTCCATAAGTTTTGCCTGTTTGTCACCATCTCTGTTTGAAACCTGCAATTGCAGTTATTTGCAGAAGTATTATTTGTACGTGTGTTGTGCATCGGCACGGCTCCTCAGTGCGGATTAATCTAATGTTTGCTGTCAGTCACCACATCAGTGTAGATACTGTGCTTCGGAATCACAGATTGTAGTCTAGGAAGTACGACCAAACTAAAAATTTTCACCGGAAAATGTCATCTGAACAAGTAAGCAACAAATATGCCACTTTTGTTCTGACAAAAAAAAAGTTTGTTCTGAGGAAAAAAAAGCATTACAATAAATGGCGCTGCCAATGATGATTAAATCTAACGATAGTTTAGTTTATATCACATCAAACCATGCAAATTATTATTATTGTTATAATTGTTCTCAAATTGTTAATATTAACAATGTGTATTAGTATGTATTAGCTTTACCTGTAGATTTCAATTACTGTACAGTCTAATCACTTACGTTAATTTGTCATACCGTACAATCCGCCATCAAAATTATATGTTTAATTATTGCAGCTGCTGTGAGAAAAGGCTATAAATGATCCGCTGCCTGCAGCATACTCACATGCGATATAACCCACTAGCTGTGACAACGTCTTTATGTAAACAGACGTGACGTAATGACGCAATGACGAATGGTGACATGCTCGAATTTCCTGCAAAAACCCACCAGTACCACTCGGATTAGAACACATTATTACTACCGCTGTGAATCGGGCTAAGATAAGGAGATAGTTTTGAACACTGGCTGTTTATGTACTTGCTCAAAAATTTATTTTGGATCAACCAAAAAACGTTACGGACTGCAGCTTCAAAGCAGGAGATAATAACCATACAAACATTTGGGCTGTTGAACATGCTTCTAAGGAAGTATCTTTTATAAAATCTTCTATTCTGTAATGTGAGAAAGAAACTGAAACCACATATAACAGGGAGAAATTAGATGAACTACAAATTAACAACCAGGAACAACTCAGGACCACTTTTAAACTCCACACAAGTTCAGGCGAGACACAATGGACTATAAAGAAAACAAGGTCTACAGATGGATATCTGGGAACCTGGGGAAACATTGAGTTCCACGTCCATGGGAAAATATCTATATCTAATTGTTTTTGCAAAATTAATTTATAAACAACTTTCAAATTATCTAGGCATTAATAATATTTAACACCATTTCAATCTGGTTTCAGGTCCAATCATTCTACCACTACTGCATTACTTAAGTTTACTAATGATGTGTTGTCAGCTTCAGATGATGGTAAACTCACAGGTGCAATTTTTTTAATTTTTTTATTGCTATTGGTCTTATTGAAAATTCAGTTTTGTGGTTTAGTTCATACCTGCATAATAGAAAACAATGTGTTGTCTTAAATGGGAATAAATCAGATTTTTTGATTCAACAAAGAGTTGTGCCCCAAGGTTCAATATTGGGACCACTTTTTTTCAATTTATGTTAATGATTTACCATTAATTTTCAAAAACTGTCATGTTCAACTTTATGCTGATGACACTGTCATACATGTATGAAATTCTGATTTTCTTCAAATACAATCTCTTCAGTCTGATTTTATTATTTAACAAGATTGGCTTTTGGATAATAAATTAGTGCTTAATAAAAGTCTTCCTATAACATTATTTTTGGCTCTATAATAACTAAAATCCAAAACTGGTTATTGTGTTGTATCATGTAAAGATCTCTTTTGCATATGCTAGTTAGATCAGATGTTGTGTGTGATGACAAAAGAGCATACAGTATATACAAGGTAGTTTTCCTGTGGAATTTGGCTACTTTTACACTGTTGCCATGGGTTGTTTTTCATGTCCTCGGGTAGAAGCAACCCCAGATAACATGATATTAAGCCCAGGAATGTGATTTTTACCAGGTGAATCCTGCCAAAAATGTGTATTTTACCAACCGGAATGCGATTTTTACTGTGGGACCCCCTAGTTTTGGTCTAGTTTCGAATAGCAACTGGTCGGGTTTTGTTGTGAAAACCTTGGCAAACCTGATTTCAACTTGCTTGCACTTTGCTAAATACTTTAGGACTTGCTGCTTGTATATTACGGATTAATTTACACTTTTTTTTTTATCTTACCTTTGTCGTGTGATGAGCTTGATATAGTGCCGCAGGGCAGTGTAGTATTTGGTCATGTCCTCTGCAGGAATGTTTGTGTCTGGTGTGTATGGATTTGCATCTGTGACTGTCACTATCCACATTACAGCAATGATCATGAACATGAACTGATGAGAGTGCATCTAGAAAATAGAGAAAATAAAAATAAAAAGGCCACTCTGTAATACATAATCTGTGGATCAAGATTCATGCAATTGCATATAAATTTAGCTTACATTTTTTAAATAAAATAAATGTATACTATATTTATACTATATTTATAATTATATATATATATATATATATATATATATATATATATATATATATATATATATATATATATATATATAATATTTAAATTGTAAAAAAAATAATTGCTAAATGCACAAAACTCAACAGGCCTATCCTTGATCTAAGAACTTCAGCTTTCTGCAAGAATACTTTAATAACACAGTGTGTGTGTGTAATATTATATAGGTCTAGTTTCCCCAGTGTTAAAATTGTGTTCACGTGTTTACCTACAACAGCAGCAAAATATTATGGTGAAACTGATATTTTAATAGTGTATCAATATTTTTAATAGATAAAATGAGTGTTTAGGACTAGGTGTTTGAAACCAAGCCTCTCATACACTTTTGACTAAAACCTAATAACTTGTAGCTATAGCCTACTTTACTTTTGAGCGGAAATTTAACTTGCACATTAACACTGACGACTTACATTAGATTAAAACAAAACAAAAATGTTTTATTTGACTTACCTTCCTCTGACAGACTCGGTATTTCTTGTGAGGGTTTGACTGACAGCGCGGCTCCTGTGATCTCAGATGTTCTGACTGACTGAGGGCGCTTCCTAGTGTTTTATAGCAGATCTGAAGCACGCCTCTCTTGGCGCGTCATCAGTGTTACACACGATGTCTAAGGTATAATTATATATATATATATATATATATATAAAACATGCAGTTGCGGCTCCTAGCCATAAATTTAGGTAAGGCAGATTCTTATGATAACCATTTTTGTAAGGTTTATTTTCTTCTAATCGCACATCAGACACACTTTTGGCAGAATTCTAATGTCCGTACGTCATTCAGCCTGAGGGTGGCGCTCTAATGATGATTGACAGACTTCAGAACACATGACAAACGCACAGTGATTATTATGTCTCTAGCATGTTATATGTTTGGCAACAGTTCTTTTAACCCTAAAAGATAAGATGTGTAGCTTTTCATTTCTTAAACCATGTATTAAGATGTATCATGGCCATATTCCAGGATGACAATGTCAAGATTCATCAGGCTCAAATTGTGAAAATTGTTGGGAGGGAGCCTGAAGAATCATTTTCACACATGAATTGGCACTGACCTTAACCTCTGTGTAAGTTTTTGGGATGTGCTGGAGGAGACTTTACAGAGTGCTCACCTCTTGCTTTGTCAGTACAAGATCTTGAGCAAAAAAATGATGCACTTCTCACTGGAAATAAATGTTGTGATGTTTGGTCAAGATCTTGTATTGACAAAGCAAGAGGTGAGCACTCTGTAAAGTCTACTCCAGCACATCCCAAAGACTCAGAGGAGCCAATTCATGTGTGAAAATGATTCTTTATGTTCTCTGAACCATTCTTTCACAATCTTGACATTGTCATCCTGGAATATGGCCATGATGTGTCTTCCTACATGGTTGTTTAAGAAATGAAAAGCTACACACTCCATCTTTAAGAGTTAAAAGATCCGTTGCCAAACATATAACATGCTAGAAACATAATCACTGTAATAAGAATCTATGAATGAATCATTAAGTATTTGCCTATTAAAATATAAACAGCAAGTACTGGTAGCTTTGGCACTGTGTGCAGGTGCCAAATCCTGTTGGAAAATGAAATCTGCATCTCTAACACTTCCTGGTATACGGCTGCGTTGACCTTGGACCTCAGAAAACACAGTGGACCAACACCAGCAGATGACATGGCACCCCAAACCATCACTGACTGTGGAAACTTTACACTGGACCTCAAGCAACGTGGATTGTGTGCCTCTCCTCTCTTCCTCCAGACTCTGGGACCCTGATTTCCAAAGAAAATTCAAAATTTACTTTCATCAGAGAACATAACTTTGGACCACTCAGCAGCATTCCAGTCCTTTTTGTCTTTAGCCCAGGCGAGACGCTTCTGACGCTGTCTGTTGTTCAAGAGTGGCTTTATGCGACAGCTGAAACCCATGTCTTGCATACGTCTGTGCGTAGTGGTTCTTGATGCACTGACTCCAGCTGCAGTCCACTCTTTGTGAATCTCCCCAACATTTTTGAATTTGAATTTGGCTTTTGTTTCACAATCCTCTCCAGGGAGCGGTTTTCCCTATTGCTTGTACACTTTTTTTCTACCACATCTTTTCCTTCCCTTCGCCTCTCTATTAATGTGCTTGGACACCGAGCTCTGTGAACAGCCAGCCTCTTTTGCAATGACCTTTTGTGTCTTGCCCTCCTTGTGTAAGGTGTCAATGGTCATCTTTTGGACAACTGTCAAGTCAGCAGTCTTCCCCATGATTGTGTAACCTACAGAACTAGACTGAGAGACCATTTAAAGGCCTTTGCAGGTGTTTTGAGTTAATTAGCTGATTAGAGTGTGGCACCAGGTGTCTTCAATATTGAACCTTTTCACAATATTCTAATTTTCTGAGATACTGAATTTGGGATTTTCCTTAGTTGTCAGTTATAATCATCAAAATTAAAAGAAATAAACATTTGAAATATATCAATCTGTGTGTACTGAATGAATATAATATACAAGTTTCACTTTTTGAATGGAATTAGTGAAATAAATCAACTTTTTGATGATATTTTAATTAAATGACCAGCACCTGTATATATAGTGCTATGTTCTATTAAATGACCTTGGTTCAGTGTCTTAACCTTCCAGTTCAGGCCAGTGTAGAATGACTCTGTGGTCTGATTCCAATAACAGAAAATTATTGTCAATGAAAATCAACTATTAAGATCTCACCCTGAGCTTGAGTGGCATAAATTGTACCTTTCATCAATGTTTGGATTGATGCGTTTAAAAGAAGAAAAAAAAAGAAGAGTGGCTAGAGGAGTACCAACCTCACTTGAAGTACCAGGTGACCTATCCAAGGTCAACAATCACACAGAGAGGCAACTTGAATGGTGATTGTGCTGTGCTCAAAATACTAATGAAAATGTGTTATTTTCTGTGTACTTTCTCAAAAATTCATTGATGACACTAGAAAGTTATTATATACTCATGTGATTCCTGTTAAAAAAAATAAAATAATCAATAGCATGCCAAATTGCTCTCCTTTTCAGAAATGTTCTGCACTCCACAGATGATCCTGGAAAAAAAACAAGGACAGGAAGATAGAAGATAAAATGAAGAAACAATTTTCGAACGGGGCAATTTCAAAGTAAGGTCTTGTCAGTGACTGAGATAACAGCAGACAGCCTTTTACGTTACGATCGGGTCTGGAACAGGATAAAACATCACATAATGGAAAAACCAAGCATCTTCTCCATCTTCTCTGATGCACATACTGTACTGTATTGACAAAAATTCACACTTTCTTCTGCCTTTACATATTTATTTTTATTTATTCCAGGAACACGAAACACGGTGTGAGGAACAAACAAACAAACACCATTGTGTTTTTTTTCTTAGAAGAAAATCAAAAATAAAAAGGGCAAAGAACACAAACATGAACACATTTCACTTTTACACATCAACTGAGATGAAGTATTCATACTTTAGGGCCTCAGAAGCAGACAGTCTTGTAGAGGAAATCAGCAGCTTTGAGAGCAGCTTGAGCAATTTAGCATCCTGTCACAGACACATTCGATGATTGAATAATTTTGGAGTAATAATATTAAACTAATATTCATCAGCTTATATTCTACATACCAGATCCAAAGCAGTGAACTCTACATTCTGATGCTCATTCTCTAGAGTCCCACTGAAGTCTGGAACATGCAGCTGTGAACAAATAAATCAACTTTACTGACAGAAAAAGACTTAGATTTTTAAAGTGCCCCAATTATGTTAATTTAAAATCTTCTAATTTTGTTTTGGAGGTCTCCTATAATAGGTTTACATGCATTCAAGGTCAAAAATCATTTTAATTTTCTTATAATATACATTGCAGCATCACTTATTTTCTCAGTGTCTGAAACGGTTCAATAAAGGTTTCAGTCTCTCTGTGACTGGTCTACTGCTAACAGCACGCACGATTTTTTCCACCAAACCAGTTCAGCGGAAATCCCGCCCTGGAGCCAATTCTAAACATTTCATTGGCCGTGTAAATCACAGTAACGATTGCCTACACCCAACCCTGATCCCTAAACCTACCCGTCACTGTAACCTCAACCAATGAAATTGGTTGCAGTGCGGGGATTTCCGCTGAACCGTTTGGAAAAAAATAAATAAAAAAAATCACGCTAACAGCACTTGTCAAACAAAATGGCCATATTTCAATTTCAGCTCAGGAGGCTTCCTCAGCACTTGTATAGAGTGCAACAGTGCCCACACACTTTTTCAGTGGCGTTGATTCTAGAAGAATTTTTTCCATTCATTTCTCCCATAGGGATTAAAGGGTTAGTTCAACCAAAAATGATAATTCTGTCATTAATTACTCACCCTCATGTCGTTCCACATCCGTAAGACCTCATCTTCGGAACACAAATAAAGATATTTTTGTTGAAATCTGATGACTCCGTGAGGCCTCCATAGCCAGCAATGACATTTCCTCTCTCAAGATCCATTAATGTAATAAAAACATATTTAAATCAGTTCATGTCAGTACAGTGGTTCAATATTAATATTATAAAGCCAAAAACAAAAATAACGAATTATATAGTGATGGCCGATTTCAAAACACTGCTTCAGGAAGCTTCGGAGCGTTATAAATCTTTTGTGTTGAATCAGTAATTCGGATCACGTGTCAAAGCGCCAAACTGCTGAAATCACGTGACTTTGGTGCTCCAAACAGCTGATTCGACACACTGATTCATAACGCTCCGAAGCATCCTGAAGCAGTGTTTTGAAATCGGCCATCACTATATGTCATTATTTTGGTGCACCAAAAATATTTTTGTCGCTTTATAATATTAATATTGAACCACTGTACTCATATGAACTGATTTAAATATGTTTTTAGTACCTTAATGGATCTTGAGAGAGGAAATGTCATTGCTGGCTATGGAGGCCTCACGGAGCCATCAGATTTCAACAAAAATATCTTAATTTGTGTTCCGAAGATTAACAAAGGTCCTACGGGTGTAGAACGACATGAGGGTGAGTAATTATTGACATAATTTTCATTTTTGGGTGAACTAACCCTTTAACAGAAAAACCGTTATAAGCCATTAACCAAACCAACCAGCTATGAGATGAATCATACATTTTTTTGCTTCAAATCAAAGTTTGTATTTGAAAATCGGACAAAAAGACAAAAGGTACAGGGTTCAATTTCCCTATGGAGAAAATAAATGGATTTTACTTCTGGAACCCAACTGTTGCACTCTGATGTTGTCGGTTTTACCGTATCAAATGGAGTCCTCATCCTCATCCTTTGGAAGTGCATGTAAAGTGTATTTTATGGAGCCCCTAAAGGAAATGTTGATGGAAAAGAAATATGTCAATGCTTTTGCGCTCCCCCAAGAAATTTTTGTTCGCTTGCAAACCTGTTCTTTTTCAAACGAACACAAAGGTTCATGGGGGAACGCAAAAGCATTTTTCCCTTCTCCATCTCATATTTTTTATTCACCATATCTCTGCAGCGCAGAAAACAGCGTCTTCTTGACATGTCGACAAAACGAACCAAATTCTTCCAGGCCTCAGCTAAAACCACAGTGTTTAAAGGCGGATCAAAGTAGATGTTGTTCGCGGGCAACGAATGAAGACGATAGGCTGGAATTATGCAAATATGTTATAAACCTACGTAGGTTTGTGCAGGAAGTAAATCTAGAACGGCAGTTCAGATTCAGTTCTTTTGGGAGACGATAACTCCATTTATCATACACTTTGATCCTTGAAACTTTGCAGACCTTTTACATTCACAAACAGCTGCATTACAAAAAAAGCATAACGGGGCACTTTAAAGATATCAACTGTTTTTATATTTTTATATCTTATAATTACATATTTATATATAATGTACATATTTAGTATAACTGTATATCCTGTAAAATGATACAGTATAATTACATTTTTTTTTATAAATTATAATTGTATTTAATAAATAAATAAGCAAGCAAGCAATAGTTCTACCCAGAGCAAGATGCCTCCAAAGGCATACATATCAGTGGCTGGGGAAGGCGGCTGACCCTGCTTCAACTCTGGAGCCACCAGACTGATTGAACCAGCCACCATCCCGCTGTCAAACACCCTCTGCACCTATAAAACAAAAAACAAAAAAACAAATAAATCACATAAAAACGAGTTTTAATAACTAAGACCAGGTCTGTTTCCATTTGGGATTTTTTTTCCCAAAAAGGTAAATGAATCCATAATGTCACTGAAGTTGCATTTTTTAAAATTTCACTTACAGGTGTTTTTGTGAGATCGTAATCTCCAACAATGCCTTTCTCTCGGCCGATGGCAAACACATTGTTGGGATGCAAAGATGCATGAGTAACAGATGCTGCATGAAGACTCTGCAGTCCCAGAGCTACACCCTTCATCACCTTCCTAACCTCCTATATTACAACCAAAAAATAAAAAAATTAAATAAATCAGTAGATAAAAATAGCTTTATGCATTTAAAATAAATAATCACAAAATGTATAAGGATGCACCCAAATTAAAATTCTAGCCAATAATTATTTTTGATACAGATGATAACCTATTAATGCTTGATATTAAAATTCTATACTTATTGTTTAAATAAAAATATATAAACAAAAAATTGTCATGACCCAATTCTTAACACTTCAAAAGATAAAAAAAGATTTACGTGCTTTATAAGACTTTTATGTTAATCTGACAAACTTTAACACTTGTCTACAATGCGTACAAATATATTTGAAAGTGATGCACTCACACAGGAGGACAGTGGGGAGGATTTCTGAATGGCCCTGAGACTTCCATTAGAGTAGTGAGGTACAATGACGTATGCCAGTGGATCAGACTGGATAGAACAGAAGACATTTTAATCATGCGCTGGTACAACGCAGTAACTTTACTGAAATATGTACTGCTGTAAGACAGAAACAAGTATAGTAATAAAATATGAAGAGAACTTTGCCGCAAAACAGAGCCAGAAGAGGAACAGCTGTGGGTGGATTCTGCTGCTGAGCTCTGTGATAGTGAGCAGCTTGTTCAAGCATCTTCGCCTCTGACTCTTCATCCACAGCGTAGCACTGCAAACAACCAAACTTCTTTAGAAACACTCAGCAATGTACAATGATAACAAAACATGTTTGGATAAAAGAAAAATAGCACAGGCACACTTTCCAAGCAAAACAAGTAACAAAAAGAAGTTTAAAGCCCTTTAAGGTTCATTTATAAAAAGATATGTATTGTTCAAAATTATTGTTCATTATTATTATTATTATTATTGTTGTTTTAATACTTAAAAGTATTTGTCATACTTATAATTTTATGCTGTTATATGGATGGTACTTTTTGCATTTCTGTTCTTGACAGCTAAGTGGTACATACACACAAACTACTGCTTAAAGGTTTGGAATAATTAAGACATTTTAATGTTTTTGAAAGAAGTCTCTTATGTTCACAAAGGCTGATCAAAAATACAGCAATAATAGTAATATTGTAAAATATTTTTACAACTTAAAATAACTTTTTATTTAAATATATTTTAAAATGTAATTTATTCCTTTGATGGCAAAGCTATATTTTCAGAAGCCATTATTCCAGTCTTCAGTGTCACATGATCCTTGAGAAATTCGAATATGCTGATTTGGTGCTCAAGAATCATTTCTTATATTTAAACTGTGATACATTACCATTCAAAAATTTGGGGGCAAGTAAGATTAAACAAAAAAAAAACTACTTTTATTTACCAAGGACATTTCTATTTTAAATAAATGCTGTTCAATGAACTTTCTATTCATCAAAGAATCCTGAAAAGATGTATCACGGTTTCCACAAAACATTAAGTAACAAAAACATTAATGTTTTCAACATTAATAAATATAAGCACCATTATTAATAACTGAGCACCAATAATAATAATTGATAATTACTGAGCACCAAATCAGCATATTAAAATGTTTTTTGAAAACTTTATAAGATCTTACTGACCCCAAACCTTTGAACAGTTGTTTATATATAAGGGATAATTCCCATACTTCCATTTTTTAATTTTATTATTAGTTAACATTGTTTTAAAATGTGGAATATAGCAATAATAATGTGTGTTCTCACTTTTGGTATATAGTGTACATACCATATATCAGGGTTCCTACACATTTTCCATTTAAAAATTCCATACTTTTCCATACTCAAATTTCCAGACCTCCTTCCAAACGATTTCTGCCATTGGTGAGCCTCGGTCTCCCTTTCTATGTTTTTTGGCGCACCAAAAATATTCTCGCCGCTTTATAATATTAATATTGAACCACTGTACTCACATGAACTGATTAATGGATCTTGAGAGAGGAAATGTCACTGCTTCATGTTTGTAGTCCGGGTCCTACAGTCTTTTAGTGATTTTTAAATTAGTGTTTGATTGTTGAAATAAAGTTTTGTATTTAGTATTCATGTCTAGGCCCTTCTCTTCTTAAAAACCACGTACCTGTGTAACTTTTGTTGGGGATAAAATCTACAAGTACTAATATATTCCGTTTAACAAGTTGGCATGACTTAGTTTGTTTCCCTTTCCGGCCATACCACTCGCTACATAGGCGTGAATATTTAATTTGTCTATTAATTCGATACATTTCCTTTATAGAGATCCTTCTGTGATTTATACATCTGCTCTGTTCTCGACATTATATGTATCATATATTATCATATATCATATATACATATAATATATGAAACATTATAGGTTTCATATATTATATGTATCAAAGTATTTTTATAGAGTAGCCTACGAGTATGAGTAGCACAAGCAGTTTCCGTAATATTTTAGAAATTCGTAACTCTATAAACATATTTGCAAAGTGAAGAGAGGTGAAAAAGGTGACATGTAGAAAGTAGATAGTTGTAGGGGGTCTGGGGGCATCCTCCCCCAGGAGAAGATTTTTGTGATTTTAACATGTAAAGGAAGCATTCTGGTGCACTCTGAAAAGAAAATAAATGGAAAAAACAACATTTGCTTCAAGTAAAAAATAAAAAATAAAACATTTTGGCACCGGGGCTGAGCATTGACAAATTTCACAGTCGAATGCGATTTTGATTCAGAAGCTTGCGATTTGATTTTGATTTGATTACCTTTGATTCAGTATTGATTAATTTGGGCCTATCAGGTACAGTACATGGCAAATTTCCTCAAAGAAAAAAATCTCTCAACTAATGCTGTAAACAATACAGGGAACCACAGCTGGTACTTCATTATAATATTAGGTTAAATTGATCATAAGTTACTTACATATAGGCTAACTTACACATAAGGAAGTTTTTATTATAACGTTATAATAAAAGTGACAATTATTTTTCTACTCTTTTTATGTAGGCCTAAACATTTAAATGGTGACTGTCATAAAACAGATTTATGTATTCAATATAGAAGCACGTGTTAAGTACAAATACAATGAATATGTAATAGCCTATAGAGCATATATTTAGCAAAATGCTCCTCTCAAAGTTCATTTTTGTAGCTAAATGATGAGTTATTGGACATTGTAAGGCTTTTCTGAGGTAGGCTAAATGTGACATTTTTACAAGCTGTTTTATTGACGCCTTTCTGCGGTTGAAACGCTGATTAATCGATTGCATGTGACATGACAGATTTTGGTAAGTTGTACTGTATCTTTCAACATACCTTCAGATGTTCAATCATTTTGTGTTGTAACTAGTAAAGCCAAAGAGATGGCTGGTTCACGAGCGCTACAGCGATCTGTCACGCCACAGAGCACAGATACAGATCGTGACTAACTCCAGTCTATGGAAAAATAGTAACCCCATTTGCAATTCTTATGACAATCTTGTGTCACACAGTCACTCACCCCGAAAAAATAACTCTTCGGATGTAAACAATTCACATAAATTATGTATTTTGATTCAAAACTGCTAATTTCGCCACAAAGTGACTAGTTTGCAGGTATAATAAATTAGAAAACTGAATAGAGGCAATAGTCTGGAAACACAAATATTTTTCCATACTCTGATTTCTTTTTTCCATACTTTTCCAGACCTGGAAAAAACTCAAATCAAATTCCATACTTTTCCATACTTTTCCAAACCGCGTAGGAACCCTGATATATATTCTCACTGTACCTTTACTAAAGCACAGCAAATGAATGTTCAAGGCCGTAACTGACCTTCAGGACTACTTTCTGCCCTTGGAAGTCTGTGCTAAGAAGAGGTCTCCTCCCACTCAGCTCTCTCATCGGCTCTGCGTCAAACATGTCTCTGTCCAAGCTCTTCATTAACAGTCCTGCAGAGCTCTGAAAGCACACATACAGAGAATGAAATAATATCACTCAGTTCCAATGCTCACAGACCTTAAGTGACTTATATAATGCATTTAACATCAAATAAGCAAAATGTAGACACTTGGTCATCCTGGTCATCTTTCAAGGTTTCTAAAGATATATACACAGGTGCATCTCAATAAATTAGAATGTCGTGGAAAAGTTTTTTTATTTCAGTAATTCAACTCAAATTGTGGAACTCGTGTTTTAAATAAATAAATTCAATGCACACAGACTGAAGTACTTTAAGTCTTTGGTTCTTTTAATAGTGATGATTTAACAAAAAAACACCAATTCACTATCTCAATAAATCAGAATACTTCATAAGATCAATAAAAAGAAGAAGAAAGATATTAAACAGAAATATCAGGCTTCTGAAAAGTATGTTCATTTCTATGCTCTCAATACTTGGTTGGGCCTCCTTTTGCATGAATTATTGCATCAATGTGGCATGGCATGGAGGCAATCAGCCTGCGGCACTGCTCGGTGTAATGGAAGCCCAGGTTGCTTTGATAGCGGCCTTCAGATCATCTGCATTGTTGGGTCTGGTTTCTCTCATCTTCCTCTTGACAATATCCCATAGATTCTCTATGGGGTTCAGGTCAGGTGAGTTTGCTGGCCAATCAAGCACAGTAACACCATAGTCATTGAACCAGCTTTTGGTACCTTTGGCAGTGTGAGCAGGTGCCAAATCCTGCTGGAAAATGAAATCAGCATCTCCATAAAGCTTGTCAGCAGAAGGAAGCATTTAGTGCTCCAAAATGTCCTAGTAGATGGCTGCGTTGACTGTGGACTTCAGAAAACACAGTTGACCAACACCAGCCGATGACATGGCTCCCCAAACCAACACAGACTGTGGAAACTTCACACTGGACTTCAAGCATCTTGGATTGTGTGCCTCTCCATTCTTCCTCCAGACTCTGGGACCTTGGTTTCCAAATGAGATGCAAAATTTGCTCTCATCAGAAAAGAGGACTTTGGACCACTGAGCAACAGTCCAGTTCTTTTTCTCCTTAGCCCAGGTTAGATGCTTCTGACGTTGTCTTTGGTTCAGAAGTGGCTTGGTATGTGGAATGTGACAGTTGTAGCCCATTTCCTGAAGATGTCTGTGTGGTGGCTCTTGATGCACTGACTCCAGCTTCAGTCCACCAATATGCTTTCGCACAGCATTCTGCGAACAGCCAGCTCTTTCAGCAATGACCCTCTGTGGCTTACCCTTATTGTATAGGATCTTGATGATCGTCTTCTGGACAACTGTCAAGACAACAGACTTCCCCATGACTGCTGTTGGGATTACTGACCTAAACCCAGTATTTATACCCTGAGAATGGTAATTTAATAGAACTTGAAATTAAATATTCTAATAATTTGAGATACTGATTTTTTGACTTTGATGAGCAACAAGCTGTAATCATCAAAATGAAAACAAAAAAATCTGTAAATATTTAACTTTATGTCTAATAAATCTAGAATATATTTAAGTTTTACTTTTTGAATTAAATTACAGGGGGAAAAAAATCATGATTTTTTAATTTATTGAGATGCACCTATAAAAAAATAAAAAAATAAAAAATATATATATACACACACACACACACACACACACACACACACACACACACACACACACAAGTAATGGACAAAATTGTTGGAACCCTTGATAAATATGATCAAAGATGACTGTAAAAATAAATATGCATTATTTATCCTTTTGATCTTTAATTCATAAAATAAGCAAAAATCTAACCTTTCATTGAAGGAAAAGAATTGAAAGTGGGGGGAAAATGACATTATGAAATAAATGTTTTTCTCCAAAACACGTTGGCCACAATTATTGGCACCCCTAGAATTTTTTATGAGTAAAATATCTCTGAAGTATATTCCTATTCATATTTACATTTTTTTAGCAGACCAGGGTGATCATGAACATGAAATTGTCCAGCCATGACTTCCTGTTCCACAGGAGTATAAACATGAGGAAACACAAAGGCCAAATTCCCTTGATCATTCATCACAATGAGTAAAACCAAAGAATATAGTTCTGATGTGCAGCAAAAGATTGTTGAGCTTCACAAAATAGAAAGTGTCTGTAAGAAAATAGCTAAAGCATTGAAAATCCCCATTTCCACCATCAGGGCAATAATTAGGAAGTTCCAATCAACTTAGATGTTAAAAATCTGCCTGGAAGAGGACGAGTGACTAAATCGTCCTAATGCGCGATGAGGAGAGTTTGAGTGGCCAAAGACTCTCCAAGGATCACAGCTGGAGAATTGCAGAGATTAGTTGAGTCTTGACTCTCAGAAAGCCTAAAAAAAATGATCAAAAGCACCTACATCCCCACAAGTTGTTCAAGAGGGTTTCAAGAAAAATCCTCTGCTCTCATCCAGAAACAATCTCCAGCATATTCAGTTGTCAGACACAACTGGAACTTCAAACAGGACCACCTTCTATGGTCAGATGAAACTAAAAAAAAAAGCTTTTTGGCAGCAAACCCACCAGATGGGTTTGGTGCACACATGGATAAAAAGTGCCCCATGCCCACGGTTAAATATACTGCTGGATCTTTAATGTTGTGGGCCTATTTTTCTGCTGGAGGTCCTGACTGCTTCTGCTAGAAGTCTTATAATGGGCCGTGGTTGGATCATTCATCAGGACAATGATCCAAAACAAACCAACACAAAAATGGGTCACTGAGCACAAAATGGAGCTTCTGCCATGGCCATCTCAGTCCCCTGAACTGAACCCTAAAGAAAATGAGTGGAGTGAACTGAAGAGAAGAAGCACCAACATGGATCTGGGAATCTGAAGGATCTGGAGATATTCTGCATGAAGGAATGGTCTCTGATCTCTAGTCAGGTGTTCTCCAAACTCATCAGGCATTATAGAAGAAGACTCAGAGCTGTTATCTTGGCAAAAGGATGTTGCAAAAAGAAATGAATAAAAGGGTGCCAATAAATGTGGCCAACGTGTTTTGGAGAAAAACATTTATTTCATAATGTTATTTTCCCCCCACTTTCAATTCTTTTCCTTCAATGGAAGGTTAGATTTTTGCTAATTTCATAAATTAAAGATCAAAAGGATAAACAATGCTGATTTATTTTTTACAGTCATCTATGATCATATTTATCAAGGGTGCCAACAATTTTGTCCATGACTATATATTTTATATAGTTATATAGTTGTTTGTTTCTGCTGATATAATCCAAGCGATCGCACTGCACCTCATGCACACACAAATAACATATCAGTTCTTCTTACATTGCTAACTTGACATCGCAGCCTCTTATGAGATAACTAAATATACAAAAGTTATTCAGTTACTCAATTTAATTTGTCTGTTGTACAATATGTAAGCTGTGTCGGTCACCGTGAGCATGCATTTTCAGTGGATACTGGGACATGAGAGAAGTACAAAGAATTGTTTATAGAGTAAATAATAGTTTAGCAACCAAATGTTACACCGTGACTAACGACTCATTCATGGAAACAATTCATGCCAAATAAAGTGAGCCCACTGCAGGGTTTAGTTTAGCTTTAAATAATTTAATTAGGCTTGGCATTTCAAATAAATGTTGTTTGTAATAAATGCCACTATAATTTATTTCTATATTCTATTTTACATAGGCCTGTTTTTTTTTTTGTTTTTTTTTTGTTTTTTCTGTTCTGAATAGGCCTACCATTAAATGTAAAGGATTTAGAGTTAGGGGAAGTAAAATACATGTTTACAGTGTTTAGAATTTGTGAACGTTTCATTTTATTTACCAGTATTTTAAATTAAATTATTTCTGAATCTAATAATAAACTGCAACTTATCTGTTTTTTCCTCTCAATAACGCAAGTTTGACCTGGTTCGACTTACAGGTGCGACTTATTTTCTGGAAAATATGGTAAATAAAAAAATTGAGCTTTAGCCTATTATTAAAAAGTACATTTACAGTGGCAACCGTTTGCACCAATAAAACAAGCATATAACGTTCATTACTCTCACCCACATTAACATTTAATCACTCTTATAATAATTTTTCTACCCTATAAGGGGTACCTGACTCCAAGAAGTTTGAAAACCCTTGCATTAAAAGGTGCAAATAGTAGGCCTACCTACCACTATTTGCATTAAGTATAAATAGCATTTATTTACAACTATTTACACAATGAAAATACAGCTATTTTCTATTAGTGTAAATTGCACTTCGTGTAAATAGCAGCTGACTAATTTTAAACATTGTACATTTTTAAGCAAAAATAGAGGCTTGTAGGTACTGACAAAACAAGTACTCACCATATAGCCATTGATATCAGCATCAGGGTAGATCATTGGTAACTCAGGAAAGCCTCTTTTTACCAGGTCACAAAGCATTATCTGCACATCAGCACACAATTTCAAGCCTTAGATTCTTAGCTCAGTATCTTCTAAGAATGTGAATGATCTTTATACAAATCTAAACATACATATTGCTTCTTTTCATGGCTGATTTCTTGAAAGAGAGCATTCCTCGTCTCAGCGATCTCTTCCTTCTTCTTAAGAATCTCTGGCAGGTCCAGCTCTTCTGCCTGAAGGAAACTCAAACTAATAAACTGATCATTTCCATTGGATGCAATCAGCATGTTTTAGTGTCAAATCAAAATCAAACCAATAAATCAATATTTAGCTCCTGGTCATCCGAGATCCCAATGCTGTGTTCATTTTGTGAACTGCAGCCCCATCATGTGGTTTCTCAGAGCACATTAGATTGGACTGTTCTTACCTCCTCCAAACAGCTGACCTCAACCAGTTTCCAGCGCAGCTGAGACCGCAGGCTCCGGATGCGCTTCTTCACCACAGACAGCTCGTCTGCTTTCGGAGGGCCGCTCTGCCACTGCTGCAATTCCTGCTTAAACTGCAGTTAAACGACATAGCTGTGACAACTGATAAACTAAAGTGGAGATCAGCTCTCCAAAAATTCAGCTTTTCATCCTTAAATCCAAGAACAGCAGCCACTCAGGGAATCTTTTACCTTCGTGTTGAGTTCATACGTTTGCTTGATCTCCTCTAACAAACTTTGTTCTCTCTGGATGTCTCTCATGGCTTTACGAAAGGCATTAAACACTATTTTCCTTTCTTGATTGTCTTGTTCCTATGAAAATAGTGGAAAAAAAGTTTTCCATTCAGTAACAGTAAATTGCATTTCACACTTTTGTTTATCTGAACTTGGAAAATCAGTCTGGAGAAAACCTGGGGGATTGTGCCCTTGCTCAAAAAAAAGGGAATGCACAGGAAAAGACAGACATAAGCTATGTTTCCATCCAAAGTTGCGTATTTAACTTATGCGCAAATTTTGAATATCGCATAAAACATTTGCGAATAAAGCACTGTTTCCATCCAGCGAGTCAGAGAACAAAAGCGTCACTTCCTGATACACTGGCACTAAATATCACTAAGAAAAATTTCTGCAATAAAAGTCATTGTATATAATAATTTTCATATATCATAAATTATTTGCGCCTCAGAGCGTGCAGACGAAACATAATAAATGCTGTTATGTTATCTTGCATTCAAATGCCTGGTATTTGTGAATGCCTGGTATTTGTGCTTCTAGGAAGGAATTAAACCGAACCACTTTAACGACAGACTTTGCTCAGGCATTACAAAATGACCAAAAACAGCATTTCAGATGCTGTGCGACAAGATCGGTCCGCTGGTTGGTCCAGTTATGCTGTTACATTGCAAAGTCACATGTATTTTTTGATGTACATTTTTATTTCATTTTTAGAATTTATGTGCATCTTGGCGTTTCCATCCGGCATTTTTTTATGCGATATCCCAAAATGCGCATAAAAATAGGTGGATGGAAACATAGCTATAGTTGAGCGAGATGTGTAGATCAGGACAGAAACTCTTACAGAGAATTCAGTACTGAGTTCTTCACACAAGGCATTGTCAGCATTCATCAGGATCTCATCCACACTATCTGCAACATCTTCTTCAGTCACTGATGATTTCTCCATCAAACACGAAAACTGAAAATGAACAAAGGCTTCGTCTTATGGCTTTGAATAAAGTACCTTTATACAACAAACCATAGTTTTGTCCCAAATGATACACTAGTCACTACACACTATGTACTTATGTACTCAATGTACATACTATGTATCATTCAACATCAACATCTGATAGCGCCTCCCCCTACGCTACATAATTAAAGCTGCGACAGTTGAACTTTGTTTTGTTGGTTAATTAAAGGATTAGTTCACTTTTAAGTAAACTTTTGCTGATAATTTACTCACCCCCATGTCATCCAAGATGTCCATGTCTTTCTTTCTTCAGTCAAAAAGAAATTAAGGTTTTTGATGAAAACTTTTTCTCCATATAGTGGACTTCAATGGGCACCAAATGGTTCAAGATCCAAATGACAGTTTCAGTGCAGCTTCAAAGGCCTTTAAACGATACCAGACGATGAATAAGGGTCTTATTCACGTGATGTCACGAACGCACATCGCAGAACAGAGCAAGGCGAGCATTTGTGCTTATAAAACAAACTTTTTTTTTTTTTTAAATGACCAATCGTTTCGCTAGATAAGACCCTTATTCATTGTCTGGTATTGTTTAAAGCCCTTTGAAGCTGCACTGAAACTGTCATTTGGACCTTGAACCATTTGGTGCCCATTGAAGTCCATTATATGGAGAATAATCCTGGAATGTTTTCATTAAAAACCTTAATTTCTTTTCGACTGAAGAAAGAAAGACATGAACATCTTGGATGACATGGGGGTGAGTAAATTATCAGCAAAAGTTTATTTAAAAGTGAACTAATCCTTTAAGCTCATCATCTGGGTTTTTAAAGTGCACATTTTCTTTTGGGAATGTTCAATGTCAACACACTACTCCCACCATTTATACTACAAAATGGCATAGAATAGTCCATAAGTACATGAATTGAGATGCATCTCATGCCTATCCTTCTAAATTAAAAGCCAAAATGCTAAATAATTACCTACCAGTAAAAGGAGACATGAAGGTTTACATGAACTAACATACCTTGCTAAGCCTGGCTGCCCAGCTGCTAAGAGCAAGAAGAGCCTCATCTGTAGTTTTTCGTACGTTTTTGATTTTCTGTTGTTTGTGCCCCTTCCACTCACAGAACTTCTCAAAAGAGTACTCTTCAATCTGCTCCGCCACCATAACAGAGCTAAATATTGCAGTCAATGATGATGCAACTTCCTGTAGAAGCAGACTACACAGTTTAAAATGCAGTAATGATAAGCTGTAATGTGAATCTTTACTATGTGCAGTTTTTGACTGATACATCTTTTTTGTTTTATTTGTAAATTTATGGGCGTTTCACACCATTATTGGACAGGAAACAAGAAACTAAAACACAAGACAGTCCTTCATATCTCGCTTTATAAATCTGAGATGATTTGACAAATACCCAATTATGATAACTGATCTCTGGCTAATTTGGTTCTTCAAAATAATTTGCAGATCTTACTAAAATCTCTATATTAAGCTGCCTGATATTACTGCGTGTTCTTGTGTACATTGGAAAGGGCTGATATATTGATACTTGAAACCATGATCTGCAATGCAGCAATTGGCTGGCGTCAAGTGACATCATGTAATAATTAAAACAGGAACTGCCAAGCAGGCAAAATTATATAAAAGTTATAATAGATAAATGAAATGTGTAAATGTTACACGATTCCCAATCCCAATTATTTCAAATTTTCACTATGTCTAGGATTTGTACAGGCTTTACACTTTTTTTCAGTGTCAAGAGTAGCCAACTGTAATTAGCAATTCATTTAATTTTACATGTGAAGCGGGTGAAAGGGATAGTTCATCCAAAAATCACCCTCAAGCCATCCTTGGTGTATATGACTTTTTTTCTTTCAGCCAAACACAATCTGAGTTATATTAAAAATATCCTGGCTCTTCCAAGCTTTATAATGTGACCAAAAAAGCACATCCATCCATCATAAAAGTAATGCATACGACTAAGAAGCCATGCATTTTTGTAAGAAAAATATCCGTAATTATAACTTTTTAAACTAGAATCACTGGCTTCCATATGCAAAGTCTAGTTCTGGCGGAAGAGAGAACTTTGACAAGACGCATGAGGTATAGGTGAAGGCAGAAACACAGAGGACAGAGCAAAACAAAACACCGGTCATGAATTAGAAGTGTAAAATAAGATTTTTTAAAGAGAAATATCAGAGGAGCTTGAGTTTCTTTGACATTGAGCGTTTCTCAATGTCAAGGATACTTCCTTGGCAGGACTGGTCCTTCCAAGTCACTTCCTTCAGAGTCTAGGAGAGGCTCCTCGTTAGCATTCAGAGAACACGAAAATGGAACAGACTAGCAAGTGCACGTCATTGCGTCATTACTCCCCGGTAAACAGCTGCTTGTTTTCTACACGGAGACGTATGAACGCCTCCGTTTGTTCCTTGGTCCCTGTAAAAAAATACGAGAAGCTATGAATAATGCTGTGAATGGTATAATGGTATAATATTAACGTTAAATTACTTTAGACAACTTAACTAGTTATTTATAAAGGATGACGGTGATGGCAAACAAGCTAACAACGGTCCGGTTCAGTTAGCCATCAATAACGTAATTTGTATTTGTATAATTTATAATATCAATACGGTTATAAATTCTACTGGCATTTAAACGTTAAACTTTATTTATCTGACATATTTACTACTGTTATAACAAATGTTTGGTAACGTAAATATACTTACATTTGAAAGCATATTGCCCGCTAACGTCCAACATTTTTTAAAACATTTTTGAACAAGATTGCAAAGCTGCACGCATAGGATTGTGGGTGATTTGAGAGCGCGAAGGATACACATATGCATCCTTTCCTGTGTATGGGATATTTTTCGAACGAAGGACTCCTTGTTTGAAATTCCGAGGATCCTCGACATTGGAACAGTCCTTTGACGGATGTCGATGACGTAGCATCCTCGAAATTCTGGCTTACGAGGATCCTTCCTTGACATTGAGAAACGCCTTGAGTCGAGTCTCAAGCTCCTAGTACCTACATGTCTCCACTCTGGGACCTTCAAAGAACTGATAAAATGTATTAATGAGGTTCTACATTAAACAAAAATGACAGAAACGTGCATTTTACAGGGCACTGTATTTTAAAAATACTTAAAATGTAAAAATCAATACGATATGCCGAGAGAGAGAGAGAGAGAGAGAGAGAGAGAGAGCGTTTGTGAGTGATTGACTGAGTGATTTAGTGTGAGTGCGTTTGTATGTGTTCAAGTGAATGTGTGTGTGTGACGGCACGCGACTGGTCAGAAAGCAACGTGTAATGTAGTCTGACATGTTTCTTGTCCACGACACCACAGGATTTTAGGAGTCAAAATTGCGTCATCCATCTGACACAGTGACTATCGCAACAGACAAAAAAAAATAATGTAATCTGATCTGACACAGTGACTAGTAAGTTATCAACAGACAAAAAAATTGCGTAATCTGAACCAGACATTAAACATTGTCGACGTCTGATGCCAAATTGTTAAACATCGCCCAACCCTAGCTTCTTCTGTTTATTATCATATATGCATTAGTCAATAATAGTTTTTTTAAAAGCTAACGTTAGCCAATGGAAAGCATTTTACTTACTTTTCTGGGTGCATCCGTGACAGGTGTCTGTTAATGTTTGAAGTTGTCCCAGTCTTTTCCTCAATTGTGCGATTACACACACAACATTTAGCGCTGCTCTTTCCAGCATTAGATGCAAAATTCGTGTAGGCGAATTTCACGATCCGGGGCACATCTTTCTGCATTTTCCAAATTTGAACATTTAGCCCGCGAATCATGCACGAGCGTAAAGTGAGTGACGTCAGTGAGTGTGTTGTCAAGAGAGTGAGCGGTAGCAGTGTCTGTGAGGGAAAAACATAGATCCCGGCCGGTCTTGGGAATGAAAACTTATATAATATTATATATAAACGTATATAATTTTTTATAACATATTTAGTCAAAAACAACGTTATGAATGCTCAAGTCCGATTTTATATATCCTCGAGTCCGAGTCCAAGTACGAGTCATCAGTCCGCGAGTCCAAGTCGAGTCACGAGTCCAGAGAATGGAGTCTCGAGTCGGACTCGAGTCCAAAGAATATTGAGTCGAGTCAGACTCGAGTCGGAGTCCAGGACTCGAGTACTCCATCACTGCATCCTGCGTCACACGCCAGAACTCGTCTCTCTCGTAAACACGCGGACAAACGTTACTTGAAGCTAGTGATTATAGTTTATAAAGTAATAATTATGGATATTTTTCTTACAAAAGCGTATTGCTTTGCTTCAGATGACCTTAATTAACCCCCTAGAGCCGTATGGATTACTTTTATGATGAATGGATGCACTTTTTTGGGCTTCAAAATCTTACCATTACAATTCTCTCCCATTATAAAGCTGGGAAGAGCCAGGATATCCTCTGGAGCTTTATATCCTTCTTTGGTACGTCTGGTCTTGAGTGTGTATTGAGTGTATCACTGCATACCTTCAGCTTGTTCAAGCGTTCATTGATTGGCAGCTTGTCCACCTCTTGCAGGAAGTCATCTACAGCAGCTAAGAGAGCACCACGGGCCTCATTCCTGCTGTTCACCAGTGGCTCTATTTCTGCCATCTGACAGAACACACACAAACATCTTACAAGCAATGTCATTGCCAACGAAGGACAACAGGGAATGTGATTCCTAACAATAGTTCACTCATACGCTGGTTACTACGCCAAACTCTTTCTGAGCCACAGAGATGACATTCTTTTACCCGTAAACTCATTTCATTCATTCACTCATCAGAAGAATGTACATTTTACTCACGGTTTGACAGCTTCTTAGATTAGCCAAGGTTTCATCATAAGCTTTCCATGCAAGCTCCAGCCTCTCTGAGCTTAATGGCATTGAGATCCTGTAGTTCATGATGATGGTGATGGACTCCAATAGGTGATCTTCATCAGCGGAGCATGGATTACTCTCCCTGAGGTTCAAACCCATAATAATGAATCACCAACACTTTTACATTAAAACCAATGATAACTTCTCAAAAACAAAAAACAAAACAAAAATAAACTGTATGTTGTTGTAAACAAGAAGTGTAACATTATTTTTTGTTTTATTTTCTGAAGAAAACTGACCATCTCTCTACTTTGACTCAAAGGTGCCCTAGAATTAAATATTGAATTTATCTTGGCATAGTTGAATAACAAGAGTTCAGTACATGGAAAAGACATACAGTGAGTCTCAAACTCCATTGTTTCCTCCTTCTTATATAAATCTCATTTGTTTAAAAGACCTCCGAAGAACAGGTGAATATCAACAGAACACAGACTGTTACGTAACAGTCGGGATCATTAATATGTACGCCCCCAATATTTGCATATGCCAGCTCATGTTCAAGCATTAGACAAGGGCAGAACGTCTGGATGTGCACAGCTGAATCATCAGACTAGGTAAGCAAACAAAAACAATAGCGAAAAATGGCAGATGGAGCAATAATAACTGACATGATCCATGATATCATTTTCATTTTTAAACACTTAAGCAGTCTGTATAATGCATAAACACAACTTCATTCTTTATAAATCTCTCAAACACTGTGTAATGTTAGCTTTAGCCACGCAGCATAGCCTCAAACTCATTCAGAATCAAATGTAAACATCCAAATAAATACTATACTTACATGATCCGATCCATGCACGTAGCATGCATGCCGAACATCTTGTAAAGATCCATTTTGATGGTTATATTAGCTGTGTGAACTTTGTGTTTGCTGTTTAAGGCAAACGCGAGCTCCGGGGCGGGGGAGCACGAGATTTAAAGGGGTCTCAACCTATATATCGGTGCATAGTTAATGATGCCCCAAAATAGGCAGTTAAAAAAATGAATAAAAAATATCTATGGGGTATTTTGAGCTGAAACTTCACAGACACATTCAGGGGACACCTTAGACTTATATTACATCTTTTAAAAAGAAGTTCTAGGGCACCTTCAAGGGTATTTGGTAGCATAGTTGCAAATCCAGATTTACTAACAGCTTGCTCCAGTGCAAACCTTCTTTTGGCATTAAAAAAACTACTGTCAGGATTTACCAAAGACACGCAGTGAAAAATTAGCAATAAAAAGGCATGGACAGGATTATTTTTGCTGCTGACAGCTTTTACATATGCATTTGTAGGAGTTTCCCTTTCAGACGCAAAATGGGAGGGGAGTATTTAAGCGTATTATGCAAGGTGATTTAGTAAGGTTTGCGCTAGCCAATTTTATGGACATTTATTAGTAATTTGCACTACTCTTCGTAGATTGCGTTGGTCATTATGGAAATGATCCGACTGCTATAGTGTTCTTTAATTTGCGAGTTGTCAGTAGATCATGCGCAGAACTTTCCACTCCCATCAGCACTTTTTTGGAATTGCGCTCTCTCGCTAATTTGCCACGTTTAGTAAATCTGGCCCAAACAGAAAATAAAATAAAAAAAAATAAAAAAATAATTTTGCCTTAGTTTCCTCAGAGAATCCACTTTCTTAGCCAGCTGGGAAATTCTGCTTGCAACTGTTGCAGGATGTTTAAGTTCAGTGTCCTTTGTCTTCTCATAACTCTCCTTCACTGTCTGCAAAATATGAACAAAGCTTTATAAGATAAACCTGTGTCATGACCTAAAACATGCTGAACAACCAACACCCAAATTTAAAAAAAGACACGTGAAAAACAATTCATGGGCACCTGGAGCTCTAATTTGGCCTCCTCTAGCTGGTGCCCCAGGAGAGATGCATGCTGCTGGATGGCACTTCCTTCCTCTTTTAGCTTCTTGATCTCCAAGTCCTTCTCATTTATCACCTCTCTCATCCTCTGGGTACACAAAACAGCACAGCAACCACAGATTATCTCAGGCATGTTCTCACATGTAACCAGATTTTCACTTTCATTATATAACCAAGTGTTTTCTTACATGCAGCATAAAGATAATGAGAACCAAGCATTAATGTATGTACAGTACATATACACTCAGTACGAGTTTTTAAATGTTTTGAAAGAAGTCTCTTATGCTTACAATATCGTTTTATAATTTGAAATAACTTTTTTCTATATTAATACATTTTAAAACATAATTTAGGCAACTACTCCAGTCTTCAGTGTCAAACTCGAGACACCCGAAGCGCAACTGCACTATATGTTGGTGCGCAGCCCACGAGGCTATTGGCGCCAACAAAAAAACTAATTGTTATTATAGGATTATTCCACTTTCAAATTAAAATTTCCTGATAATTTACTCACCCTCATGTCATCCAATATGTCCATGTCCTTCTTTCTTTAGTCGAAAAGAAGTTAAGGTTTTTGATGAAAACATTCCAGGATTATTCTCCTTATAGTGAATTTCAATTGGCCCCAAACAGTTGAAGGTCAAAATGACAGTTTCAGTGCAGCTTCAAAGGACTTTAAACAATACCAGACAAGGAATAAGGGTTTCATCTAATGAAACGATCGGTCATTTTCAAAAAAAAAACAAAATGTAAATGTATATGCTTTATAAACAAATGATCGTCTTACAAGTGCTTCCGCCAAAGCGCACTTCCATATTCTTCAAAAAGCTTACGCTGTGTCCTACGCCTTCCCTATTCTACTTACGGAACTAACGCAGTGCCCGTTTCGTTTTTTCTGTATACAGGATAAGCTTTAAGAATAATCCTGGAATTTTTCATCAAAAACCTTTGTTTCTTTTTGACTGAAGAAACAAGGACACAGACATCTTGGATGACATGGGGGTGAGTAAATTATCAGGAAATTTTAATTTGAAAGTGAACTAATCCTTTAATAATAATTTAAAACATTAAATGAACAGTAAATAAATTACTTAAAAAAAAAAAAAAAAAAAAATTAAATTGAAATTTGCTCAATATGTTGACTTGTCTACATTGTTGGTTTTCTAAATTGTAGGCACACCCTTTAACATCAATAAAAACAAAAATGGTATGGGTATTTTCTTCTCCCTTTTGAAAGTTGACAGGGTCTAAATATCTCTGAATATTGGGTGGGAGATTTGTCCATTGGGTGCTTACAGTGTTTCATTTGTTTTTTCACATGTTTGATGTCAACAACCCTATCAGGAGAGAACTACCAGTTGATCACTGATCACTGACCACTGATTTATAATAATTAGATGTGCAGTGAACGTGGTGATAAAATGAAATTGATTGATAAAACATTTGAGAGAATGAGAAAGTGCCACCTGTAGTTCAGACTCTGTTTCATTTGGCATCTGCTCAGTATCCTGAGAGCACAACTGCTGTCCATCTCCACCTCCATCTGTCTTCAAGGCCTTGATCTCAGTAAGAGATTCCTGACCAACATTCATTTTCTCCACAGGCTGGAGAGCAATGATGGTTTTCTGCTCCCTAAAACATGTAGAAAAACAGGGATTCATAACTCAGAACATTCATTGTTTCCTCCTTGTGTAAATCTCATTTGTTCAAAAGACCTCAGAAGAACAGGCGAATCTCAACATAACACCGACTGTTATGTAACAGTCGGGATCGTTAATATGTACACCCCCAATATTTGCATATGCCAGCTCATGTTCAAGGCATTAGGCAAGGGCAGCCAGTATTAACGTCTGGATCTGTGCACAGCTGAATCATCAGACTAGGTAAGCAAGCAAGGACAACAGCGAAAAATAGCAGATGGAGCAATAATAACTGACATGATCCATGATAACATGATATTTTTAGTGATATTTGTAAATTGTCTTTCTAAATGTTTCGTTAGCATGTTGATAATTTACTGTTAAATGTGGTTAAAGTTACCATCGTTTATTACTGTATTCACTTTTAAACACTTGCAATCTATATAATTCATGAACACAACTTCATTCTCTATAAATCTCTCCAACAGTGTGTAATGTTAGCTTTAGCCCGTTAGCCACGGAGCACTATCAAACTCATTCAGAATCAAATGTAAACATCCAAATAAATACTATACTCACATGATCTGATGTATGCATGCAGTATGCATGACGAACACTTTGTAAAGATCCATTTTGAGGGTTATATTAGCTGTGTGAACTTTGTTTATGCTGTATAAGGCAAGTGCGAGCTCCAGGGGCGGGGAGCTTGAGGAATTAAAGGGGCCGCAGCCTGAATCGGTGCATAGTTAATGATGCCCCAAAATAGGCAGTTAAAAAAATTTATTTAAAAAAATCTATGGGGTATTTTGAGCTGAAACTTCACAGACACATTCAGGGGACACCTTAGACTTATATTACATCTTGTAAAAAAACGTTCGATTGCACCTTTAAAGTGAACAGAAATGTTATCCTTAAAGTCAACATGAAATCAAAATGGACCATTCTTATTTTTAATGGAGTATTTTAATGTTTATTATAAATGATTTATCTGTGCACATCATTTTTTTTAATTCACGTGTCCTCGAAAACTTTAATCAAAATATCTTCCCCTCCCTCTTGCAGCAACATCTCTTCTCTGACCAAGTGTTTACTTGGCCTGAGGGCGGAACAATCTGTCACTCACATGACATCATAGTAATAGCAAATGATAACAAACCAATCAATTCCCAGTGGACAAAACCAAGTTCGCCCTACATTTTTTCTTGTTTTAGAAGCCATTTCATTTGGATACACGTCACAATTGGGAAGAAAAGTCTATCGCAGCTTTCTTTTCTTTCTTCTAATTTAAGCACTTTAACAATAAGAGGTAAATGCTTCTAATACTGTCTGTGTGTATCTAAACTTACTTAATAACTTGAGGTTTCTGGTCTGAGAATATCGGCCGCAATTTGGGCATGCATCCCAATGAAGAGCCAAGTGTGTCCAACTCTCCCGGGGGGTTCCTGGTGGGCCACAGTCCTGTGCACTCCTGCAGGTTCACCGTGGGAAGGGAGTTCTCCCTGTTGCCTGGGAGACTGACTTTGGCAAACTTAAATTTCAACAGCTCCTCACCAATGTCAAGACTCCCCTGGAAGGCTTCAATCAGGATGGTTCCGTCAAAGCAAACTGACTTTTTATGGACGCGCAACTTTTTTCCATGAATCATATTGTGAAGGAAGGACTTCCCCTATAGTGAATACCACAACAGCCGTATCAGTCAGACTGAAACATTTCATGGCAAACAATATTAAATTCATATTCATAGGTGAACAGTCTATTCAGTTTTGTCAGATACCTGTGAAAAAAGTGGGGAATCCTGCTCACTTGACACATGAAAGCCCCAGAACTTGTACTTTTTTGCCAGTCCTGTTGTCTGCAGTTCTTCTGGGAGTTCAACTAAATCAGACCGACTGACAATCTCCAAATTTCCATAGTCAATGTACAAAATATAGAACTGAGAAGAAAAGACAAAGTAAACCCTTGTGTGTGATTTCCATGAGAACTACACCTGTGTAAAACATTTAAAAAACAGCTCTGTATTTTTCGAATTATTCATCAAGTTTAATTGGTGTTCAGGTCGTTTAATAGTCCCTAAAGAATTCATTAAAATTTCCTGATCATTTACTCATCCCTATGTCATCCAAGATGTCCATGTCTTTCTTTCTTCAGTCGAAAAGAAATAAAGGTTTTTGAGGAAAACATTCCAGGATTTTTCTCCATATAGTGGATATAGGGGTTCAACGGGTTGAAGGTCCAAATTACAGTTTCAGTGCAGCTTCAAAGGGCTCTACACAATCTCAGACGAGGAATAGGGGTCTTATTTAGCGAAACAATTGGTCACTTTCTAAAAAAAATAAAAATGTATATATTTTTTAACCACATATGCTCATCTTGCACTGCTCTGCGATGTGCCATGCATTACGTAATCACGCTGGAAAGGTCACGAGTGACGTAGGTGTAAATACCAATCCAGTGTCTACAAAGCGAACATGCAAAGACTAAAACAAATGGCCTTTACAAAAAAAACAGGTAAAACAATGTTGGACGATTTAGAAGTGGGAGGAGAAAATTAGTTTTTCGCCCTACAGCCGAACTTCCGCCTACATCACGTGTGACCTTTCCAACATGATTACGTAATGCGTGGCGCATCGCAGAGCTAGTGCAAGATGAGCATTTGTGGTTAAAAAGTATATAAATACCCCTTATTCCTCATCTGGGATCATGTAGAGCCCTTTGAAGCTGTACTGAAACTGCAGTTTGGACCTTCAAACTGTGGTACCCCATTGAAGCCCACTATAAGGAGAATAATCCTGGAATGTTTTCATCAAAAACCTTAATTTCTTTTCGACTGAAGAAAGAAAGACATGAACATCTTGGATGACATGGGGGTGAGTAAATTATCAGGAAATTTTAATTCTGAAGTGAACTAATCCTTTAAAGTAACTTCGTCCTGAGATAGAAATATTTTATGTCAACATGAAATGTACAGAAAATGCAGACTAAGGATGCTCAGGTCAAAGACCAGTCATATGATTAGCTTAGATCATTCAGAACAAATCACAGTGATGAAGACACTGATTTTTACTCAACTGTAAGACTTAAATGTGCATGTATCTTTCTATTCAGAGAGACTCAATCTGTTGTTGTAACGAGTGACCTCCCGGCCATAAATATTCTATACTTCATTTTTACAAAGAGCAATTTGAAAGTTGTGTCAGGTATATGCTGCGCAGCTAAGGAATAGAAGTACTAAAGATTCTAGTTCAAAAAACCACATGTCTTTGGTAACCTTCAATTTTTGTGTGATGCTACATTTACACCAATTTCAGAATAAGGTCTGAGGCCACTGTCATATCATCCAATAAAACACATATAATTCTAAACCACTTATGACTTTAGAGAGCAACAGTGCCCACTTTTTCAGCTGCCTTCTGGAATCATTTTTTCCCATACGTTTTTCCATAAGGGATATATTTAAAAGTTATAAGCCATGAACCAAACCAACCAGCTATGAAGTGAATCACAACATTCAAAACTATCACTTTTCAGCAGGAATTCCACTATTAAACATGATTATTTAAAAAATATTGTTGAAATAATGTGGACTGAAGGCTTCACCAAAAGCAATACCATCGATTTTGAAACCTCGTAGCTCACAGTAGGTCTGTCTTTAAAGGTGTACGAGTAATTGTTCAAAATCAATTTCCCTATAGAGAAAATTAATGAGATTTTTACTTCCAGAACCCAACTGTTGCCCTCTATTTCTTCTCTCATTGAGGCCACTATCTGATTGGTCCTGTCCCTAAAGCCAACTCTAAGCCTCATCCACACCTAACCATACTGGGAACTGTGAGAACAAACCGGCGAGTTCCTAAATGTGTGGATCCTTCTTGATTTTCACAGCTTTTTACAAACCTTGTCTTCTGTTTGCTGTTGGACTTTACACCTGTACCAGCACCTGTCCTCTGAAAATCGTGCCCCATAGACCTACACAGGAAAATGGAGTGAAGAGTCTGATCTATACTTGTAGACCTTTCCTATTCGTCAATATATAGTAGTCAACATCTGAAGTGGATCAAAATAGTGAATCAAAGTTCTCCTAAGAACGAAGCTGTCCTAAGAAGAAGGTTTTAGGTCAACTTTGATGAAAGGTTTTGATCCACTTCAAATGTTGACTACTGTATATGACTTACCTTGTGTGAACTTGGCCTTCCCATCAGTATAGGGGCGATGGGGCATTTTTCTGTCAGCATATCATTTATCTTCTCATTTATTTTGTCTGTCACATTCTGATGAAACAAAAACCAGCCACTTCGATGAATATATTGAATATTAGATGACAAAAACCAGCAATTCTGATTGTAGAAATTTACATTTTTTTCTTAATTAACGCAATTTGACATGACGAGGTAAACAGTAAATAAATATTTAGCTTACCTGAGCCCAAAACGTGATGGCATCCACGACATGAGTGACAACCACGAGTTCCACTGGATAAATAACAACGATAAGAAAAGCTCAAACATCAGCTCGTAAGAAACAAAACGAGTAATGAAGACTTTGAAAACTAGGAGAAAAGGTGCAATTAACTTACTTTTCTCAGGCTGAATCCCAGACTGATCCATGAGATTTGCCTAAAATCAACAACATGGCAGCCATTATATTAGTTTTTAGCTTTCCACGGGTCACCATTTGACAGTAATGTTAGGTTTATGTTGAATGTAATGTTGGTCTTACCAATGTTTAGGGACCGGCTAACGTAACTGAAAATCCCGTTGCTAATCCACAGGCGATGGTGTCTGTAACGTAAATGACTTGAGTATGAGAGAAATGTATTGTTAAACATGCAAACTGATCAGTCAATTTTAAGAATTGGTAAAGTCACCAAGGTTTATTCAGTGGTCTATCTCAGTTATTGTTGCCTTGTAGCTTTAGTGATTTGTTTTGCCCTTCAAAGTAATGTAACGTTAATTTTTTGAAGCATACGCTATTTTAATATATATTGCCACTGTGTCATAATTTTAACTGCAACTAAATATTATTTTCGCTAACTGTAAACTAATAATTCTTACCTTTTAATAAAAATTAAAATGTCATCTTTGTATTCGTGACGACCGATTTGTCACCAACTCGTTCTTATAACTCGGATCTTTTCAATGAATCGCTTGAACCGATCTGAATGAATCGATCACGAATCATACTCGGTCGATCCGAGCAGTTCACTAATCAACAACCGAGAACTGATTCTGAATGAGCCAAATTACTGCATCAAACTGGTGAAATTAAACTTATTAATAAAACAAAAAAAAAAATTATAATGACTATTTTGTCTAAAGACTACATATAAAATAGCTATCAAAATAAATTAATGTTGGTAACTGTAGTTTGACTAAAAGTAATGACTAAGACTTGACAAAAATGTGATGACTTTTCGTCGACTAAAACTAGACTAAAATATGAAAGACTAAAATGAATAAAATGTGACTAAGACTAAGGGGCATTTTCGTCTGAAGATAAAGTCTAAATCAAAAATGGCTTCCAAAATTAACACTGAACTAGACTAGTAGATACATATTTATTATTAAAGAGCCATACAGGCACCTAGTGGGTAAACAATGGCATTACAAATGAAAATTATTATTTTTCCCTACATCTTCGGAACACAAATTAAGATATTTTTGATTAAATCCAATGGCTCAGTGGCCTCTATAGAGAGCAAAGCCATTGTAACTCTCAAGGTCCATAAAAGGTACTAAAAACATAGGCTATTTTAAACATTTCATGTGAGTTCAGTGGTTCTACCTTCATATTATAAAGCGACAAGAATACTTTTATATAAATACATAACGACTCTCCAAAATATGTAAGGGCCGATTTCAAAACACTGCTTCATGACGCTTCTGAGCTTTATGAATCTTTTGTTTTGTATTAGTTATTCGGATGTTCTATCAAACGGCTAAACTGCTGAAGTCACGTGACTTTGGTGCTCCGATCCACTGATTCGATTCGTAAAGCTTAGGGCATCCGCGCACCGTCCGCATCGTGAAATTTTCGTCGTTAGGAGTGTTCGCGGACGACTGCACTACCCATCCACGTGCAGCCCAATTTTTTAGATGGCACGGACAATGTGTGTGTACTGTACAACAGCCCATGCCGTACAACAGAGTGAATTGAGTGCTGAAAACAAAAGTCCACTAGATAGTGCGCAGCGCACACGCCGAACGCGTCTTTCTGCAGCTAAATACTTTCAAAGGCTCGCACGCGCGTCTGTGCGCGAGACAGAACCTGTGTACATGTTCAGAAAAATGAAGTATAATAGAAATAATGTTGTTAATAACTTTCTATAGTCTGTATATGTTAAATATACTGAAAATCATTAAGAATCTTAATAAATTGACCATAAAATGGTCAATGCCATGTCTTAGCGATGATCTATTGTATTTGACCAGTTTGCTTTCTGAAAACTGATGCATGCAGTAATGTAAGTAGCAGGGGCGTCACTAGGCCTTTTTTAGGGGGGCTTCAGCCCCCCTAAACTTCTGCCCAGCCCCCCTAAAAAAATATATTTGATTAATAAATTTTTGATCGCTTCAGTCCCCTTTAAAAAAACTAATTTGAAACGGCGGCAAGCTGCGTCAAGTTTCGGCTCCTCCCCTTATCTGAGTCTGCTTGGATTTAGCGCATTTTTTAATCTGCAGGGGCGCCGAGCAGAGCGAACATCAGAGAGCACAAGGTGTGTGTCGTGTGTGCGTGCATTTATTGATAGATTGCTAATGCTATGATATTACATCTGCATCGGTGCAGTTCTTTGTCATAAATGCATTGCAGTTTACATAATGTATTGTTACTGGAGCATTGGGAGCACACGGGACGGCTCGGTTTCTCATCCAATACCAATACGTTTCGCTGCGTTCACCTTCAGCACTTGTGTGATAGTTGTTTTTTATCCCTACAAAAATGAAGTGATTAACACCCATGAAAACATACTTTAGATTCAGAAAACGATCATGATTTATTTTAATTTACTTTTTACAATTACAGACATATTATAATGTATTTTGACATTACATTATGCAGCCATGCACAGAAATGACACACATCATTGTCTGAAAGCACTAGATGGCCCAGAGAGAGAATGTGGAGTTATTTTGTTTTGTATTATTAAATATAGTTTTGTATTAAGTAATAATGAATCAGGAGGAGTGTCATGATACATAAATAAGTGTAGAGTAAAGGGATTTTTGATTTTCTTGATTTATACTATTTATACTAGATTTGAATTGATAATTCATGTTGTTATTTTTAATAAATAGAAATAAATATAGAACAGATTAATCATATTGCCAATAGACAATTACATTAATACATGGTTTGTCTATATTCTTAATGAATATTAGCTGGTTAGTTAAAATACTTAAAATGACATCAATTTTCATGGGGTGACTTTATGAATATCCAACTGTATTGTTGATTATAAAGGCTAAAAAGCTAAAAAACTAAAATATTTCATTGTAGATGGCTGCCAAACTGCCATCGTTAATCTTGCAGAGACGGCGAGCTTGAGCGGGGAGTTCTTTGGCGTGAGTGAGCAGGAGTAAGTATTCTGATTAATTATTTTGTATAATATTTTAAAATGTAACGCCAGTACGCCATATTAAGTTAATGCATACTATTGCCTGCGAGCTTCTCCTCCTGTCTGTACGGTAATTTCTCTACTGTGCGACAGAGAGTCGAGTGGTTATGACGCAATCGTTAGCCTATTTTTACAAAAACTGTTTCTACGGGGCCATAATGTAACATAGAAGGTAATGGAGCCCTTTATACATTGTCGTGTATGTTTAGAAATAAATTATGGACAAATGGAGTCTTTAAACGCCTCAGATGTAAAGTTATTCGCTGTCAAAGTGACGCCAAAATGAATGGGAGTCAATGGGATGCTAACGCAAGTGAAGTTCTGCTACAAGATGGCGGCACGCAGCCGACTTCAACTTCCGGTCGACATCCTTGGGCACTGGCAACAGTCAGTCAAATAATATTTTTTTAATCATACCCTTATTGGGGGCTGAGCCCCCCTAAAATCAAAATCCTAGAATCGCCCCTGGTAAGTAGTACAGAATTTTAAATGGATCATATTAGTTTTCTGAAAAAACATCAATGTCTGCACATTTTAAGATAATGCACAAGATGTGAATAAATGTAAGTCGTACACTCGTTGGGGTGGATACACTTTATTCAACGAAATAAACTGCACATAAAACGTGATGGAAAAATATTTAGAGAAGAAACGTACAGTAAATTTATTAGGAATAAAATGTGCATTTAAAAAAAAGACAGAATAATTAATTCATAACTGGAATAATCTTCGGACTCATCGCAGCTGAAATGATGCTGTGGTCATTCTGAAATTCCAAAGCAAGAGTCGAATCGGTCGAATTCAAATGTAGACTGTGTTGAAAAGAAGTTTTATCATTCCTATAATTTTTTTTTTACATTTCTGTCTGCATGTTAGTGATAATATCTTATTTATATTAAAGTCCTGGGACTCTTTCGCATAAGAGCATCCCCCACACCCCCAAAAAACAAAACAAAAACAACGGGGTTGACTTGCTACGCAAGTTATTGTTTCACTAGTTATTGTTGAAAAGTCATTATTTAGTTTTTTTGGCGCACAAAAATTAGTCTTGTCACTTTATAACATTAAGATAGAATCACTGAACTCACATGAACTGTTTAAAATTACCCTTATGGACCTTGAGAGTTTGAATGGCTTTGCTCTCAATGCAGGCCTCACCGAGCCATTGGATTTAATCAACAATATCTTAATTTGTGTTCTGAAGATGAATGAAGGTCTTACGGCTGTAGAACAGCATGAGGGTGAGTAATAATGACATTATTTTCATTTTTGGGTGAACTTACCCTTTAAATACTACACTAATTGTAATATAAATAATAAAAATATTGGGAAAAATATGATTTTAAGTGGTCAATAATGGACCATAATTATTGCGCAAATAGTATTTAACAAAAGATCTCCTCGAAATATTAAATAAATATTATTGAACTAAAATATAGAACATTTAATTAAAAAATAATTAAGGTGTATGGTCACATTTGACCACCAAGGAGTATGAGTGTGACCAATAAGTATGGAATACCTGAGGGTTAAATACAAGAAAAACATTTATGTTAATATTAATGTTGCCTCCCCATCACTCTCCAGACTATAATGATACTGTAAATGTCGTTGATGTAATAATCAATGCACACTATGCTATAATATGAGTTGACAGCGCTGGTTTGTTAAAGTAGTGCTTGCTTCAGAGCAAAGTGACCTCCAGCTTCACCTCTCTGGAGCTCAAGGGTGGAGCTTAACCTGTTTAATGGGTGGAGAGATGGGTTATGAGTGGAGTTAGGGTGTGACTGGAGGATGCAGCTCCACCCATCAGGCCCACAGTAGCTCCAGAGAGGAGGAGCTGGAGGTTATATACTCCACCCATCTCTGCAGAACCATGTGACCATGTGGAGGCCATGCGAGTAAGATGTTTATATATCTTGCAATGAAAATGATCCCTTTCACCTGACCCCACCCCTAAACCCTACCCACACTCTGACGTGGGCAAATCAGGTAACACTCTCAAAAACGCCCCTCTGTTTATGGCTTTGCCCATCAATCATTATGCTGCGTGCCAGGCAGGTTTTTGAGCCCGTGACCGTAAGTCATGGCTTCAAACCACGATGCACGACTTTGTAGCGTTCCAGGAAAGTCACGCCAAATTGCGTAAAAGTGTAAACAAACCAGCATGGCTGACCGTATGGGGCTTATGCTATTAATATTATCAATTATTTCTACCGCCAAAGGTGCTTACTCCTTGCTTATTTGAGGGAAACAGAAGAGGAAAACGGTGCATAAGGCAAGAGAAGCTGTTATACCTTTTATTTTACCGTGCACTTGCATAAACACCGCATCCGTAGGGACTGCCATTGTTGTTTCGCGGGCTATATGACGTCAGAACCCGTAACTGGGAGTACATCGATCTAGTACGAGTTCACGGGTGGGAAGTCACGGGTTTGACTGAAGAAGGTTGTAAAAACACGTTGCCTGGAACGCGGCATTAATGTGCTCGGGTGATGCCAGTTGTTGCTGTGAATATGGTGCAAAACACATTCGTATAGCAAAAAACGTGATGTCATGGACAAATTTTGCACATCCGTAAAGTAATATGTTTATGCAATGCAATTTGCACACTTTTAGAATAGCCTACTTTCTCACAAATACATTGCTTTTCTTTTATATTTTTTACAGCACAATCACAAGTTCATAAATACAAGTGCTTGAATCTGCCGCTATGAATCTTAAATGCTGCTTTTTCCGCAAACAAATGACAATAAGTTCCAGTAGCCCCTCACTGCAGAACACATGAGATCCAGGGGGCGGAGTCGGGTAGTTTAAGGGATATGTAAAGTGGGAGGAGTTGGATCCAGATCCAGGAGGTGGAGATCGATAGGTTTTGGGCAGGGGGCGGAGATGGGTAGGTTTAGGGCAGGGGTGGGGAACATTTATCCTGGAGGGCCATTGTCCTGCAGAGTTTATCTCCAACCCTAATTAAACACACCAGAAGCTAATCAAGGTCTTCAGGATTACTGAAGTTACAGGTAAGTGAGTGTTTTTTTCCAGGGTGGAGCTTAAAACGAACACTCCACTTTTTTTTGAAAATAGGCTCATTTTCCAACTCCCCTAGAGTTAAACAGTTGAGTTTTACCGTTTTCAAATACATTCAGCCGGTCTCAGTGTCTGGCGGTAGCACTTTTAGCATAGCTTAGCATAGTTCATTGAATCTGATTAGACCATTAGCATTAGGGCTGGGCGATATATCGAATGCTTTTGTCATGCGCATTTCGTCAGTAAAGCTGGTTCCCTGATTACCACTAAATCACCATCTCCTGCTTTCAAATGGAGCGTCATTAATTAGACAGAGCCGTAGTTCACTGATAAGCCACGCAATATCGTGTTCAATATCGATATGAATCGCCGTCGATATTGAACGCAATATTGCGTGGCTTATCAGGGATCTACGGCTCTGTCTATTAAATGGCGCTCCATATGAAAGCAGGTGATGGCGATTTAGCGGTAATCAGGGAACCGGCTTTACTGACGAAATGCGCATGACAAAAGCATTTGCCTACTTAGCATTTCACTCAATATGGCTAGAAACTATACTCTCATTCCGGCGTAATAATCAAGGAACTTTGCTGCCGTACAATGGATGCAGCAGGTGCAATGATATTACGCAGCCTCTCTCACAAATGTCTCCATGGTTGCAAGGCACACTCCCTGTGCAAACGGGTACAGCACCAAAGTTCCTTGATTATTATGCCGGAATGAGAGTATAGTACCTAGCCATATCACCTAGAAAATCACAACTTTTCATTTTCCGTCGGTCTTAGTACATGATGTAACTACAGAAGAGTCAAGTTTTAAATAGGAAAAATATCAAAACTCTTTGGTCATTTTTTTCTGAGCGAGATGTTAACGGTCTCATCAGATTCAATGAACTATGCTAAGCTATGCTAAAAGTGGTACCGCCAGACCTGGAGATTGGCTGAATGGATTTGAAAACGGTAAAACTGAACTGTTTAAGTCTAGGGGAGTTGGAAAATGAGCCTATTTTCAAAAAAAGAGGAGTGTTCCTTTAACTCTGCAGGACCATGGCCCTCCAGGATCAACGTTCCCCTGGTTTAGGGATATGTAAAGTGGGAGGAGTTGGATCCAGATCTAGGGGGTGGGGATGGGAAGGTTTAGATCCAGGGGGCGGAGTCGGTGGGTTAAGGGATATTTGTAAAGGGAGGGGTTTGATCTAGTGTTCTGCAGTGTGGATCTCATGAGTTTCGCGCACCCTCACTTTCGCACTGCATGCCTGTGTCAAACGTGGAGCAAAAGTGATCTGTGCGTTATGCCAGTTTTTCCATGAATTACCCTCACGGCGAAAGCATGTGTAACCTGTTGTGATTAACGCTACATTCATTGTCTGTATATGAAGTTTGGCTCAAAGCAGAGTAGGTTTGCATTCAGAGCGGTCGTGAGTCCGTGTGTTTTCAGTAGATTTTGTATTTCAATTCATCAACATCATGGTCAATTATTGTGTTTGTGGAGGGTGCACAAACTCCAGCCTGTCAGGACATCGAGTCCACAGGTTCCCTAACAAGAAAAAAAACTGCTCTATCTTCGGTGCCTGGGTGCGTTTTGTGCAGACTAAGAGACGGGACTTCAGTTCTGCATCTGCTTCGAAAAACGCGGTGGTGTGTAGCGTTCACTTCAAACCGGAGGATTATCGTCCCGGCGATATAATGGAGGTCAACATGGGATGCCGAAGCAAGAACCAAGTGAGGCTCCGAGCTGATGCGGTTCCTTCGGTGCACGCAACAATGGTTTCGGCCGGCGGGAGACGTTATTATGGTCACAGATCCGCCAGAAATGCAACTCCACGACAACGTAAAGTGTGCAGGGTAATTCTTGCTTTTTTACATTTTCTAACGATTTCAATAACGAGAAGCAACGTGATGTGTATAAGTTGTTGTAAACTAAGTCCCTTTCATGGAAAGTCTGTTCACGCGGCGGCCATATTTGCGACGCCTCCGGGCAAACCAAGTCCTATATTTGGGGGAATTCTGATATCTAAAAAAACTGCTTGCCGAACTCACAATTAAATAACATATTTCAAATCAACAATAAAATCTGATTTGAACTGTCTTATAAATGTTGTTTCTCATGCTCAAATAGTCTTAAAAAGCTTTATTATAATAGGCTAGACCAGTCAATGCGCATGTGCAGTCTTATGGCAAACCAGCTTATGGCGCATATTCCGCCACCTACTGGTATGGAGTGTCGGGCGACGATATCAAGCAAAGACTATAGCACAACAAGTTATTCAAGGTTATATAACAAAATATTGGTTTATTTCCCTTGATACAAAGTCCCTTTAAAGGGGGTATGGATTACTTTGTTTATAGATGGATGCAGTTTTTGTTTGCTTTAAAACGTGGCCCCCATTCACAACCATTATAAACCTTGACGGACTAAGGATATTTTTAAATATATCCCTGATTGTGTTTGTCTGAAAGAAGAAAGTCATATACACCTCAGATTGCTTGAGGGTGAGTAAATCATGGGATAATTTTAATGTTTGGGTGAACTATCACTTTAAGAGTAGTGTGTCCTATTCTCAATGGAGATATAACTGTATCATCCTTTCTATTACCGTAAGCAGTTCTTACATTGCCAATTTGTTTATGTATATTTTACAAATGTCGCCTTTTTGTTTCTTTTATCCCATCTCTCTCGCCTCATCTTTCAGACAGCTACTTCAATTAAACCTTTCATTTCTGATTTACTCAAGGGTATGTGGATGTCGATATTTGGATGCTTGTTTCACTATCTTGTCCACCTCATTTCCCTCCACTCCAGTCTCTGGTTTCTATGGGAACCGGAGCTTCTAACGGCAGCTGCAGTGACACAATCCCTGCATCCCAATGTGCATACTATCCACCCTAAATAGTATTGAATATTACTAGTGTGACATACTATTTAGGATGGATAGTATGCACATTGAGACGCAGGCAATGACTTTATCAATCAGCGATTGGCTCATTAGAGGGCGGGACGTATTCCGCCATATTGCATGTTGCAGTTTCTCCCATTCATAAGTAATAGGAGTGAACAGTCTTTCTATACCTATAGTCTTTGTTGTAAAGCACCGCACCTATCTTGTAAAAGGCATAATAGCTAATGCTAGTTAGCAATATATTTTGTAAAATCATTACCATATGCAAAGGCATAACTAGTAACCTCAGTTTGCTAATATCATAACCATCAAGTCTAGAGCTTAATGACTTTGTTTGCACAGCTAATTTGTAATTTATTGTCATGCGGTTTGTTTAAAAGGATTTGGGAGACATTGAAAGTAAGGAAGTGGGAGATCAATCTACAGCCAGTGCCGCAGTGCTTGCTGACCCTGAGCAAGAGGCTTTCTCTCCACTGGCCCCTCAGTCATCTGTGCTTCACTTTGGCCCACGGCGTAACCTCACATCTTCACATCGTTCATCAGGTAGATTGACATTATTCATATCTAGATGAAGTGTACATGCCACCATCTGTTTACATAATGTAGGAGGGCAAATAATTAGTAAAGTCTTTCTGAATGATGGCAACTCCAACACTATCTTTGACCTCCATTTTGAACACATAATTGCATTTACATATTTAGATTTTGTGACCGAGTTAGTGTTTGGGATTGCAGTAGGTTGGACAGGGGTACCTAAGCAGTGACATGCTGTTGCACAGTTATATAAAGGTGGACCATAGTGAGCATCGATGCTCCCTGCTTTTCACAGTGCATTGTGGGACTTTTTAGGGAGCGAACATTTCAGTGCCCTGGAAGGATTCTGCCCGTAAAATGGCCGACTCCCTAATCAGTGTTCTGACTACTGAACTAGGTAGGGAGCTGATTGAGATGCACCCTGACTCTGCAAATGGGGAGAAAAACGTCTGCTAACGCTATCTCGCTGTCAGATTAAACGCCTTGAACAGCGTAGCTATTTACCGTTAGCTAGCTGCTTCAGTACTCTTATGCCTCGTTTCCACTGAGCGGTACGGTTCGGTTCGGTACAGTTCGGTACGGTTCGGAGTGGTACACCTTGATCAGGCTTGCGTTTCCACCGCAAACAGTACCCTTGGCGTATAGGCGTGGTGTAGCCGGAAAATAGTGATCGACGTCATTCTCGCGCGAAGAAGAAAACGATATAGTAAACAACAATGGAGGACATACTACAGCAGATCTTGTTCTTGCTTCTCGGCTTGAGGCTGTCTGTCACAAAAAGAAGACGAGTTTTGCATTCGGCGTTTCAGAATACCAAGATTGCAAAGTTCAGACGTCCATGCCGCAGCGTATACCAGCAAGCGGAGGAGAAAACCCGCGTAATTTAAAAACTATTTTACTGTGTCATGAAATGTTGTTTTAAAAGTTTTTCAGGCGAGAATGTAGTTGTTTAAATCTCAAATCTGTGGTTAATTTATAAAGATAGCGCCTATTTGAAAATTTGATCTGACGTTGTCGGAGTTGTGAGATCCAGGCGATCACCGGGCGCTCGGTGCTCATGTACCCAGCCGAGAGCAGCTGTACCTCGGCTAATCCTTCTGACATTCGCCGCTGGCTCTGATGTCTCTGTAATGGTTAAAAACAAGATATCATTCATCTTGTGTATAATGGGCAATCTTTGGTCTCATGAATTTATAATTTGTTCCCGGGCAAATCGTTTTGGCCGAGGGGAAAATGAAGTTTTATAACTTTATATTTATTTAACTTTACCGTTAGTGCGCTGTACGTTTGACTGAATTGTTTGCTCTGTTTGTTTGTCTTTATTTCTTATTGTAGCCTATAGCTTCTCATATTTTATTTATAATGGTTATTATTGATAATTAAAACTGACGTTTAACAAAAAGAGAAGGTTGTTTTGTCTTATTTCATGTAATTTTATTATAGGCTACATACAGTGAAGATAATCAGAGCACATATGCACATATTGCCTGAATCACACATTAATAGGTTTCATATTTTTTAAATAAAAACGAAAAGAGGCAGGGTTGTGTTTTATATTATGTTTTGTTATATAGCCTACATGAAGTGAAGATAATTAATGCACGCATTGTCTGAACCACATGTGTGTGTGTGTGGCGCCTCTTGTGTTGTCATTCCCCTTGTAGCACGCGCAAGTGACGATTCTCTGTCAACCAATCAACGTTCTGCAGAGTGTAGCTCCACCCTTTTGGTACGGTACTGTTGTGCTTGGTACCCCAACGAAAGGGTCCCAAAAAAGTGGTACGGTACGGTTCGGAATTAGGGTACCATTCACAACTTTTGATAATGGAAACGGAAAAAAATGCGTACCGTACCGAACCGAACCGTACCGTACCGCTCAGTGGAAACGAGGCATTACATTGTACTAAATAGCATGCAAAAAAAGCTAGCTAAAGTCAGCGAATAAAACACTGACACAATGATGAACAAGTAACGATAATATTCACAATAACCTTGTTTTACTGAATAATTAAATATACTTTCTTAATTTATATTTGTAAAGAAACCTCATTGCTTGACTGGCTGCTCTATGTAGAATACTAGAACTCCAAATATAATACTAGAACTCTATGGAATACTAGAATAGTGCATAAGTATGCAAATTGGGATGCACCTATGGTTACAGCCTTGATGCAAAGGTAATATAATACAAAGTATAGTTTTATAAATACATAATTAAAATAATAAAATATTTGCAGGATTTACGATGCTGATGACCATTAAAACGTGTCATCACAGAGAAGGGTCTGTTGTGTTTGAGATTATGGGAGGCACTATTAGTTTGGTGTTCACAAACTTACTTGAATATCCAATAGAGACAGAGCTCATTTAGTATAATCTGAAACACGCCCACTGGAGGGAAAACAATCGAACCATCTCCATTGACTTTGTATTGGGTTTGGCTGCCTCCTTGTGATTTCTGACTTATTACAAAAAATAGAACAATGTCTAAAAGCTGCTGTGTGACAAGGTGTACAGCAAACAAGCTAAAAAACCCAGAACTAAGTTTTTATAAACTGTCGACCCCCAAAAAACAAATGTTTAAGGATACAAAATTGGATGCAGGCAGTGAGATGGAGCACAACGGGTCATATTATTATAAGAACTACACTGGAGGGGAACATAATCGGCGACAGGTTATGCAAAACAAACAAAGGGAAAAAAAAACATTAATTATTTTTAACCATGTCAAAGAATTATTTCACCTGTCACTGTTCCTCTCTAATGTATTTCTTATAGTAATTTGACCCGTTGTGCTCTGTCTCACTGCCTGTATCCACTTTTGTGTTCTTAAACTAGGCATGTGACGGTATCAAATTTCGATATCATGTTGCGGTTAATTGATGAAGCTTTTATCACGGTATACGGTATTATCACGATAATAAAATAAGTTGCAAAACAATTTTTGTCATAGTTTAACAGGTTTAAGAACTCTTTTTGTACTAAAACACACAACTCTGACTGAAATTTTCAAACAGATTAAAATTCAAAAGAATTAGGCTATAAAGAAAAACAGATAACACTTTACTCTATTTAATGCATTAACTAAGATTGAGCAGTAGCTACATTTGTTACAGAAAGTGTTATTTTTTGATAATGTTAGTTTAGAAACACAACTGATCATTGTTAGTTTTATCTCAGGTCCTTTTAAATAAGTTATTTTGATTTTAGTAATGTTATTAAATAGTAACTAAGAAATTAACATTAATAATAATTAATACTTTAAGTATTTTTATTGTCAGTTTAGTACTAATGAATTAACATGTTAACTAATGAAGCTGTATGTTTTCAAAGTTTTACTGAACAATAACAAATAATCAGAACATTTCTAATCATTAGGGCATGTTGTAGCAAAGTCCCTAAGACAAGTCATTTCACTCGGCGGCCATCTTTGAAACGCCTCTCGGGCATCCTGGGCATCATGCAGCTCCTAGCAGGTCTACAGCTTATAAAAACTTAGTTCTGAGTTTTTTGGCTTGTTTGCTGTACATCTTGTCACACAGCAGCTTTTAGACATTGTTCTGTTTTTTGTTTTAAACCAGAAATGACAAAGAGGCAGCCTCATGCTATATAAAATCAATGGAGACTGTTGGATTGGTTTCCCCCGGTGGGCGTGGTTTTAAGATTATGACTCGTGTCGCTCTGTCTCTATGAAAAAATAAAAACGCTTATCTTATCAAGATGATTTTCTAGATAGTTTATACTCTTTATGTAGTTTGGGTTAGTTCACCCAAAAATGAAAATTGTCATTAATTACTCACCTTCATGCTGTTCCACACCTGTGTGAACTTCGTTCATCTTCAGAACACAAATTAAGATATTTTAGTTGAAATCTGATGGCTCAGTGAGGCCTGCATTGACGACAATGGTACTCCCTCTCTCAAGATCCAGAAAGCTACTAAAGACATATTTAAAACAGTTCATGTGAGTACAGTGGTTCTACCTTAAAGGTGCCCTAGATTGTTTTTTTACAAGATGTAATATAAGTCTAAGGTGTCCCCTGAATGTGTCTGTGAAGTTTCAGCTCAAAATACCCCATAGATTTTTTTTAATTAATTTTTTTTAACTGCCTATTTTGGGGCATCATTAACTATGCACTGATTTGTTTCAGCATGACCCCTTTAAGAGATGCGTTTCCTCTGCCCCACGAGCTCTCGACTATACATTGCATTTACAAAGTTCACACAGCTAATATGACCCTCAAATGGATCTTTACAAGATGTTCGTCATGCATGCTGCATGCATGCTTCGAATTATGTGAGTAGTCTGTGGCTAACGTCTAATTCTACACTGTAGGAGAGATTTATAAAGAATGAAGTTGCGTTTATGAATTATACAGACTGCAAGTGTTTAAAAATGAAAATAGCAACGACTCTTGCCTCCGTGAATACAGTAAGAAACGATGGTAAATTTAACCACATTTAACAGTACATTAGCAACATGCTAACGAAACATTTAGAAAGACAATTTACAAATATCACTAAAAATATCATGATATCATGGATCATGTCAGTTATTATTGCTCCATCTGCCATTTTTCGCTGTTGTTCTTGCTTGCTTACCTAGTCTGATGATTCAGCTGTGCACACCCAGACGTTAATACTGCCTTTCCTTGTCTAAGGCGTCGAATGGGCTGACATTATGCAAATATTGGGGTCATACATATTAATGATCCCGACTGTTACATAACAGTTGGTGTTATGTTGAGATCTGAGTGTTTTCCGGAAGTCTTTTAAACAAATGAGATTTACATAAGAAGGAGGAAACAATGGAGTTTGAAACTCACTGTATGTCTTTTCCATGTACTGAACTCTTGTTATTCATCTATGCCGAGGTAAATTCAAATTCTGATTCTAGGGCACCTTTAATATTATAAAGCAACGATAATACTTTTTGTGTGACAAAAATCAAAATTACGACTTTTCTACAATATAGTGATCTGAAGCAGTGTTTTGAAATCTGCTATCGCAAGATATTGTTGAAAAGTCGTTATTTTTATTTTTTATTTATTTATTTATTTTTGCCGCACAAAAAGTATTCTTGTCGCTTTATAATATTAAGGTTGAACCACTGTACTCACATGAACTGTTTTAAATATGTCTTTAGTACCTTTATGGACCTTGAGAGAAGATGTACTATTGCTTGCAATGGAGCCGGATTTCATCAAAAATATCTTAATTTGTGTTCCGAAGATGAATGAAGGTCTTACGGGTGTGGAACAACATGAGGGTGACAGAATTTTCATTTTTGGGTGATCTAACCCTTTAACAAAGATGAACACATATAGGCGGATTGTGAACACTATTTTGTTTTCAGACAGTTTTTGTTTTAATAGGCTGACAGTCTCTTCACATCCTGATAGTAATCAATGAACAACGTTTTAAAACATTAAAGTTTCTAAATATTAAAGTCTTACGCGAAAGTCTCAGGACGATAAAATGTTCGACCAGTTTATGCGGTCCGCAGGTAATGATGACACGTCCTACCCGCCTGTCCACCTGTGTAAACTTCTGCGCACCCTGCTCGCGCAGCCAGGAGGCAGAGTAGAGCAGAGTAGCATCTTATATTGTTTACGGTGCGGTCACTGAACCAGAATGGCAGATAAACAGCAGCCACTTTTTGCAGTTTTTCCTCAACCAACAACGCCTGGCACAGGAAAACGAAGTAAGAAAAGAAAAACAGTCCTACAAACGGCTACGACGAAAAAACGTCTGGACCATCAAAGGGCTCAAACCAGAGTGAACATCGGCGTTGCTTTTCCACGCTGGAGACAACTGCGGGACTCAAAGGGACTGAAAACTGACGCGATGCTTGCAGTTTTTCTTTTGGATAGGTAATATATTGTTTGATTTGTTTTTGGTGGAGTATGTTACTTTTTTGAACTGTTAAACTTAAGTGTTTATTCCCTTTACGAATGAGCCCAACACTGACAGCAGCTGCGGTGCAAAACTGAACTCTTATGTTTTCAAAGTTACGAGAAAACTGCAGCATCCACAGCCTTGGTGCATGAACTCCCCAAACCACCACCACCACCAGTTTCGACTAATATTTCCGACCGGTGAGTGAAATGTCATGTTTGTCTTTGTATCAAAATGGTCTTCCTTCATTATTGAGCCTTTTTTAAATGAACATCCTTCTAGCTATTGTGTATGGCGTCATAAGCAAGGGAAATGCGCGATTTCATTTTGCATTGCATGATAATCTGACGATGTTTTCATTGTGGTGTTCTGCTCTGGCTGTGCGTGTTCATGCTTTTCGGAGGAGTCTGTGGGGAAGTTTCATAATTTAATTTTAAACCAGCGAAGCAAACCATATAATACAAAGTTACAAAGCATTTGCTCCCACAGCGTTTCATCTGATTTTGTATTGTGTGTGTATGTATATATGTAACTATTATCAGTTTCTTCAGAGAGCATGTGATCTTCTGTTCTAGCAAAGGGCAGGAGATGAAGTCTGAGGGTTTTGGTCCTTGGAGCTCAGTTTTACTTAAACTTGAGCAAGTGCAAGAAGATTGTGATGGAAATGGTAAGTAAATATTATTCTGTCTGGCTATATATATATATATATATATATATATATATATATATATATATATATATATATATATATATATATATATATATATATATGTGTGTGTATGTATTTTTGTTTTATATACACTACTGTTCTAAAGTTTGGGGTCAGTAAGATTTTTTTAATGTTTTAAAAGAAGTATCTTCTGCTCACCAAGCCTGCATTTATTTGATTAAAAATACAAACAAAAACAGTAATATTGTGAAATATTATTCCAATTTAAAACAGCTGTTTTCTATGTCACTATACAGTAAAGTGTAATTTATTCCTGTGATCAAAGCTGAATTTTCAGCATCATTACTCCAGTCTTCAGTGTCACATGATCCTTCAGAAATCATTCTAATATGATGATTTGATGATCAAGAAACATGTTTCTTACTGAAAATCTTACTGACCACAAACTTTTGAACGGTAGTGTATATCATTTGATTTCTGCAACAAGCACTGGCCATGTACACACTACAGTTAAATTCACCTTCTACTGCTCAGTCCTGTTCTGTACACAGTACAGTATTTAACTCTCAAATTAATGTGGTGACAACCGCATTTACAAAAATTCTGTACAGTTTGTATGGAACGGAGCTGAACAGCTAGTTAAATATGTCATTAACAAACACATATCAGTAGTGTTGTAGTACTCGAGACCGGAATTAAGACCATTTTTTGAAGGTCTTGTCTTGGTCTCAGACTAAAAGGACTCATATTTTACTTCTAGACCGGTCAAGACCACAACTGTCGGGATATTGCTAAATTGCTGTTGCATTGTCTGATTTATTTGTTTGGATGTAAAACTTCCTGCTTCAAATGAAAATGAAATCAATAACTTATTTCTAACATAATTTACTTGGTTACTGTTGTGCCAAGTCAGAAAACAAGGAATTGTCAAAAATGTTACCAAAATTAATACAAATGCCCACAAAATTCAAGATATAATTGCAAAAAAAGTACTTGTATAAGATCTTGATATTTATATTATAACATATGATATAATTAACCAATATTACAAGAAAGAGGGTTGTTTTCACAAATATGAGCACAATTGCAAACATGATATTTAGTAAAAATTGTAGAACAAACTGCAATTTAACTTTGGGAGTGAGTCATGTTCCATACACACACAGAATGATAATTTATGGGATTCACTCCTGTATTTAAATGCGGTTGTGTCTCCACGTTGGTTGGCTTGGATGATAGATTTAATATAGTATATGTACTTTAAGGAGAATCTTTATATATATATTTTCCTCTCCCAGATTCATCCTCTTTCAGTGTGGACATCGTACAGGTGAAGCAGGAAGACCCAGTACAGGTGAAGCAGGAAGACCCAGTACAGGTTAAGCAGGAAGACACAGGCGAGTCTGAGTTTTGGTGCAGTGCCAGCATGCAGCAAGATCCAGAGATGTCTGTGGGTGTAGATGCTAGTCACCCAGTTTCACTTCATTTCAACAAACTAAAAGAAATGGATCATTACTGTGGAAATGGCAAGTAATATGTAATATTGTTATATGAATTTAATGTTATAATGCTGATATGAAAGACTTATTGGATAATTTTGACATTTAAATAAGCACATTAATTTAAAAATTCAATTAAAAAAACTAGCAGTTTATGGTGTAATCAGTTGTATCAGTTACTTAAAGTTATGACCAGTCTTAAAGAAATTAATTCGATTTAATTAGAATTAATTAGATGACTAAAGGTTGACACTAGTTGCCAAAAGTCAGGGTATGGTCACAGACTTTTAAAATTTTTTTTATTTATTTATTCATTTATTTATTAGCACCATCCAGTCGGAGGATATCAAACATGTTTGATATTTTGAGTTTATTTTATAACACATCTTTTTCATTTGCCAACGATGCTTCTAGCAACAAGGCATGTGTTTCTGCGTGAGTTTGTTCTGTTCGTAATGACTTGAAAGTCTGGTAGTGTGTGATCCTTGGTCATTTAATGTATGATTTTTCAAAGTTGGCAAGTGGATGATGCCTAGTGTTTTAAAATCTGTTCAGATTTTAAGTCGTGTATGTATTCCAGCCTTAACTTAGAGAAGTCTAAATAGTTTATGAAACCGGCCACAGATGTCAGTAATTATTTTCATTACTACAATGTTGTCTAAATAAAACACTGAAAATCAAAATGAAATCACTTTAAGTTATACAAGTGAATGTAGGGTGCTCTTGGTTCATTTCTGCTGAAGGCGAGCTCAAACGAGATGAACATTCAATCTGCTTTGTTGTGTGTCAGTCACGCTTGTCAGGAAACCGTTACAAACCGGTGAGAACCGTTACACAAACAGTTTTATCGAATCACGTGTTATCAACAGCTGTTCTCTTCCACAATTTAGTGCGATTGCGTTCATATCGGCAGCGAACCATACCGGAGTTCTCACGAACCGTACCCCAGATTACCCTTTTTAGGCAGACTCTGGTACACGGGTGCGCACCAAAATTCTAGTGTGAAAGGCATCACAACATTATACTGTGCATTATTTTGAGATTTGCTGTATATTTAAATGCATACGTGTGTATATATTAAAATGTGTTTGTATCGATTGATCTACAGGGGAATCGTTACCTTCAGAGGATCTTGTACAAACTCTCAAAAGTGAGGATTTGAAGACTGAAGAGCCAATTGAAGAACAGAGCACGGACAGGAAGGATCACATAAAAGTCTGTTCCTCCAGCATCTCATACCAAGCAACCCACATGCAGACAATCATCCAGACACGCAAAGTGTCTTCTCCCACCACTCCAACTGCTAGCAGGGTTTCTGAACTGACCATGAAGAGTCAATGTGAAAATGCGTTAACTGAAAATGAACTAACTAAAATAAATAAACAATATAAATGAACTGAAACTGTCTAATTCTTGCCAAAGTCAGAGAAGAACTCCAAGTACAGATCGCAGTTCTTCAAAACTGAATTAGAGCGATTATTTGTATAAAATTCCCCCAGCACTCAGCCTGCTCTCCACAAAGTGATTTTGATTATGGTAAGCACATATATCTGCACTGTATCAGTTGAATTTTTAATTGTGCATACTCTCATTTCCTCTATTGTCATTTTTCTGTTTTTGCATTCAGCTGTCATCTACATGGGTTATTTAACAATACTTACAATGCATCCATTTTTCAAACTCTTATTATGCTGTGGTACCTCACTAACAACTGATTTTTATTTATTTATTTATTTATTTAATATTTTCAATATTTACATATTTATTATTATTTTATTTAATAATGGTCATTTTTTCAGTTTTGGACCTGCTTAATTTTTGGCAGTCTGAAAATGGTAATCGGCTTATTAATATTAGCCAGATTATTAAAATCTCAGATTTTTTTTTTTTTTTTTTTTTTTTTTAGTATTAGCATTGATTAGCATGAATTTTGCATTGTTCTTATAGGGACTGTTAATGGATATTTTGTGTTTTTTACCTTTTTTGCAGAGAAACTTTTCAAAGCTTCCATGGGCATTTCTTGGGTAAAAATCCACTATGCAAGGTGAGCAGAAACGCAAGGCAGAAGATCAGGCATGGGAGACATTTCATTCTTCACATGGCAAAAGGATATCCTCCAATCAAAACATTACCCTTCTTGGACTACATAGAGCAGATTAATGAGTGAGTATTAAAATCATTTATAGATTAAAGATTAATCTGACTTGCCATCTCTAATGATCGTCTTATCTCAGTAGTATCATCTCTAATGATAATATTTAAAAGCACAGTAAAAAGTAAAATAAAAATGTTAAACTTGTCAAACCTTTGGTTATTTTAAGGTGGGTGGTGACCCTTCAGAATGGTAACATGAATGTCAGACACTACTTACTGGAATTATTTGCCTTCCTGATGTTTTTAAACAGAACAAGTGGTCCAATCTACTGAGACAAAAGCTAAAGGACATTAACACACACAAAATCCCACAAACGGACACTCAAGGGATCTGGAGACAATCCCTCTACACTGAAGCAGCATGTAAACAAGAGCACTTCATGAGAGCAGGGCTGTGCCTCACTGCATGTGTGCTGGATATAAAAATGTTGAAAGTGTTGTTGATTTTTATATACAAACTACTGTACTTTTGTTTTAGAAGTTCTTCCATTCAATTGCTGTTTAGTCTAGTTTTTTTTTTTCTTATGGCAGAGAAATCACAGTTGAACATGTACATTAAAACAGTTTACTTCGCACATGGGTTCTCAGCCTTTTTTTTTTTTTTTTTAATTGATGTATATTTGGGGCAACGTAATGAAAAAATATAATTATATATTCAAACATTTGATACAAATATATGATTTAAATACCTTTCATAAGAATGTCTAGTAAATATTGATTGAAGTAGTGTTTAAAGATTGTTTGCATAAATGTATTATTTCAGGAAGTAGTTAAGGGGAATTCTGCACTTTGGGAGAAATAGAATTGTTCATAAGTTCAGGTGCTGTAAAGAATTCTGTTTCAAATGTATGAGCACGAGTAATTGTTCTTCTAGCAGACTTGTACCACCTCAGAAAAGGGTTTTGATTTCTATTGAATATTTTGTTGCAGTTTTTCTTCTTTGGCTGATAACTCATAAAATTTATTTTGAGACTAGTAATTGGCATTAAAAGATGTGACTTGGGCTGATTTTTTTTCTTCTTCTTTGTATTATACATTGAAACAAGATCCTATTCTAGAATACAGAAAGGGTAACTAGACTTCTGAAGCATTTGTATCTGGATGCATTTAAAACCTTAATTTCATAATGCGTTCAATTTAGAGAGACAAAGGCTGACATTTTCAGGTGTTATCAGTTATAATCAGACCACAAGGAGGTGCAAGATCTCTACAAAACATCTGTAGTATTTGCAGTGTCCATAAGTCAAGTCCCATATATTAAAAAAAAAACCTATAAACCTATACATTTTCAAATGTTGAGAAATGTAAAATAAAGTTTGGAATGAAATCCTTTGTAATCAAATGTAAGCAAATATGTGATTAACCACGTGACCTCATTTGCACAAAAGGTGCTTGCTTCCACTAAAATAGAAGAATCATCTCAAATCATGCTGGAAAACATCATCGGGGCTAATATTTTTGTTTGTTGTGTGTTTTTATGCTGATGATTTAGAAAAATGCCAAATTAAAGCATTTTCAGTAGTGGTCTCAGACTTGGACTCCTAGCCTACTGTATGCTCCTGAAAAAAGATGATGGCGAGAGGTGCAGACATGGCATTTTTACAGTTTGGCTTGCTGGTCAGACCGTCAGAATCAGTGTGTGAACAGTGGCTCTGATGTTCATTTATGTAACCTCCGGCCTCCAAAGTATGCAAACCAGGGTCTCGCCTGATCTTGGCGGCTGACATTGATGTGTGAAGACAGGGATTGAGGCAGGAGAAGGCGCTTTATGGCACCAGGGCCCCACGGGCTACAAAGAGATGCTTGTATTGCTGGCCATCTTCTGTTTGCTGGCAGTGTTAGAAAGGTTTTCGGTCACATCTGCCAGATTTGCAACATGCTGACATAAACGTTCTGGTATATGTGTGTGAACATAAATTACGGTAAAAGCACAGCGATCAGCACCCTTTAGCAAGTCATTGTGGGGTTTTTCCTGCTGCAAGAGTCTTTGTAAACTCTTTTGTTTCAAATGAACATTACAAAAACTGATTTATTGATTTTTTTTTTAATTATTATTATTATGCACATCATGATGAGCAGGGGCCCCAAAAGTATTTCAACCAATACTTCACCCTGCAGTAGTTGGCTGTCACTGGAATTGAAGGCTTGGTTCACCTAAAAAATGAAAATTCTGTCATTAATTACTCACTCTCATGTTGTTCCAAACCCATAAGACCATTGTTCATCATCAGAACACAAATTATGATATTTTTGATAAAATCAGTGAGCTTTTTGGCCTCCGATAGATTGCAACGTTTGCCACTTTCAAGGCCCAGGAAGGTAGTAAAGACATTGTTAAAATAGTCTGTGACTGCAGTGGTTCAACTTTTATTGAACAATATTCTTCCCTATAATTCTCCTACGCTGTTTATGTTGTAGATGCAGTGCATCGCTTTCAGGTTTTACGTCAGAGTGCCAACGCTGGGCCTTGAAAGTGGTAATTAAATTGCTGTCTTTGGAGGGGTCAGAAAGCTCTTGGATTTCATCAAAAATATCTTATTTTGCTGCAATCTAGTTGCATTTACAGGACTTCAACCAGCAGATGTCGCTAGAGTACGGAATTTTACAGAGATTTGCAACAAAGAGTCATTTTAAAGCTGCTGTCCGCGATTTTTGGCCCTCTAGCGGTTAATAAACAGAATTGCATGCATCTTGTGGAGGAACATTCTGGCCGGAGCTACTTTTCTCCATGTATGTCTATGGCGAGTCACGCAGTTACTGTGATACTCTGCGGCGAGTCTTACCAGTCCAGTCTGAAATCGTCCAAATATACAAACTTATTATAAGTGTACCATAATGATTCAGGATAAGAAAAAAACACGGTTTGGAAAATGGATTCATGTTGTATATTCTCATTATATACTTTTTGTACTGTTTTAACACAAAAAAGTTGCGGACTGCAGCTTTAAAAAGCCTATCACTTCTATCATCGCTAAGCACAAGCATTTTTCAAGTAAAACATTTCACAAAAAAAGACAAATATGCTTGCGAAGTGTTGAATTAAAAAACTATATATTGTTATACTGAAAAATGACAGTCACCATTTAAAGGGTTAGTTCACCCCAAAATGAAAATTGTCATTAATCATGTCATCCAAAACCTGTAAGACCTTTGATCATCTTCAGAGCACAAATTAAGATATTTTTGATGAAATCTGTGAGTTTTTTGGCCTCCGATAGACTGCAACTTATGACCACTTTCAAGGCCCAGAAAAGTAGTAAATACATTGTTAAAATAGTCCAAATGACTGCAGTGGTTAAACCTTAAAGGGTTAGTTCACCCAAAAAGAAAATTGTCATTAATCATGTCATCCAAAACCTGTAAGACCTCTGATCATCTTCAGAGAACAAACATGATGTTCTACAACTTTTATTAAATGATAAAACTTACAACTTTACATTTTATACTGGTTCATGGGTTCACTTGGCCAGAACGAAGCCTCGTTTCCTGAAATCACATGACTTGGTCAGTTTGAATCAGGCTACAAAGCATTCATTCAAAAGATTTGTAAAGTTTACAGGCTTCTTTACACTGTTTTGAATGCAGTTGTATCACTATTTTGTGATATCTTTCCCCCAGCTTAGTTCGATATTTTGTTTGCAATCTAATGTAATGGCCTTCATACGTTTTCTACATGTTGGGGCAATTGTATATTCTTTCACTGCTCGTAAAAAGAGAAAAACGGGCAAGGAAGAGCGATAGGCGTACAAAGAAAAAGAGAGAGAGAAAAAACAGATGGGAGTTTTGAATTTGGGTCTGTGTATGTGTGTCTTAGAGAAAGGGAGCCTCTTATTCTCTCTCAGCAGGAGCTTGGCCTAAACTTCGGCCTAGTCTCGTCTGCCCAGCAGGAGACTTTCCTGAGCTGACTGCCCAAGGGAGGGGCACCTGCCCCTGCCACAAACACTGCAGCACAGGCAAGGGACGAGGAGGGGAGTGTGAGGATGGAAAGACACTCAGGATTCCAGGAACAGGAACATGTGTTGGATTTATGAAGCACACAGGTAACACAAAACGATGCAGAGAAAAAAAAGGAACTATTTCACCCCATACGTACCTCTGAGGTCTGTCTTCAGCAGCTTTCTGCTGCCTCCTTCAAAATGAGAACTTTCTCTCCGACAGAGTCACAGCGGTTATTGTTGGAAACCTCAACTATACCAACTCTTGGTGACTACCAATATAAACTGACAGCTTATGGATTTGCTGCCCTCCCTCATGGCAATATTTTCCACTGTTTGGGTTCGTTGGATACTAGCATATGTTTGAAGTTTATCACATGCTCAATCATTCAGACCCTCTTGAGAGAGAACAACGGATAGAGGGTCTGAATTCAAGACCCCAAAGTCCTCCAGCTGAACTTGAATATTGTCATTAAACTATGAGGTTTGGAATGTTCCCCAAAAGACTTAGTAACACTTTATTTTACAGTGTCCTTGTTACATATGTTGCTTGAAATAACAGTAAATTATGTATAATTACAGGCAACTAACCCTTAACCAAACCCTTATCCTACCCTAATATTTAATTACACTGTAACAATGACATGAAGTGTAACCAACTTCTTCATGCTAAATGCTATTAAATTAATCTGAACCAACAGTTCTGCCTATATGATAGAGCATAAGGAGCAAAAATATTATAATAATTAACATTTTTCATCATTTATTCACCTTTACTGAGTCATTTTGACCCAATATTAGTTTCTTTCTTTTGTCAAACGCAAGATGTTATGTTTGGCAATAAAATTTTCCTTGCAAAGAAAGATTGATATATACTGCCACGCTCCAAAAAAAAGCATTATAAAGTATCACAGAAGTTGTTCATATGATTAATGCGCTATATTGCAACTCATACGATAAGTTTGTGTGAAGAACATTAACAAATTTAAACCATTATCCACCGATTTAGTTATTCAGAGCTACGGTACTGAGGAAGACTATCAGTGAACATTGACAAATCTCATTTCCACCTAAAGAGCATGGATTCAGTAGATTTGAATTATAGTGCATTAGTATGGGCTACTTTATCACACTTTTTGGAAACATGACCGTATAAATCCATCCATTTTACTTATTTTGAACACAGAGGCTCAGACGTACTTCCTCAACGTATAAAGTAATTAACGGGATAGTTCACTCAAAAATTAACCTTCTGTCATCATTACTTACCTTCACATTGTTCCAAACTTGTATGAATTTCTATCTTCTGCTGAACACGAAAGAAGATATTTTGAAGAATATGGGTAACCAAACAGTTGATGGGCCTCATTGACTTCCATAGTATGGAAAAAATACTATGGAAGTCAATGAGGCCCATCAACTGTTTGGACCATATTCTTCAAAATATCTTCTTTTGTGTTCAGCAGAAGAAAGAAATTCATACAAGTTCGGAACAACTTGAGGGTAAGTACATGATGACGGAATTGTCATTTTTGGGTGAACTATACGTGGTTGTAACGACACAGAGGTGAGTAATTGGTGAACTATCAATTTTTTAATATAAATTACTTTAATATAAAATAACGGACATTAAATGCACCACAAAATTGTTTTTCACAGGATTGTGCAGTGTGGATCAGTGGGACAAACTGAAGCTATGTATTCTCATGCAACAGGACATCATTTATGACTTTCACCAGTCTCGCACCGTGAGTTAGGGACATACACATACAGTATTACTCCTTCAACATGCTGTAATGTTTCTCAGGTAAATGGAAACACATGCCCAAGGAAAATGAAAAGAGAAAGGGAGGTCCACACATCAGGTCCTCATGGAGTCCCATGTTCGATGGCGTTTTTCCAAACTACATTGTAGAGACTGGATGGATCTTGTATTTAAAGCAAATGAGGAGAACATCAGTGTTTTATGATATAGCGTAATGAAATCACAACCCAGACATGAAAATGATGTTAGATTAGGTGTTTGATAATTGTATCCAGCTTATCTAAATCAGGATGTTTCAAATTATTTAGTTGTTATTTGTGTATTGTTGATTTTATATTCTTTTTCTTGTTTAATCTAAAAAAAACATCAGCCAAGACCCTAATGCATCCCCAAGGGGCTAAAGACACCCCTGTGACACACACATAGACATCTCTTTACTGTTCTCTATCAAACAATATTTGTTCATGTGCGTCACAGAGCAGCAGGCAACCACAAATCAATGCAGTGCTGCCATTCAACAATGCGCTTGATTTGTACACTTTTCAAAGACAAGGCTCCATTTTGGGTAATCTGAACTGGTTTATGATGATGTCAATAAGTCAGAAACTGCATTACAGAGTTTACTAATCAAATTTGAAGGTCGAAACACACACACTAACATTTGTGGGTCAGTTTCAGAAAGTGCAAAAAGCTGATACAGACTCAATAAGGCTGATATTATCCAATGAAAATACGGTCACATCCAAGCACTGCAGTGCAATACACACACACCCCATGCAAGACCCACAAAAAAGTGAATGCTAGCAAAAGCATAGTCCAGGCCAATGCAGACACATAAATAAATGCTTCCTGAATGAAAACCATATTTCATTTTTTTATTTGTACAGTCTCAATCTCTCCTTCTTTCTTGTTCTTTTCTGTGTTTTTCTCTTCATTTCTTATTAATTTCTCCATCTCTGTGCCCTTTCGTTCCCTCTCTTCATTTTCTTCACTGAAAAATCCACTCATCTGCTATTGTAATAAGGACAGTACTCCTTTACAGTGTCATGTTTCTGCAGTATCATTTAGGCAGTGTCAGGAAGTCTTCTAAAGCTTCCCAGAAGACTCATGAACCATTCTGTTGTTGTTCTTACATAGAATATTTCTTTATTGACAATTGTATGTTATAATAAGCACCTCAGATTTCACTTATAATTCTTTCAGCCAAGCTTTCTTGTGCAAAGCAATGCATTATTAAACAGTAAATCAAAACAAATATAATACAGGTAAGATAGAACAATTAAAAAAAAAACATCTTTTCAAAAATATTTTTTGAAGGGTCCAGGTTTGGTGCAATTTTTCAAACACAGTATGATTTTTAGAACATTTGATCTCAAAATTTGACAAAACTGGCTGACATTGTCTATTAACATGCATAAATAGGGGCAAAGATTGAACAAATTTGTGTAGATATGCTACTGGAAACAATTTATTTTTAAAAGTGGTTCAATTTTTTGTTTAAAAATGCCTAATTCAATTTAAAAACAGAATCATGTATAATAAAAAAAGGCAAATGATTCAAATAAGGTGCCAATAAATACACAAAGTCAGGATTGTAATACGTCTGTTGGCTAAAAAAAAAAAAAAAAGATGTTTTAGTTGAGTATAATGAAGTACCTCATAGAGAACATAATGTCCTATTGGAAGAATGAGAGAATGTGTGCCCTGGCTTCACGACAGAAGTGATTTATCCTCCTCAAAAGAGCAAACTCTGACAAGTCCTTTAGCTTTGAGCCAAATCCATGCAATTTCTCCTTTGCACTTAAACCAATTTGGTAGTTAAATGTTTCACACCTGCTTTTAGTGTATCCTGGGGCGATTCATGAATCCTGACAAAGCTTGTTTTGTCCCTTTCAAGTTGCCCTATAAACAGATGTTTCACACATTTTTGTACACTAGTATTTAACAGCGGTTTGACCAGAATTGATTTCTTAGTCAAAGGTGACAAATCCTAAAGATTTCAGAAACGCTTTCATCACTAAGTATTTCATTTTGGTTTGCAAGGACCATAATGCTGATCATATTAATTATAATTATATATGTACAGGGGTCCAGGGAGCACACACCATCAGTGGCTTGGATTAGAGAGTATTACTATATTTGCACAGCGTATAAAGCTATAAGCCCTTTAGCACCGAAATTAGTAATCTGTGCAATAAACATATATGCACAGTCTTATTGGTCATGGGTTGCACTAATAGTGGGCAGCTGTTACTGTTGTTCAGAGCTGCCCTTCTGGCAGAGTGGGGCAGCCGCACTTATCGCCTTCCTGCTGGTCCGCCTGCGCTTGCCTGTCAGCAGTGTGTAGAAGAAGGGATTCACGCACGAGTTTCCATAAGTCAACCCTGTGAGGATACGATTAATGGTCACCTGCGTGCCCACCGGCACCACACGCAGAACCTCAGGCCGGTACAATGGTAGAAGCTGCCAGATCCAGAATGGAAGGAAACAAGCCCAGAATGTCAGCACAATCCCCAGGATGAGGAGCAGAACTTTGGGGCGAGGTGCACGGGGCGGGTAGGCATTGCCCCCTCCGACCCAAGCTGGTTGAGTCTGAGATACCCAGTAAAGTCTTCCCAAAGCTGCATACAATGCTCCGATGGCCAGCCCTGGGCCTAGAATACTGGTGCAGAAGAGTACACTGAGGTAGGCTTTCGAACTCTGCTCATCCCAGGCGGGAACGCACAACTTGCCTTCCTGGTTCTCTCCATCTTCAAGGTGCAAAGTGATCATCATGGGCAAACTGAGAGCCACGGCAAAGCCCCAGGCCAAAGCGACTCTCAGGAGACCAGACGAAGGTGTGGACGAGGCTACCAGTGGATCAGCCACAGCTCGATACCTATCCAGACTCATAGCAGTGAGGGTGAAGATGCTTGCGTGCATGGTGAGCAAGTCCAGACTGAGTAGGAGTCGACAGCCTAGTTCGCCGAAGGCCCAGTCAGATGCCAGGCTGTCGTACACAATGAAGGGAGCAGTGGAGAGGTACACCAGGTCAGCCAAAGCCAGACTCAGAACCTGCAGGTGAAGGGAGGAAGAGGAGGAGGACGAGGTGGGAGAGGAGGAAGGGGAGAAAGAAGGGGAGGATGTGCCAAGGCAGGAAGGGCTATAACAACAGGAAGGAGCGGTACGCCGCCTTCTTGACATCCTGCGGCGGCGAATCAGAAGCCCTAGGGTGTACAAGTTGCCCAGAATGCCCAGTAGAGAAAGGAGGGATAGGAAAAAGCAAAAGAGAGCAGTGGAAGCTACACCTGGGGATGGGGAGAGAGAGGGAGAGGATGAGGGAAGGGAGAGGTTAGTAAGAATGGGAAAGGTGTATGAAGGTGATGTGGAAGAGGAAAGGGAAGTAGAACCAAAGACGTCCATTTGTCCTGGATGGCAAGAGTCCCAAGATGAGTAACTTCTGAGAGTAGGAGGCCAGTGGTAACTTCAGAGTGTATTAGGGTAATTACTGTGCCCAGGTTATCAGGGAATCCAAATTAGACGGGGAGAGCTGTGAGTGGACTGCTTTAATGGGTGAGGTAGAAGGGAGGAACAAAGAGACAAAGAAAAGAAACAGTGATTTTATAAACCTTTTATAAAAATAAATACGTTTGTCAGAGTGTGTTAATAACATCCATATCACCGATATAATTTCAAGTAATATTAATGAATCGTTAGCTGCACAGCGCCAGTAGGCTATTGACAGAAATTTGTATAATTTGCATACTGCTACAGGGCTTTTTTTTTTTTTCAATTAATATCAACACAACAAACTTGACAGGATTTGTTCAACTAACCTATTATTATTAGCTCACAAATATCATTGTTATTATCCGCTTGTTAAGTCGTGACGTAAGGAACGCCGCTTCCGGGTCCAAGCCTCGACTCGTTTCACTTGAGAATGCCATCGACGGCCATTTATGAGCGCTATTTATTCATATTAAACATCAATCATTTTAAAAAGCTAAACATTTTAAATACTTACAGTCTACGCAACAGTCTCCATTCTCACAACGTAAAAGAGGATTTATAAAAGATGAATCATTGTCTGGCAATCTGGAATTTTGGTATGGAGATACAGGTTATGATTATCATTTTTTGTAGTATTACACCACATCGTGTGTGTATATTAGCACCATTTGTTTTTTCTTATGGTATGAGATTGAGCGGAAGCGCTGCCATGTGACGTCAGACTTAACAACCGAATTAATATTGATTAAAGGGCAAGTACTCACCCTCATGTCGTTCCACACCCGTAAGACCATCATTCATCTTCAGAACACAAATTAAGATATTTTTGATGAAATCCGAGAGGGTTTTTTATCCCTCATAGAAAGCAACGTAATTACCACATTCAAGGTCCAGAGAAGTAGTAAAAACATTGTTAAAATAGTCAATGTGACTACAGTGGTTCAACCTTAAAGGGTTAGTTCACCCAAAAATGAAAATGTCATTTATTACTCACCCTCATGCCGTTCCACCCCAGTAAGACCTTCATTCATCTTCAGAACATAAATTAAGATATTTTAGTTGAAATCCGATGGCTCAGTGAGGCCTGCATAGGGAGCAATGTCACTTCCTCTCTCAAGATCCATTAATGTACTAAAAACATATTTAAATCGGTTCATGTGAGTACAGTGGTTCAATATTAATATTACAAAGTGACGAGAATATTTTTGGTGCGCCAAAAAAAAAAAAAAAAAAAATTGACTTATATAGTGGTGGCTGATTTCAAAACACTGCTACGGAGCAATAATGAATCAGCATGTTGAATCAGTGGTTCGGAGCGCCAAAGTCACGTGATTTCAGCAGTTTGGTGGTTTGACACGCGATCCGAATCATGATTCGACACAGAAGAATCATAACACTCCGAAGCTTCCTGAAGCATTGTTTTGAAATCGGCCATCACTAAATAAGTCGTTATTTAGTTTTTTTTGGTGCACCAGAAATATTCACTTTATATAATAATGTCACTTTATAATATTAATATTGAGCCACTGTACTCACATGAACTAATTTAAATATGTTTTTAGTACATTAATGGATCTTGAGAGAGGAAATGTCATTGCTCCTTATGCAGGCCTCACTGAGCCATTGGATATCAACAAAAATATCTTAATTTGTGTTCTGAAGATTAACGAAGGTCTTACAGGTGTGGAACGACATGAGGGTGAGTAATAAATGACAGAATTTTCATTTTTGGGTGAACTAACCCTTTAATGTCATGAAGCAACGTGAATACTTTTTGTGCGCAAAAATATAACAAAAATAACGAATTCATTCAACAATTTCCTCTCTACTTTGTCATTCTCCTACGCAGTTTACGTGGAAGAAAATTGCAGTGCTTCTATGTTCTATGTCTGAACACACATGAGTCGTGGTGCTCACGTGAACAGTGTCGGCCGGCGTTCGGACGTAAACAGGGTAGAAAAGATATATATTTTTTGAAAGTTGTTTTTTGTTTTTGAGCACAAAAAGTATTCACATCACTTCATAACATTAGCCTTAGGTTGAACCACTGTAGTCACGTTGACTATTTTAACAATGTCTTTACTACTCTGGACCTTGAATGTGGTAATTTCGTTGCTTTCTATGAGGGATACAAAATAAAAACCTCTCGGATTTCATCAAAAATATCTTAATTTGTGTTCCGAAGATGGAAGAAGGTCTTGAGGTGTGTAATTAATGACAGAAATTTCATTTTTGGGTGAACTAACACTTTAAGTAGCCCAGCTATTTGGTGCGGCACGCGCTGGATCAATGATCTCAGCAGCGTTATTTTAACCGGCTCTAAAGTTTTCCTCACAAACCCATGAAATTCCTGACTAAGTACTGAAAAAATAAGACAATGAGAAACACTTGACTATATTTGCCTATATATTCTACGTCTTCATAAAGCGGTAAGGCACGTCTCTCATCATCATGACGGGTGCGAAGATCAAAGCCCTGCCGGGGGCGCGCGAACACATTCGGGAAAGAGTTATAGATGGCACATGGTGACCCTGAGAGAGACGGGTTACGAGCTACTGTTGAAGTCAAGCGCTGGCACAGGCAGGCTACCCCGCTGCGTGCACTACCCCTTTACCAGGGTGCTTTAAATATCACCTTTTTAATAGATTGGCACAGAGATTTGCAAGAGTTAATTTATTTATTAATTCAATAGTACAAATATGCGTTTAGTTCATTTAAATCGTATGATTTATTAAATAAAACTATTAAATAATTGTTAATAGATAAGCTACGCAAAAGTTTGACTACTTTTAGCAGTGCCGCTTGAGTCCTAATAATTTAAGTACTTGTTGTAATTTATTGTTTTTATAATGTAAAAATGTCGAACACGTGTAGTCTGCATTGAATTAGGGGAAATCGGGGAATGTTGCACCACGGAGTGAGTTGTAACACCATCAGTTTAACCAAATTAGCTTGGGTGAGATCACTCATTCTTCATGAGGTGACAGCAAGTGTGCGTGCAAAACAAAGGATTTACATGGAGAGAAAAATATATATTGAGGTAAGAAAGTGTAATTTCATGTCGAATGAATGATGACAGAATTACTAGCTAAAGATATCATCTGAATCTTGATGTTGTTTAATTTTATATACAGGCTTACATCCACACATGCTCTTCACCTGTTTAGAAAAAATAGAAATATCATGGCTGACCAGATGGTGAGAGTTGAAACTGTTTCCAGACTATAGATTTAAAACGGGACAGTGTTGGCCACTTGACACCAACGCACACTGTGTGTTATGTTTTGCTATTTCTATATGCATATTTGTTTCCATTTTTATGTTGTTCTTTAGGCCTATTTTATTTTGTAGCCTATTTATTTGCTGTTTTGAATTAGAATTAAATGGGAGTAGGTGTGATAATTATCTTGAACACGTTAATTTGCTTACCACAAATCAGGCTAGTTACATGTAAACGTCAATTAGCATAAAATTATTAGCCTAGTGGGAAAGATTGTAACAACAGTAGCCTACTCTTTTAACTTGACATTAATTTAATTCACTTGTAGATTCCTTTAGCCTAACAGAGAAATAGCTATAGTGATAGGCCTATCAAAGTTTGAAAAAACAAAACAAAACACATCATTACAGATGTTAACGAAAAATGTGTCAACACTCCCCGGTCTTCCCCTATAGCCTATTAGCTAATTCACAACCTTATTAAAAAAACTCGCTGTATGTAAGAACAACGGCAGGTTCACAAGAAAGCTGAAACTGTAACGTTAAGTAAGCTATTCAAACAAACAAATAACAGAATAACAGACTGCAATAATAAATACAACAGCATATAGCATTAAGCATATTTATTTTCGTTTAACTTCTGAGCAAACAACGAACAAAATTAAGCTAATAGGCTACATTAAACGCTTGATTTTTGTAACCCGAAAATTGCTTACCCTTAATTGAGTGTTCAGAGATGGCATGTCCCATACGTCGGCATATCCACACATTTAAAACCGCGGGACAATGAGGAAAATCCCACTCTAGAATATCCTAATTAAACTGTGTTTATATAAGCTATAAATCAAAAAGCTCAGCGAGGTGTTAATGTTCCTCTAAGGACAGACTTAAAGAAACTTTAGGATGGTGTAGAATATCTCTGTCACAGTCAGTCCACTCCTCATATGTTGTCTGAAGCAAATGAAGGGAGGGATGAGGAGAGGCTCTGCTGAAAGACTGGAGAAAGAAGGGTGTCTTTAATAAAGACCAACTATTATGAACGGCCTTGGAGGGAGACAATTGATCTTCATTGGCAGAGGACTGGATGTGATTTGATGTTTAGTCTCTAACCCTGACTGATAGTCTTTGTGGTGTTCGTTAACTTCTCTCTTTTGATTAGATACTTGCAGCCCACCTTTAACGAACATTTTTATGAGTGAAAAATCTGTGCTTTGGGGCAGTATTTATCTGCGCCAAAAGCAATACAGTCAGTATACCATAGGAAAAACACTTGTAAATGTCAGAGAACAATATTTATGCCCACCATCCATCAAAGTTATTTGGGTTTGGGAGCATGCAAGGAATATTTCAAGTAGAATTTATTAGAGAAGTGTAAGAATTACAACAACAAACATGAAAAGGTACAGAAAAGGATTTCAGTTGTCCAGGTATACTCGCAGGACAAACGAACATGTTATTAAACCCATTATTTGAGGCTGAACTGAATCATGCGTGAAAAATGTTGGATGAAATTTTGATACGCGTCTCAATCCAAACCACAGCTGAGGCAGTGAAAAGCATTTAATCACTTAAAAAATATGGTATCGTTCCCTAACGACCATACAGGAATACATAACCATTAATGGAGAGAAAACGTTTCAGTGGAAAGACATTTTCACCTCCTTAGTCATGCAAAAGTTAAAATGATGCATGGTGTGGATATCTTGCATGCGTTTCTGATGAGGCTTAAGTATGCTGTCCTGTAGAACCATATGAATGGATACTTAAAGGGAAAAAAGTAATCAATTCAATCATCATTTACACACCCTCATGTAATTCCAAACATGTATGACTTACTTTCTTCTATGGAAAACAGAAGATGATTTGAAAAATGTCTGCTTTTTTTGTCTATACAATGAAAGTCAATGGGGTCCAATGCTGTTTTGGAAAACTATATGGAAAAACAATTCTTCAAAAATATCTTCTTTTGTATTCCACAAGTTGTACATGTTTTGATCGACATGGGGGTAAAAAATGATGACTGAATATTAAATTTTGGGTAAACTAACCTTTTAAACTTTTGTTAAACCAAGAAGGGAAACAAAAAAATGGGGAAAGTGATACTTGAGCTGCATACTGTTCTGATAATGGTCACTGGTTTTCCTTTGTTTTGATATCATTTTGGTGTAAACCGCAAAAAATGAGAGCTTTTAACAGTCAGGTCAGAATGTGTAAGTCCATACGCACCAAAATCGAATTAGATTTTAACTGGGAATAGTGTCTAAAAGTTTAAAACATAAAAAAAAAATGCTTTTATACAACCAAGACACATATTCAACCTATTATTTCAGTTATAAAGTGATCCTGAACTCTATTGGCTTCTAGATCTTTGAGGCACACGAGTGGGTCAGTGACACATGTTCTTTCCTGTAAAATGAAGATGATTCATAAGATGAAGGCGGTCCAGTGTAAAGGAACAACCGGCGTAAATTATCGTCCAGTGAGAAAGAAAGAGTAATAGAGTGAGAGAAAGAGACAGACAGAGAGCAAAAGTTATAACCCCGTCTCCTCATGAGCTACTGACACCAAATTCAGCGTTGCACGCGTGCCAACGCACATCTACACAAGGCCAACAAACACATATCTGCACATCTACTGCACTCCCGCCAACACACACACCGCTGACACACTTCAACTTAACACCACCTCTGAACACCCGATACGGTCAACACTCAAACACATCTAATCAATGGGGTAAGGAGAGGATGTGTGTAGTTGACCGCAAGGGCCCAGCAGCCAACTGGATCTTCACCGCAGTCTATAGAGCCTGCTTAACGAATTAAACTGTTCAGTGTTTTTCTATACACTTCATTTTGTGACCGCAGTAAGTAAAATGAGTTAAACTGAAGGCATTTGAGATGTTGAAATATTTGCAAATACTCATTAAAGTGAATCATTGTTAGACTGCTAGACTTTCTATGATTTCCAAACTGTCAGATCACTTTTTTTTTTCTCAGAAAAGCTCAGTCCAAAATGGATAACATTATTAGTAAGATCAATCAAAAATCAATAGTATCTTTAATACTGCATTGTAAAGTTGTATAAATTGTTTATATTAATGCAACCACACTTCAGTTGTTCATTGTTCTTTTAATGGGCTGTTACTCTTATGACAAATTTACTGTACTGTTTCTCAGTTGTAAGTTGGTTTGAATTTTGTTTTATTTTATTTTATTTGGCAGAAGGGGTGCAAAAATTATTCTGACGTTTTTGATATTTTTGATATATTTTTACTAGTGGGTGCAGGACACTGTAATTCATTTGTGTAAGTGAGGATAGCAAAATAAAGTAAACTGTGACATATTATACCCAAAAATTCATAGAGTGGACTACCAGTAAAATTGATAACAATTTGGAACCAAAAATTATTCAGACACTTTGAACTGACCATGTTTTGCTTAAGTGTTATCTGACATAATTAAGATTATTTTTTTTTCTGACGCAGTTTAACTCTGAGATCTTGTTTTTTAAACTATAGTGAATAAACTGGATTAATGAATGAAATGTTTAAGGTGTCTGAATAAGTTTTGGTTTGACTGTATATATATATATATATATATATATATATATATATATGACATGTATATATATTATGTATATTATGTTACATAAACATGTATGACAGTTCATAGTGACGATGTCTGAAAAAACTATACATACCATAACAGTATGTTCTATATTCCAAGTCTTCTAAATCCAGTTTGAATATGCAAAAATGGAGAATAACATTTGGAAGTTGCAGCTGAGGTGAAGATTATTATGAATATCATGTGTTTATGGCATTTTCAAGATTTCTTTGTTTGGATAGTTTACCCAAAATTAATATTATGTCATCATTTAGTCACTCTCATGCCATTCCAAACCCATATAATATTCTTTCATCTGATATTAAGAAGATATTTTGAAATATACAGTACAGTCCTAAAGTTTGGAACCACTAAGATTTTTAATGTTTTTAAAAGAAGTTTCGTCTGCTTACCAAGGCTACATTTATTTAATTAAAAATACAGTAAAAACAGTAATATTGTGAAATATTATTACAATTTAAAATAACTCTGTACTATTTAAATATATTTGACAAAGTAATTTATTCATGTGATGCAAAGCTGAATTTTCAGTATCGTTACTCCAGTCTTCAGTGTCACATGATCCTTCAGAAATCATTCTAATATGCTGATCTGCTGCTCAAGAAACATTTAATGTGTACAATTGTACAAAACATTTGTGTACAATATTTTTTTTCAGGATTATTTAATGAATAGAAAGTTCAAAAGAACAGTGTTTATCTGAAATCTAATCTTTTGTAACATTATAAATGTCTTTACTGGCACTTTTGATTGATTTAATGCATCCTTGCTGAATAAAAGTATAAATTTCTTTAATTTCTTTTCAAAAAAAATAAAAATAAAAATTCTTACTGACCCCAAACTTTTGAACGGTAGTGTATAATGCTACAGAAGCTTTGTATTTCAGATAAATGCTGTTCTTTTTAACTTTCTATTCATCAAGGAATCCTGAAAAAAAAGTGTTTTCAACATTGAAAATAATCATATATGTTTATTGAGCAGCAAATCAGCATATTAGAATGATTTCTGAAGGATCATGTGACACTGAAGACTGGAGTAATGATGCTGAAAATTCAGCTTTGATCACAGGAAAATTACTTTGTCAAATATATTTAAATAGTACACAGTTATTTTAAATTGTAATAATATTTCACAATATTACTTTTTTTACTGTATTTTTAATTAAATAAATGTAGCCTTGGTGAGCAGATGAAACTTCTTTTAAAAACATTAAAAATCTTAGTGGTTCCAAACTTTTGGACTGTACTGTATATATATATATATATATATATATATATATATATATATATATATATATATATATATATATATATATATATATTTTTTTTTTTCTTTCTTTCTTTCTTTCTTTCTTTCTTTCTTTCTTTCTTTCTTTCTTTCTTTCTTTCTTTCTTTCTTTCTTTCTTTCTTTCTTTCTTTCTTTCTTTCTTTCTTTCTTTCTTTCTTTCAAACAAGTCATTGGGACCCAGTATTGTTTTGGACCTCTATGACTTTCATTTTATGAACAAAAACATGAATATTCTTCAAAATATCTTTTTGCATCCGAGGTCACTATGAATTTAGTCTCAAAAAGAACAGCTGAGGTTCTATATCATCTTTATAAATATCAGAATTCAGGTTTAGAACAACACAAGTGAGGTTAAATAATAACAGAATGTTAATTTCATTTTCTTTATGCCTGTAGAGGCATTAGACGGGTAATCCTTTCTCAAGCCACTGCTGTGTTTGTCTAAAATGGGTTACAACTCTTGTGTGAAGTCTGCAGGATTTAGAGTGGTGATCTGGGCTTAGCGTGTCCCAGGCATGTGCTGTATATTTGAGAACACAAGATGGACAGAGACAGGCACCAGGGCCAAGACGAGAAGAAGGGCAACATACCTCTCCCTGCGGGGTGTGTGGAATTTCAACAAATACCTGGCACAGGCCTGCCAAAATAGGCAAAGGAGAGAGAGATTAATAGAAAGAGAGACAGGCGGGACAGAGACAAAATGCAAGAGAGAGACAGAACGTTTGTCTGATGTCTCACTAAAGGATGGAGTGTGATTAACAAATACAAAATGGAACAAACAGACCCTGATGTGACAAAGATGAAAATACAACAAAAGCTTCATCTTTGTCTATATGAAAAGTAAGATGGAGAGAATGATAAATTGTTTTTACTTCTGACCTAAACTCTAACCTAATCTCTGTACAGTTCAAATACAATAGCAGATACCAAAACTAATGTGACTGCTGCTCTTAAAAATATATTTTGTTATACAAACTCAACCAGAATGTGCCGCGGGTACCGCCACGATTGGGCGTCATGCGTTTATTGCTAAGTGGAGCTATGTTATGGTGTGGACGTATCACAGCTTGTTTTCGTGAGTAGCAGTCAACTGCGCCTTGTGGAGATAAACTGAAAAAAATACTATTTTTAAACATCACATTCACATAACCATATGTAGTAAATGTAAGCATTTGTGTAAGCATTTGCTGTTTAGAATGAATTCAAACAGTACAGTAAATGTCAAAATTGTCTTTACCTTTTCATGGACTGCGATTTAATGCAGTACTAGTACCCCATTTTTCATTTTAAAAATATTTTTTAATAGGCCTAAGTATTATGTTATTTTCTTCTCGTAATAAAATAAAAAAAAATAGAAGTGTGAATTATATAGGCTACACATTTGCATGGGAGTATTAACAGTGGTGAGACAGTAGCCTAGTGGGCAGCGCTACAACACATGACGGGCTTTTGCACTGAATAGTTCTAGGAACTCAGTTATAGGAACTAGCCACTAGGATAAATCCCAGAGAACTAATTTCTCCCTTGGGCCATGTTCCTGGTTGGATTCGCACCGGGAATAGGAACTGTGAAGCAGCCGACGGGCGTCTTTAAGTGCGACATTTACGCTAAAAACCGGTAAATGGAGGATGCCGTGATCTGTGTTTGATGTGTGTCTAGGCTTTCGTGATAATGAAGATGGAATGTAAACTCATAAACGACTGAAAGAGCAAAAATTGGGGGTATGTGACGAAATCTCCTATGACAACTCTCAGTATTACAGATCATCGAGGCGGAAAAAAGAACACAACCCTGCAGACAGCAGGTAAATGCTGTTCTTGCTGTTTTCTATGTTTGTGAAGTAAATTTGTTAACTTTAAACGGCATTTTAAAAATGCCAGTGTTTGACATGCATTTGACCAATCAACGCACACTTATGTCACTGGTAGTTCCCATAGTGCTGGATTAGACCCTATTCTGAAGTAGGAGCTAATTTATATCCCCCAAAAGGAGTTCCTAAAATCGTTCCTAGTTCCTGCGGTGCGAACATGGCAAAATCCGGGTACTTCAGCCAATAGTTAATAAGCCCCTATGGTGCAACTATGCTTGAGATCAGAGTCCAGACTTGAGGTTTAGCCTTCTCAAGCCTAACCCTATTCACAATTACATATTTTGGTTTAATTTCAATCAAAATATTTGAGAATGATCAGTTTCAAGAACTACTATTATTACTTATTCCATATAAATATTCTTTATCTTTAACAACTTAAAAAATTGAGTAAACTGGACACAATTAACAATTGCGCACAAAGAGAGGGATTTAATCTGATTTTCTTAGCATGCTTTGATACAGGCTGCATAAGAAGAGTTAATTTTGAAATTACAAGTTAATTTTATGTTTTTGCACAAAATTAATAAAATGGATATAGGATGAGATCTGTTAGTGTTTAACATTTTGTCATGTTTGAATTTATAGGAGTTTCTGTTATGTTACCATTTTGTACATTACGTTACATTAGTACGTTAAACTGCATGTAAGTACAGTGATAGTCTTAGTTAATGTATGTTAGCACATGTATGTTGGCCATAACTAGCTAATAGTTAGCTGCTCGTCTTAGTGGATTTAAATGAAATAACTTCACATTACTCATAATATTGTTTTTTTTTTTTAAATTGGCTTATAGTCAATGAGTTACCATAACTTGGGTTTATGCAATTTATGCAATTTAATTTGTCATGGTACTAAATGTAATTATTGAGATCTACTTACATTTTTACTTACATTTACTCAGTTCATAAAGTATATTTCATAGCTTCAAAATGTATGCTGATCCACTAGTGTGTATATATATATATATATATATATATATATATATATATATATATATATATATATATATATATATATATATACAGCTATGGAAAAAATTAAGAGACCACTCCAAGTTCAGAAATCAATGTTAAGTAGTCTCTTAAGTTTTCCCATAGCTGTATATATATATATATATATATATATATATATATATATAATATTGCTTTTCACCTACTGGCTTGTGTATCTTACACTAATTTTATACTGAACTTTTGCATTGTGTACTTTGCATTTTGTTCTTGGCATTGTGTACTCATATGGCAAATTGCTTGTGATGATCCTCATTTGTAAGTCGCTTTGATTAACAGCATGCGCTCAATGAATACATGCAATGCAATGTAATTAGCATAAAAATGCTTGTGGAAATTCATGCTGGTCTTTCCACTGATCAAGCAACTGGTATCATTTTAATAAACATGCTTTAAGATTTTCAGCTAATCACTGCCCCTTTCAGCCTCTCATCTTCATTTCATGCTGCTCGCTGACTTGAGGCCTGTAGATTAACACATTAGATGTCGTGGTGTGTGGAGTCTTGATGCCTAAAGCTTAAGGGTAAGGTCCTGCCCTTCCCAGGTTGTCTCCCTTCACATCAAAGGGGTCATAATTGCCAGGCACAACTGCCCAGCCCCGCCGGGACCCCCAGCTCAATCTGCGTGTGTGTGTGTGTGTGTATTTCAGTACTGTGCCACTGCACATGGGTTTCTAACAAAAACAATCTGATTAAGGTACCTTGACATAAATAATCACAGACCCTTTAAATGGCTTTAAACCGCCCTTGTGCTTTGCTTACATTATGTTAATTAATTCTCCAAAGTCTTCGTCAGCCAATTGACAGATTGCCCTTATGTTTGACTTCTCCTTACAGCAGATTTAATTAAATGGGCGGACATTTTTGCACGTAACAAATGGTTTGTTTCCCTGCAGACTGATTAGTAGAGTTCAAGATGAAATATTGATCCTCCATCTCTGGTGCTGATGTTTATATTCACGTCACTTTCAGTAGTCCTCTGTAATAAAGATAAAGGACTGACATCCCTCCAACACAGTTTGTTAAATGATCGACTTGCACATAAATTAGATGCATTGAAAATCTTTAGACTTTCTTTTGCTGTATCTATGCATGTTCATACATATAGAGAAACAAAGGTTGCAGATTTGTTTTTATCAATACATTATTTGGACCAATAAGTTGATTTGGGGCCAAATTCAGTAATGTTTCACATGTGCATATATAATCAAATGTCAGCAAGGCTGTGATTCGTAAGCAACACAAAAAGTGCTGTGCCTGAATGAATCAGTGTGTTTGAAGGAATAGATTGAGTGAATGATTCAATGACTCACTCATAAAGAGATTTACTTATTTTGTTCCTAAATGATTCAGCGCTTTTGAACAAATTGGTTAAATGAATAATTCAATGGCTGCATCTGAATATGCATGCTTCCCTCCTATTTATAGGGTAAAAGAGTATGTGAAAAGAGTAGTTTGTCCAAATTCACAGTATTCATAAAACAGCAGACATAGGGCCAGATTTACTAACAGCTTGCACCAGCGCAAATCCTCTTTTGGCGTTAATAAACTACTGTCGGGATTTACTAAAGACACGCAGTGCAAAATTAGCGCTGAAAAGGCGTGGACTGAGTTGTTTTTGCTGCTGACCTTATTGCATATGCATTTATAGGAGTTTCCCTTTCAGATGCAAAATTTATGGGAGGAGAGTTTTTAAATGAATCACGCAACAGAATTTACTAATGTTTGCGCTAGTCAATTTACTGGTATTTGGGCCATTATTTAACGCCCCCCAAAAAAGCTTGTCTTACCTCATTTTGCAACATGGTTGCAATTGTTGCTGCTAGAAAAAGTCACTGTAAAGAACAGAGAGCGCGTGGTAGAAGGGAGAAAATATTTTCCACTCGAATTAATTTTTTTCAAATGGCAGAGGAAGATGTTATTCGTATATTACATGTAACAAGTTGAGCTTGGTTGACCCGCACCTGATGAGCATCGGCTCTGCTTATTTGCGACCCAACACTAATTTGCACTGCTGTTTGTAGATTGCGTTGGTCATTATGTAAATGATTTAACTGCATCTGTGTTCTTTAATTTGCGCGTCAGCAGTAGATAATGCTCAAAACTTGCCACTCCCATCGGCATATTTGTGGAACGGCGCTCTCACACTAATTTGCCCCGTTTAGTAAATCTGGCCAAAAGAGTCCCTGAATGACCTACTACTTCTAGTAAAATTAGATTGTTGATTGAATGATTCACTGACTCACTCAATATTTGGTTCCTCAATGAATTAGTGTTTTGAACACGACTGACTGAATGATTCAATGACTCACTTATAATTTCACTATAATAAAGTGTGCATTTTTTTTTTTTATGAGATCACTGACTTGACTAATTTTACCTATACTGTTTTTAACACTACTTGATTCCTCCACCAAGTGGACTTCCGGTTCCATCGCCCTAAAGTCTATGGGTTTTTTTAATGGGTTTTTACTAAATCGCCTGAAATAAGGCCTGTGGTTAACAAAGCCTCTAAATGTTTTAACGTTTTCATCTATGACATAAAACACACCAGTTATAACCCGCTTGTGATTTTTTTAAACCTTTACTGTGTCTTAAAAACGGCGGTTGCTAACAAATTGCTAAAAGGGACTACTTCCTTTGGCGGGGACTTTAGACGTCATCATAACAAACAGGACATTTGGACAGCATTTCTCATGAAGAAGGGGATAAGTATTCATACACAGCGCAGATCATAATCAGCAGCATGTTTTTAAATAAAGTTGTTTTTTTAAATAAAGTGTGAGGAAGCTTGGTGGTGGTGATGTTGATCCGCGACCATGGTGTGCTGTAGTCCGTTTATAGCCTACTGTTAGCCTTTTATATCTGACCACTTTATTTAGGCTTCAAAATCTATAAATGTTGTGTAAAACTTGTAAAGATTATCTTGATAGACAAAACGTGTAAGTGTCATAACCCTTTGTTAAACACAGAGCTTATTTTCTGCGATTTTCCAAAAGTCTATGGGAAAAATTCGATCGAGGGAACCCGTGTGCCGCTAACTTCCGGGTTGGCCTACAACAAACACATCATCTCTGACATGTACTTATAATATAACTTGTAATACTTAATACTATCCTAACTTTTGATGGTGATATAAGGAAATTGTTTAAATGCTATTGTGAGCTTCTAGTTAACTCTAATTTATCTCGTTTCCCCCAAAATTATGTCGTTTTGGAGCTTCTTCCACTGCAAGAACAAAAAACAAACTGAGTGAATCTGACTTTCAGTTTAGCGTTTTATAGATCTGGCAACCCAAGGTACAGAGATTGGATCATACTCCAGTGGAGATTGGCTTTTGTTCATCTGGATGTTTATCTTATTCCACGACCAAACTGAACATGTGCTGAAAGGTAGCACAGGATTACGTCTGCATTTATGAAAGTTAGATTGTATAATCCCAGTTTCCATGAAAATTAACCAGTCCTGCTTTCCAAGAACTGACATGTGGATTTATATTGACACACATAACTTAATTGGGATTTTTAAAAAATGTTTAATACCCGTATTGATTTTTTAATTTTAATGAATCTGACTCTCTAATACTAAGGACATAATAGCCAAAAGCAGTTTTTGTGTGTCCTTGTCTTACATCATTGTACTTGTACAGAAAAGGCACAGAGTTCACGCACAATATGAGTAGAAGGATAGTTCAGGATAGTTAGGATAGTTCAAGATAGTTCCATGTCTGTTCAGGAGTAATTTAGCACTGTCATTTATTGTTTTTTCATTTATATAATTCTATTTTTGTATGCAAGTATATTATTATGTAATATTCTTCTTTTTATCGAAAGCAGAAAGCATCTAATCAGGCAAAACAAACTACAGTGATGTGGAAATAAGCTTCAGACAGAGTGTGTGGTACAGGAGGGAATCCGCATTTCTCAAAAACAAGTCCAAATGTCCTAAAGTTTATTAGGCTGTACAAATAACAATAGTATGTGGTTATTTTTATAAATGGGACTTTAAAACTGCAAATTAACATTGCTATTAAAGCCACTTTCATCTTATAAAACTTAAAAACAGATCCACTTTATTGTAAAACCACACATTCTTTTACATTTAGAGGCACATTCATTCTGCGGTTTAAGCCAGTCACAGTATAACCATGTCCAGGTGAGTTTCTTTTTTCACACTTATATAACAGACCACTTTTTCACAGTGAACCATGTTAGCTGTCAAAATTTTTACTGGTTCAGCAAGTGGTCAGTCAAAATTTATTCTCACTGTCTATTCAGTCAAAATAGAAAGATCTTGTTCAGCCTGATTAAATCAATAGAAGCATCCTGCCCTCTAGTGGCTCATATATGCAACCTCATCTGTAACATGAAATTAAATGACGTTGACTTTTATTTCAGTTGATTAATTATGTAAATATATTTTGATCAACTGATCAAAACCCTCCACATACTATGTCATTTGTGGCTGTAAAACATAAAACAATAAGTAACTATGAACAAAACATGTTGACAATAGTATAACCAAATATTTGATCAGTCATAAATAAATTATTAATGTATTTTGTATAGCCAATCACTTCTCTTCTATTCTGTCAGCCTGTGTCAGCCTCTCTTTCCGTTTCTGTTTCCGTGCCTGGAGAGCATTTTCCATTGATCAATCTCATTTTTTTTTTTTTGGCCTCATGTAAGATAAAGGGCATCTCATTCATTCTAAATGTATTTATCATTTTTTCTGCTTGTTTTATATTTTGGTTCTGTATCATACCCACTTTAGAATGGACCTTGCCAGTTTATAAGCATTAAAACATGCTGTTGCTATGAACCAATCATTTGTTGATAATATGACGTAATAAATAAACATTAGCTACTAAACCAAAATATTCAGATTTCTGTTACAGTAAGTTTGAGTGTCAATGTCATGAAACAAGGACTAAGAAAAGAGGGACAGTCAGACTGAGAGGATGAAGAGGGGGAGAGGAAAGGATGCAGCTTAGGCTACTGAAGTTTTCCTCCCTGCTGGTGAGCGCGCGGAGCAGAGCACGCGGAGAGCGCCCACGCAACACTTTCACGCGCCGCAAAGCGTTTTAATGTGACGCATCCTCAAACAGCAGTGCAGCCGCTTTATTTGACTTGTGCTTTAATATTAATTGAACAGCGTTATAGAAATAAAATTGAAATGGGACAGACATCACGCTCATATGGACTATTATGTGATGACATTTGTGCATGAGCCGGTGAGTCGTTTTTTCTCTCTCTTCAAACTTCAAATTTGACTTCCAGTGGCTTAGTTGCAGTGCTTTTCTTATATTATTATTTAAAAAAAAAAACCATACATTTGCCATATGAGCAAATTATAGTATAGTTGTGCGCATGAGGTAGGCTAGTTCGTTACGACGTAAAATTAAACCCTATGTTTGTAGTGCTAATTGGTGAATAAGTCATAAACACGAAACGTAACCACAAAACATTTCACAGCGAATTTACTCAAAATGTAGGTTAATTGCTTTATTAGTACGCTTTTGTGGTCTTTGTTAGCACTCAAACATATATGAGTAATTCAAATCGTTAAAACTCGTCTGTTGCGAGTCTGACCTGTGACCAGGTCAAGGTGAAGGGCATTTCCATCAGGCCTCATGAAGCAGCCGATACCAGCAAAACAAGCCTTGATTACTTTATAATAACTTTCTTTGATCATTAAGTCATTAAAAATACTGTAGAAAATATTTGATATTTAGCTGCACACTAAAACAAATTAATACACCATTAAAAAACGATATTTAGCGTATTTGAGATCAGCATGTAGGCCTACTCAAGTATGGATAGGCTTTGACAATCTGTAAATTAAACTGTAAACTCACAATTTCTTTGTCATCTATTATGCATTATATTGTAATGTTTGTTCATTTCAAGTGTCCCCCAAAGTTTATAGATGTAATAGTATTTCTGTAGCCGACATTCTTCAATATATTCTGTATATAATTACTTGAAGAATGTAGATTAAAGTACAGATTTGTATGTATGTGCTACTGTAGTCTTTGTTAGATATCAAAATCTGATAATTTGACAGTCTCATAGTCTGACAGGACATTTAAATGTATTTCAGTGATGTTTTAGTTTGGTTTGCTTTATTAATCCCATGGGGCAATTAGTTAATTCTATATATGGATTATTGATGAATAAGGTTTTTTAAATTGTAAAAAAAAACATAATGGAGATATAATTAATTTTGAAGTTTTATTAAGTGTTAACAATGAGATTATGTGGTTTTTATAACCATTTAACACTGCTTTTGTAATTTTTTTACAATATGGACAAGATTTGTCACCAAAAAAGTCTGGTTTAACTAAAATTTCGTTGTTACCGAATGACACTTTTGGTTATACCGAATGACAATATTTTCAAACAATGCTAACAGGATGATATCTAGCTAGCTAGCTAGCAAAAGGACAATCAAACATTTCAAATTTAGTTCAAATTTTTAAAATATAACAACATTTTCCTTGTTTTATAGTGGTTGAACCGAATGATGTTTCGGGACATGTGTATGAGCGAGTGAAAACATTAATTTTTCAAATAGCTAAAAGAGAGTTAGTTACTTTGCTTCATGACCATGTGGTCCTTTGCAGGTGTCTGAATGATATCACATCCTGTCACATGATATTGACCGCATGACTTGATCCAAAATCGTCCCTTTATATTGTTTACTCCGAATTACATCAAAAAAATTCATTTTTCCGGACATTCTTTCTCATAACAAAGCAACGACTTCTACACATAATTTTAATACCATTTTGCACTGTGTTAATATATGATGTTATAAAATCATGCCAGAATAAAAAATACATTTATTACACTTTTAGATATTTTAATCACAAATGAAATAATAAACCTTGACCTTTTGACACTTCAAAGTCTTTAAAATACCGTAGCAAAAATAATTAAAACCTTTTGCATTCAGTAAAAGAGATCTAGTTGTACTACCTTACATATTTTGGATTTCCAATACTTGTTTTTTATTATAATTAAGGTCTTTGGACAGAAAAAATGACCTGTCACGTTATTGACCCAAATAACAAACAACCCAAAATAGGTCCTTTTATAAACAAGGCTGCATTAACTTTTAGTTTTTTTTTTTTTTTTAAAGATCAATAGTATAGCTGTCCTCCTTTAGTCCCACTGCAAAGAGGATTTACGTTTAATTTCTCTGTCCCTCATCTGATACTGTTTACAGTATTATTAGTTTGTAGTTGAGTGAGATTAACCTCAAGGTCATTAGTTCTAATAATCAGTGCTTTCTTTTTTTGACTCAGTGAAAGGGTTTATTTGGTGTTGCAACGTCACAATAACTTTAATTAGGAGAATCTGTGTTTGAGTATACGATGTGAAAATGAACACTTAAAGCTAAATGCTCTCAGACTAAAGGATTACCTTTTCATCTCCCATCCTCCTCCTCTAGATGATAGGCTGGAGAGAGAATCTGAAAGCGATAGCATGAGAGATTGATATGCTTTCTCCCATTTAATCTATTTCTCCCATTTAACTTTTGATGCGTCGCATCACATGAGAGACTACAAACTACTTTTTGTTATTTCTTGTGTGCAGAGGAGGGGCAGGAGAAACGCTGATAAAAAAAAAGAGAAATAACAATGAGATGAAAAGATTTATGCATTATTTCAGTCCAAAGATTAATCTTCAATAATGCGAGAGGCAGAGCTGTAGGAGGTACAGAGAAAATTGAGTCAGAGATGGTTGAGATGATGAACATTAAAAAGAGATATTTCCATTAAAACATGCTCGAGGAGACTCGGAAAGCATATGAGTGCATACGGTGAACGTGATTTCACCTAGTACAACATGTTCCTGGATCGACATCTTTGTTGATACAGGAACAAGATTCCAATTAACCAATCAGATTTGAGGGACAAGATTAGAGTTTACAAAATATGTTGATCCAAGAACATGTCTTACTTGGAAAAATCACGGTGAATGGATATGTGCATGAAATGAACAGCAATCAAATCTAATAGGCTATTATAGGCTACAACATTTTGTTCCAGTCCTGGAATTGCACTGGAATTTTCGCTTGTTCATGTTTGCGTGGTCTAGAGTAGACTAGACAGTCTGTGGCGGGGGATTTTTCAGTTAAAGTTTTTTCGGGTGACCTTTTTTTTGACAGCGGGTGGCGACAAGTGACTGCCTTTATGACAGAGTCATTGAATCATTATAGGGCTGCACAACGATTAATCACGATTAATCGTTTGCAAAATAAAAGTCTGTGTTTATGTAATAAATGTGTGTGTTCCATGTATAATATTATTATTAATTATGTATTTATAAATACACACACATACATATGTATATTTAAGAAAAATGTTATATTTATATATAAAATATTTATATTTATATATAATATAAAATATATTTAAATATATATATTTATTTATACATGCATATATTTCTTAAATATATACAGCTATGGAAAAAATTAAGAGACCACTCCAAGTTCAGAAATCAATCTTAATTTTTTCCATAGCTGTACATGTATGTGTGTGTATTTATAAATACATAATTATTATATACAGAACACACACATTACGTAAACACAGACTGTAATTTTGCAAACGATTAATCACGATTAATCGTTGTGCAGCCCTAAATCATTATTAATTCAGCTGTTTTATGATTCATTCAGGAACGAAGCACCACTGCTTGGAGATGCAGAACTGTTGATTGATCCTGCTGTTGTTTGGTTTGGAACTATTTTCGGAAATAGACAAAGTAACTCGCAATACTGCGCCTAACACATAATTTACTCAATACTGTTTATTGAACTTTTGTAAAAAAAATAAAATAAATAAATTAGTAAATTGCAATCATGCTATTGGTCTGAAGATCTGCAGCCTCTCTCCAAGGGCAAAATTTTGCCCATTCATATTATAAGAATGATAACTATACAATAACTATATTAGCGTCCAACATTATGTTCTGTTTATTATAAGCTTGCATTGCAGTTGTGTTTTCTGCCGCTTTTAGATGCTTGAACTCTTTAAAGTTGATTGAATTCTGATGGGCTGTCAATTTTTTTATTGTTCATCATCTGGAAAATATTGTAAACTGATTCCAATTTTTTTTTTCTTATTGTTATCATATATTTGTGGTGTGGACTTCTCTATTCTGATATAATTAGAATGATTATTGAAAGTTACAAGTTTAGTCAAGTTCACAACAACTATATCATTAACATTTTAACAACCTTTTTAATTCTTTGAGAATATGGAAGTCCACACCGCAATTATAACGATAACAACTCAGAGGAACAATTTAGTTGGAATTACTTTCAGAACATTTTTTCTTTTTTTCCAGCTGATGAATGATAAAAACATTGCCAATCAGAAACAACCAAACTTTAGCATTTAAAGTGGCAGACCACATAACAGCAGTGCATGGTTATGATAAACAAAACGTTACACATGCCAATGCATGTGAAGACATATATATTGTATTAGCTTTTATTATAGTTATCATCCTTGGTGTGAACAGGACTTTACCAAATGCTCAAATATCTGTTTTGGTGTAGGATGAGACTTTAAACATTGTTGGAGGCCACCTGTCCTAAATGATATGTACTTTATGATATGGATCTTCACAGACATGTGCAAATAAGGCTGTGAGACCGCAGGGTGTTCCACGTGTCATTGAATGATTCAGAACGGTACTCGTGCCATTTGCGTGGCATTTGGCACAGGGCCTTTGTAGTTGGAAAAACAACATAACCATAGGCTGACAATGTAATTCCCTCACCAACTAAACGTGCACAAGCTTGCTCTTATCGTAATGAATGTGTGATAAACATACTCATAGACACTGTTAGTTCTATGATAAGACTGCAGTTGTCATGAGTTACAAGTAGCTCTGACGTCATACCAGTAGTTCAGAAGCAGTTCCTCACTGAATTTATAACCCTTGAAGGGTTGAAGAGGCTGTAGTGTCCTATAGAAATTGGTTAGGGTTGCAAACAAGTACTCAGGCAATGTTGTGTCATTGCAGGCTCATCAATGCTACTGCAGCAACAGGCAGTTTTTGAACAAATTCAGCACTCCCACGTATATCTAAGGTATCACAACACTTTATATGCTCCTGGGGTTGAAGTGTTGCTATCTCAGCAGCAACAGACCACAGTGAGGAAGCCAGGGAGACAGAGAAGTGAATGAGGAGGACCGTGATATTACAGTGCTCAGTGTAAATGAGTACACCCCCTTTGAAAAGTAACATTTTAAACAATATCTCAGTGAACACAAAAACAATTTGTTGACAAGACTAAGTTTAAATAACATCTGTTTAACTTATAACATGAAAGTAAGGTTAATAATATAACTTAGAGAACAAAATTTTCAGTTTTACTCAAATTAGGGTGATGCAAAAAATAAGTACACCCCACTGAAAGTCTCTGGAGCAAAGCTCAATTTTAGACTGCAAATGTCTAATTTAACAGGAATTCAACCACAGGTGAGTCTTATTATTCATTACACTGGTGTCCAGCAGACAGTTGACTATAAAAGGTGTTAAAATCCTTTCCCATTTCATGCTGTCAGCAATGGCACCAAATGGAAGAGAAATGTCACAAGACCTGAGAAAGAAAATAATTTCTTTACACCAGAAAGGTGAAGGCTACAAGAAGATCAGCAAAGTTTTACTTATCAGTGAGAATACTGTAGCAAAAGTGGTACAAAGATTTAAAAAAGATGAAACTGCAACCATCTCACAGATACGTCCAGGTCGTCCATGGAAGTAAACACCTCGACAGGAGCGTCTTCTGATGAGAAGAGTTGAAGAAAATCGGCATGCAAGTTCACTGCAGTTATCTAAATAAGTAGAAAGCCGAACTGGGTTGACTATTTCCTGTGACACAATATGGCGTACACTGCAGGGGAATGGCATGCATTGGTGCTGTCCATGAAAGAAGCCTCTCCTAAAGTCCAGGCACAAAAAAGCCCACCTAGAGTTTGCCAGGGCCCATGCTGACAAAGATCAAGACTACTGGGACTCTATACTCTGGAGTGATGAGACCAAGATAAATGTTTTTGGAACTGATGGCTTCAAAACTGTATGGCGTCGCAAATGTGAGGAACACAAAGAAAAATGCATGGTGCCTACAGTGGAACATGGTGGTGTCAGTGTCCTTATGTGGGGCTGCATGAGTGCTGCTGGTGCATTTCATTGATGGCATCATGAATTCACAGATGTACTGCTCTATACTGAAAGAGAAGATGCTACCATCACTCCGTGCCCTTGGTCGTCGTGCACTTTTCCAACATGACAATGATCCTAAACACATCTAAGGTCACTGTTGGATTTCTGAAGAAGAACAGGGTGAAAGTGATTCAGTGGCTCCTAATCTGAACCCAGTCGGACACCTATAGGGAATTCTGAAGAGACAAGTTGAGCATCACTCTCCATCCAGCATCCAGTCTCTAAAAGAGGTCATTCTTGAAGAATGGAAAAAGATAGATGTTGCAAAATGTTGCCAACTTGTTCATTTCATGCCTAGAAGACTTGGTGCTGTCATTAAAAATCATGGAGGCCATACAAAGTACTAGATGAAGTAGTTTTTGTTGTGGGGTGTACTCATTTTTGCATCACCCTAATTTGAGTAAAACTGAAAATTTTGTTCTCTAAGTTATATTATTAACCTTACTTTCATGTTATAAGTTAAACAGATGTTATATAAAACTTAGTCTTGTCAACATTTTGGAAATTGTTTTTGTGTTCATTGAGATATTATTTAAAATGTTACTTTTCAAAGGGGGTGTACTCATTCACGCTTAGAACTGTATGTGCAGGAGAGAGTTTGGCAGGATGAGGCATATGGTATGTCTCAGTCTGAAGAAAGAAAGCATAAAAAAATGCAACCTGTCACTGACATGAGATTGCTGCAGTTGCAAACCACAACCATCCAATCAATTCCCAATGGACAAAATCAAATCTTGCATTACATTTTGTCTTGGTTAAGAAACCGTTTCACTCCTATATACGTCACACTAGGGTAGAAAAGACTATTGCAACTTATGTTTAATGCTGACTATTGAGGAATATTCCATGTTCAATGCAAGTTGAGCTCATTCATCAGCATTTTAGACTTGATTTTAATGTTCATTACCACAAAAACATTATTCCGACAGAAATGGATGTGTAGTCATGTCAGAAAAGTTGTAAAATTTGATATATAAATTCACATAGAAAACGTACATTGTGTGGCTATACTATTGAAACAGTGAGTATTTTAATACTTGTGAATCTGCCTCACCATAACCTCATTACCAGCAAACATTTTTTTGTGTGATAATTAACATCATGGCACAAATGCTGTCAACTGATCTTAACTTGTTCTGACCCTAGAATATTTCTTTAAGATTTTAAAAATATCATTCCTCATTTATCGATTTAAGAGAAAAGTAGCCTCTACTTCGCATACATTATAGTTCTAATGATTAGGTTATTATACTGAAGCCTATTGTGGAGAGAATCAGTGAGTTGTGATGTTATCTGTAGTTAATTCTTTCTCATTACAGCACTCAGATTAACATGAGTTAGTTTCTAGCCAGGCTTCAGTAGGCTGACTGGATTACTATAATCTCGTCGCATGCCTTTGGCATACCTAGACTGAGAGATATAGAAGAAGACAGCAAATCAGAGAATGAAAGTGAGCGAGAGAGCTGCACAGAGAAATTAAGAGTGAGCCGGAGAGGGAAATGGAGAGAGACACAGCCCGGCCATGTGAATGCATGGACTTTTTGTGGCCCCATTTTGTGGCATAGAGGAATCGATGACATTATGGATTGGTTGTGCAGTATGTGGGCTGTTGTATTACTGCATGTGTTCTGCTGCAGGTGGCTTAACATGTATTTCCACCATATACTATATGCAGCCAGTCACTGAGCTTGTTACATGAGCATTATACATTTTAAACAATTAGATATTTGTGAGTAATGTTTTATTCAATAAATTTACTTTTCCTTAATGTTTCATTGTAGGTTTCAGGCTTTGGTTTTGTGTAAATTAAATTGTGCCACTTTAACATGGTCATGACACTCAGTACGAGTCTTCTGTTCATTCAGCTGCTCACAAGAATAAGCATCACTTGGAATATTAGTACAGGTCTGCCATGTGCTTCTTGATCACATAAAATGGTCAATACTACAAGTCTACTACAATACTAAAAGACAAACATACTACTGGTCACTTTACTAATGAACGTTGCTCATCTGGGTCTGTAGTATTTAACTAGCATACTTGTTTATATACATCATGTTACGTATATAAACTCACACGATGAAGACTTCAAGGAGACAGGCTTTATTAACAAATACTCAGGAAACAGGCTTAACTCAGGAGAAATACACATATACACTGACACCATCATTAACAAGAACCGACAAACACTAAGGGGGAACTGAAGGCTTATAAGCATGAACAAACAAAGGGGACTAATAAGTTGATTAACAAGACACAGGTGAATTAAATGACTAATTGAACAGACTGAGGAAAACTAGGTCACAGGACAGAATCAAAATCACAATGAAGGGGGGGGGGGAAACACGGAACATACAGGTTAGTATGCCCCCTCCCAAAAAGGCGTAGGCAGGTCAATGGCTGACCAAGGTGGAGCCGAGGGACAAGGGAGCCCAGAGAAGCTATATGGCTGATGGTTTCCGGTGAAGCCGAGGAACGGATGGGTGGAGCCGCAATGTCGACAGGCTGACAGGGTTCCTACGCGGTTTGGAAAAGTATGGAAAAGTATGGAATTTGATTTGAGTAATTTGCAGGTCTGGAAAAGTATGGAAAAAAGAAAGAGTATGGAAAAATATTTGTGTTTCCAGACTATTGTCTCTATTCAGTTTTCTAATTTATTATACCTGCAAACTAGACACTTTACAGCAAAATTAGCTCTTTTGAAACAAAACACATAATTTATGTGAATCGTGTAGATCCGAAGGTGTTTTTTTTTCAGGGCGAGCGCGTGTCTCAGGATTCTCACAAGAATCGAAAATGGGCTACTTTCCCATAGACTGGAGTGAGTCGTGATCTTTCTTGGTGCTCTGTGGCGTGATAGATCGCTGTAGTGCTCGTGAACCGACCATCTCTTCTGCTTTACTAGTTACCGCACAAAATAAACATGATTGAACATCCGCAGGAATGTTGAAAGATAAAGTACAACTTACTGAATTCTGTATCACGTGCAATCGATCAATCATTGTTTCAACTGCAGAAAGGCATCAATAAAACAGCATGTAAAAAATCACATTTAGCCTACCTCAGAAAAGCCATTCAATGGCCAAAATCTCATTATTCAGCTACAAAAATGAACTTCAAGAGGAGCATTTTGCTTAATATGTGCACTATAGGCTATCGCATATTCATTGTATTTGTTATTAACATGTGCTTCGATATTAAATGTATAAATCTGTTTCATGACAGCCACCATTTAAATGTTTAGGCCTAAATAGTAAAAAAAAAAAAAAAAAAATTATTGTCATTGAAAAATGTATATAAACTTCCTTGTGTAATTTAGCCTATATGAAAGTAACTTGCAAATCAGTTTTAACCAATTATTATAATGATGTACTAGCTGTGGTTCCTTGTATAATTTACAGCATTAGTTGAATTTTCTCTTTGCGGAAATTTGCCATGTATTTGACCTGATAGCCCCAAATGAATCAATATTGAATCGAAGGTAATCAAATCAAAATCAATTTTCAAACTCAAAATCAAGCAAGCTTCTGAATCAAAATCGCATTCAATTGTGAAATTGTCAATTCTCAGCCATACGGTCAATAATTTTTTATTATTTTTATTTTTTTTTACTTGAAGGAAATGTTGGTTTTCCCATTTATGTTGTTGTCAGAGTGCACCAGAATGCTTCATTTACATGTTAAAATCACAAAAATCTTAATTTCTAAAACTGATACTGCGCTTTTGAAGGCTACTCTATAGAAATGTTTTGATACAAACAAATATTGACAACAGAATGGAATGGATAAATCAGAGAAGGATGTCGATGAAGTAAATGTGTCGAATTATTAGAATGTTAAATTAAATATTTACGCCTAATGTAGCAAGTGGTATGGTCAGAAAGGGAAACAAAGTCACTACCCTTTTAAACAGGGAATATATTAGTACTTGTAAATTAATCCACAACAGAAGTCACACACACAGCATAGTAGTTTTAAGAGGAGAAGGGCCTAGACGTAAATACTAAATACAAAACTTTATTTCAACAATCAAACACTGATTTAAAAATCACTAAAAGACTGTAAGAACCCTACTACAAACATGAAGCAGAGAAAACACTTTTTAGACAGGCTTACCAATGGCAGAAAAACGTTTGGAAGGAGGTCTGGAAATTTGAGTCTGGAAAAGTATGGAATTTTGAAATGGAAAATGTGTAGGAACCCTGGGCTGAGGTGGAGCGATAGGCCCGGAGGCTGGAGGCGGAGATGGGATCTTCCAGGCAAGGTGGAGCTGATGACCTGAAGACACTTGGCAGATCCTTATAGCACAGAGGAGATGCAGAGGGGCTGAAGAACAGCAGTGGAGGCAGGGCTGAGGAACTCGCTGATTGAGGTGGGAGAGGGAGGCTGGGCGGGAAATCTTTCAACTTCTCAAAGTAACCTCCAGAGGCCAACTCGGTGGGGATATCCTCCCAACCCTCAAGTTCCACTAAAACTCCCTCTGTGATCCGTGGTGTTGCGGGCTAGCGCACCTGTTCAGACTCTGTAAGGGGCTCTGGAGCGATGTCCTCTCCTGTCCTTTCTGATGGATCAGGCTCGTTGATCGCAGCATGCCAGTCTCCCTTGTCTGCGGTGGGCTCTAACAATATCAGGTCGCTCATTGGTGGTGGATGGCTGGTCTCTGGTGGCTCTGGAGTCGGAGTGGGGCTGATGAGTTCTTTCCTCTGCGGTGCAGACGGTGTATAGGGAATCGTTGCACACCAGCACCCACTCAGTGAACACTGAAAGATCCTCAATGACCCACACCGGGTAGGCGAGCATTTGTATGCTCATTCAACCTGGCCAAAAAGACAGCACAGAGGGGGCAAAGTCTGGGGAAGTCTCTTAGGCTCGCCAGATAGAGAAATCCACTGGTGTAGACCTCGAGATTTTGCTGCTCCTGCTCAAGGCATAACATCAGAACAAGAAGTGAGGCCATGCTGCTTTTCAGTTGGGTCGGTTCTTCGGTCACGTAACATGATGTATGTAAACTTGCACAACAAGGAAGACTTCAAGGAGACAGGCTTTAATAACAAATACTCAGGAAACAGCCTTAACTCAGGAGAAATACACATATACACTGACGCTACCATTAACGAGAAATGAAATGAACTGAAGGCTTATAAGCATGAACAAACAAAGGGGACTAATAAGTTGATTAACAAGACACAGGTGAATTAAATGACTAATTAAACAGACTGAGGAAAACTAGGTCACAGGACAGAACCAAAAACACAATGAAGGGGGGAACGCGGAACATACGTGTTATAACACTGTGGTAACTTGCAATTGTTTACTTATTTTACTTGATTTAACACATAAAAATTAAGTTTGTTGGAATAAATGAATGTATTTAGGTTGATTCAGCAATATTAAATAATATTTTTTGACTGAAAGCTAATTTATATGTCATAATTTTTAGGTTACCATTTTTTACAGTATGAATCTGTGTTGTCAGTACTGAAGTAAATTTACTTTCACATACTGTACTAGTATGAAATCTGCATGACATCAGCCATGAGATGTAATAATAGCGTACATTTCTCGATAAGATTATCCCCATCAGATTTCTGAAAGGTGAAACAGGGTGTATGAGAGAGGAAGAGATCGAAAGTTATTCACTGTACGGAATGTTATTGAATTGATTTTCACAAGGACCTTAATCTCCCTTCATAACACTTGAACATGGACATGTAATCAGGGAGAGGGATAGAAAGACAAAGAGAGAGGGAATACAGGATTGATAAAGTGATGAATGCAGTCTGCATGCCATGAGGTCAGAGAGAATAAACTGCTTGTTTTGTTGAAAATAATAATATTTAAATGTAGAGTCCTGGAACATTTTTATGTTTATGAATAATAGTGAACGTGCTTTCACTGTGCTCATTTTCACACCCAGCTTCTTTTATTAAAATATTCTGGGGTCAGAAGGAACATGCACTGTTATGCAGTCAAACATTGATTGTTGTGTAATCTTTGAGCTGATTTGCATAGATTTCGATAGTTTGCTGTTAATTGCAGTCTGTGATCAGTGCACTCCGACATAAGCCTGGCACTGCTGCTCTGGCTCCCTGCCAGCAATTATTCTAGAGCGTCCGCATATCATGCTGACCTTGGTCCCGTATCTTGGTCCTTCTGAATGCTGCACATGTTGGAGAAGATCAGGGGTGTTTGAATAGCACTCAGTTTTCATTAGCAGCATGGGAGATTTCACCAGACACCTCCAACATATGAAAGACAGTGATAAGGAGAGAGAAAGTGAGAGAGTCAGAATGTCAATACACATGAAGTTCATTGAAATGGTTAAGAACTTTATTTAAAAAAAAAAAAAAAAAAGACTTTTAGTCTATTCAGTGCTCTAATGAGATACATGTAATTTGGTTGTTATGACTGACCATGCACAAACAGACCGAGTTTGTTACAGTTGTGCTCAAAATCATGTGAGGTGTCTAAGGATTAGTCTCAGAATTTAAGAACCAGCTGTTGCCAGTCGTCCTCACAAAGATTTTATTAAACACATTTAATATTTGCGACTGGTGCCCATGACTGTGCTGAGGAGATGCGTTCGCTGTCAAACATCATTCTTCTTGTAATTTTGTCAAACACATCTTTTTGACATTTCTTTTGTATTATTTCATAAGTTAACATTGCAAGTTAATTGTTTTGAGCTATTCATTTTGTCCTGCAGATGGTAAAAAAGTGAAACTGCATTCTGTAAAAATTAAGAATAAGCAGAGATTTTTTTTTTTCATTTAAAAAAAAAATACATTAATTAGCTATCCCTTTATTTCGACCAGGAGTCTAATAAAAGTTAAACCAAAAAATAAAATGGTAGCTTATGTAGGCTATATAACGGCACTTGTTTCTGAATATATGTTCATTTAAACAGTCTAATGAATAAAAATGATCACAAACATGATATTTGTAAATAAAATAATTGTGTATATAGAATTTAATTATATCTAATATATTTGAGGAAATACAGTTCCTTGAATATCTCTGCAGCTCTTCTGTCAAATTAAGTCATGCTTTTGGAGTTTCCAGTGTTGTCAGACCCATTAATTAGTTTTGGGAGCATTGCACATTTGCTGTAGACTGATAAAATGAAAATAAAATATACAAATAATATTCTGAATAAATTATTTTTTGGAATAAATAAAGCAGTATTTTATTTCATTCTAACCGATAACTGGTAACTCTGGAACCGCATAAAAAAACAAATAGCCCAGCGTTTTTGCTCAGAACAAATCAATTTGCTTTTAATTCCTGATTTGAGAATAGCAGTCTACATTATTGCTTGATTATAGGTTTAAAAAAATTGCACTAGATATGATGTAAATATGAAAATAATCAGGAAATGCATAATGAAATATGTCAGGCGATAACGTAAAAAGAAAACGTGGAAGAGAAACACAGGACTTTATAAATTTTTTATTTTGTTTGTTGACATCCATCTTTGTTTCTCGCACAGTTGAGTTCGGCAGACTGTCCCACTGTGACTCACCAATCGTTAAATATGTTGTGTAGTGGACTGACTCAGTCTTTAGGTTTGTGATCCTCTCTGACTGTCAAAGACTAAAATCTGCTTGAGTCGATGGAAACAGTCTTTAAGTGTGTTGAGTTCAGGCTTAGAATGTTTCAGCTAGTCGTTAAGTGTGTCCCCGGCTTAAGGTTACAAACAAAAATATTTTAAGAATGGTTGCACGTACATCATTGTCACCATGAAACCTGCCATTATTTGAGCACAGTACACATTAATAATATATTTTGCAACTTTTTCTAAAAGGAACAACTTTTCATCATTCATATCAGGCTTTATTTAGGGAAATAACTTATTACAAGAATCATAGGTAATACTTTATTTCGATAGTCTACTTTAGACATTCTACTAACTATAAGTAACTTTGCAACCACATGTCAACTGGCCATCATTACGGTAATAGCGGACTGTGTGATTAAAGCTACTGTCCGTAACTTTATTTTGTTAAAAATTATACATAACCAGCCAGTGTTCAAAACACATCTCCTTACCATAGCCCAATTTACAACAGTAAGGTTTTAATAATGTTTTCTAATTCAAATGGTACTGGTGGGTTTCCGCAGGAAATTCGAGCATGCAGCCTTTTGTTACGTGTACTGGTAGAGAGATGAGGCAGATGCGGATTTCCACAATAATATAATGCTTTTAATGTAACAAAGGTAAGGAACGCCAACATACACGGTAAACAACATTCAGAACGGACAAGGAGTGAAGGGAGTGAGTGTCATATAAAGGGAGTGCTAACAATAGAGTCCAGGTGCAGGTGATCCGTGATGATGGGGAGATGACGAGGGAAGTGAGTGCAGGTGTGGAGAACAGGAGGATCTTGGGAAATGGAGTCTAGGAGAACAAGGGATCTGTAACAGTACCTCCCCCTCCCGGTAGGCGCGTCCTCGCGCCGTAGATGTAACAACCGGGAGGGGGGTGGGCGCCCAGGAGACCTCAAGCCGGAGCCGGGGGGAGGGCAGACAGGTGGGGTGGGATCCCGGGCGGGCTCAAACGCCATGGCGGGTCAGGAGCCGTGGGCAGCCATGGCGGGTCAGGAGCCGTGGGCAGCCATGGCGGGTCAGGAGCCGTGGGCAGCCATGGCGGGTCAGGAGCCGTGGGCAGCCATGGCGGGTCAGGAGCCGTGGGCAGCCATGGCGGGTCAGGAGCCGTGGGCAGCCATGGCGGGTCAGGAGCCGTGGGCAGCCATGGCGGGTCAGGAGCCGTGGGCAGCCATGGCGGGTCAGGAGCAGAGGGCTGCCATGGAGGGTCAGGTGCAGCGGGCAGCCATGGAGGGTCAGGAGCCGTGGGCAGCCATGGCGGGTCAGGAGCCGTGGGCAGCCATGGCGGGTCAGGAGCCGTGGGCAGCCATGGCGGGTCAGGAGCAGAGGGCTGCCATGGAGGGTCAGGTGCAGCGGGCTGCCATGGAGGGTCAGGAGCCGAAGGCGGCCATGGAGGGTCAGGGGCCGAAGGCGGCCATGGAGGGTCAGGAGCCGAAACCTTGAAGCCGTCGAGCCCAGGCGGCGCTGAAGGACCGGCGGGAGATGGCGGAATCCACGGCTCCGCCGACCGAAGCGCAGCCGGGGCTCCAGAAAGCCGCAGTAGAAGGCAGGCGACATACAACAAAGTGAACACCGGGGAGAGTGAGGAGGCAAACTGGAACTGAGGGACGGAGCAGAGACGGAGGAGTGCAGTCCAGAAGTGAGGGCAGGCTGACGAAGGAACAAGGTGTGAACAGGGGCAGGATGGAGACTGGTGAGACTAGTGGACTGATGGGCCATGGTGGAGACGAGGGAGGTTGGAGCCAGGGTGTAGGTAATCGCCCAGAGGTCCGAGGTGGAGATCTGGGCGAAGGGGCTTGAGGTGGAGGTACAGTGCTGAGACATATGGACATATGGGGAGGCAGGGAGGGGAAACAGTCTTTGGGCTGGAGGGTTCAAAAACACAGTTCATAGGAGCAGTTGGTTCGGCGGCGGCGGCGGCGGCTGGAGCGGCTGGCTCGGCGGCGGCGGCTGGAGCGGCAGGCTCGGCGGCGGCGGCTGGAGCGGCTGGCTCGGCGGCGGCGGCTGGAGCGGCTGGCTCGGCGGCGGCGGCTGGAGCGGCTGGCTCGGCGGCGGCGGCTGGAGCTGAGGGCTCGTAGGCGGCGGCGGCTGGAGCTGAGGGCTCGTAGGCGGCGGCGGCTGGAGCTGAGGGCTCGTAGGCGGCGGCGGCTGGAGCTGAGGGCTCGTAGGCGGCGGCGGCTGGAGCTGAGGGCTCGTAGGCGGCGGCGGCTGGAGAACTTTGCTCGGCGGCGGAGACTGGAGAACTTTGCTCGGCGGCGGAGACTGGAGAACTTTGCTCGGCGGCGGAGACTGGAGAACTTTGCTCGGCGGCGGAGACTGGAGAACTTTGCTCGGCGGCGGAGACTGGCGCTGCTTGCTCGGCGGAGACTGGCGCTGCTTGCTCGGCGGAGACTGGAGAACTTGGCTCGGAGGAGACTGGAGAACTTGGCTCGGAGGAGACTGGAGAACTTGGCTCGGAGGAGACTGGAGAACTTGGCTCGGAGGAGACTGGAGAACTTGGCTCAGAGGAGACTGGAGAACTTGGCTCGGAGGAGACTGGAGAACTTGGCTCGGAGGAGACTGGAGAACTTGGCTCGGAGGAGACTGGAGAACTTGGCTCGGAGGAGACTGGAGAACTTGGCTCGGAGGAGACTGGAGAACTTGGCTCGGAGGAGACTGGAGAACTTGGCTCGGCGGCGGAGACTGGAGAACTTGGCTCGGCGGCGGAGACTGGAGAACTTGGCTCGGCGGCGGAGACTGGAGAACTTGGCTCGGAGGAGACTGGGGTTGAGGGCCATTTCATCCCCTCAAATACAATTAAAATCCCCACAGGCACTGGAGCTGGCTCTGTGGGGACTGGAGCAGGCTCTGGAGATACTGGAGCGGGCTCTGGAGATACTGGAGCGGGCTCTGGAGACACTGGAGCGGGCTCTGGAGACACTGGAGCGGGCTCTGGAGACACTGGAGCGGGCTCTGGAGACACTGGAGCGGGCTCTGGAGACACTGGAGCGGGCTCTGGAGACACTGGAGCGGGCGTTGGAGACACTGGAGCGGGCTCTGGAGATACTGGAGCGGGCTCTGGAGATACTGGAGCGGGCTCTGGAGATACTGGAGCGGGCTTTGGAGCAGGTTTTTTCCTCCTCTTCCGCTTTCCGGACCCAGCAGGAGAGTCTGGGTCCAACGTGGGGCAGGAAGGACGTTCACTGGAGGGGTAAGCGGAGGAATACGGAGGCTGACTAACTGGCCCAGCCGACCGTGTTTCTGGACGGACTGGAGACCAACACTCATCCACATAGAATTTGGAATTATTCAAAAACAAAATAAAATTGATAGTTTCACTTAAGGAGAGACGATAATCAGGTTCATGGAGACGGAGAGTGTTGTCATCCAGACCGTCCAAAAACAGGGCGATTAAATTAGCATCGGGCCAGTCAGTCAGATAAGCCAGCTCAACGAACTCCTCCACATACCTCTCCAGTGAACGACCAACCTGAAGAAGCCCGATGAGGCGATCGCCAGCAGAAAGGAGAGTGAGAGGCGTTGGAGGAGCGGTAGCCAGGGAGCCGGGGAGTGTCTCCATATTCCTTGAATGTGGAAATCCGGTCGGTTTAGGTCCGTTCTTCTGTTACGTGTACTGGTAGAGAGATGAGGCAGATGCGGATTTCCACAATAATATAATGCTTTTAATGTAACAAAGGTAAGGAACGCCAACATACACGGTAAACAACATTCAGAACGGACAAGGAGTGAAGGGAGTGAGTGTCATATAAAGGGAGTGCTAACAATAGAGTCCAGGTGCAGGTGATCCGTGATGATGGGGAGATGACGAGGGAAGTGAGTGCAGGTGTGGAGAACAGGAGGATCTTGGGAAATGGAGTCTAGGAGAACAAGGGATCTGTAACACCTTTCGTCTTTGCGTCATTACATCACGTCTGTTTACATAAAGGAGGAGTCCCAGCTAGTAGGCTATATCATGTGAGGATGCTTCAGGTGATGGATCATTTATAGCCTGTTCTCACAGCAGCTGCAATAATTAAACTTATCATTTTGATGGCGGATTGTAATCCAGAAAGGTCCAAATGACAATCAGTGACAACTGGAGATTCACCCTTAGTCAAAAGCAAAAGACTTCAGACAGTGGAGTGGCTACAGAAATTGAAATCTACAGGTAACGCTAATATACACTAAATACACAGTCACGCAATGCTGAGAACAAAGTATAACTATAATAATAATTTGCACAGTTTGATGTGATATGAGCCAAGCGATCGTTAGATTTATTCACCATTGGTAGCGTGATTTATTGTAATGCTTTTTTTTTCAGTTGGTCAGAACAAAATTGGCAGACATGTTACTTGTTCAGATGACATTCTCCAGTAAAAAATTCTTATTTTGGTAAGGGTTATACTTCCAAGGCTACAATCTGTGATTCCGAAGTACAGTATCCACACTGATGTGGTGATTGACAGCAAACATTAGATTCATCCGCACTGAGGAGCCGTGCCGATGCACAACACACATAAAGATGATAATTCCGCAAATAACTGCAATTGACCTTTCGCAAAGACCCACCCCCTTTTACTGTAACTGTTGCTTTGTCCGACAAGCCATGGAGCCGTCACGCCACTCAGAGGGAAAAATACATCGCGGAGCAAAGAGGACACTGACAACATGTCGACAGACAAGACAGAACAGATTACGTATGATATTAAACAAAGTCCCAGCTTTCAAACTGTGTAATTTAAGAAATTTGAACAATAAAAAGAGTTTTGTGGCTCTTTAATGTGTTGTGACAGATTGCTGTAGCGCCTCAGCTCAAGCGGATCGTGAACCGATCATCTCTTCCTACTAGTTAATTAATAACATCAAAACATGAGAAAAAATGTTTCAAACGTGGAAAGATGTCAGTACACACCATTTTTCAATTTCAAGTCCACCAAGGTTAATCTTCGAACTCCTGACTGCTTTGTCGGACAAAATGGTGGATTCGGCGTTATGATCGGTTAGATCACTTGTCAATCAAACTCCCGGAAATTACAGCTTTTACTACTCTGCACAAACTGATTGGTCCATGTCACATCTGCAGCCAATGAGCTTGTTGCTCACACATTTAAATGGTTACATTCACTATAGCAGTTTGCAGCACGCTTCAGAGTTCCTCTAAAACCCTCCCCATGCAGCTAAACTTTTATAGATATACTGTGGGTTATTGATATATGCAATCTGTGCAGTAGCACTATGTCTTACTCGCAGCAGTGTATCCATGTATGTATTGGCAGTAGCAAGTAACAGCAATAATCTACAGCAGCAGCATAGCAGATCTATTCTGCCAAGACCAAATACATTAACATTGTCATATCCATTGTATTGTCATATCCAATGTTGACAGTCTTCTGAGAGCTGTCATGATAGAACTGTAAATAAATGTAGAATCATGACAGCTACATTGCTAAGGAATAGAAAAGATAATCTGCAAAACCGTGAGAATGTAACTAACTGCTGTGGACGATCTTTTAGCTGGGAGAACATGAATGCTGTCAATCAGCAGAATGACTCTCCATCTGTAACAGGTGCATGAAGATGAGATGAGGGTGAATCCAAATGCACACACAGTTTATTAACAAAAGGCAAAGTAACAGACCCATTCCAAACCTTGAGCAGGCAAATAATCCAGAGTAACAAGGTAATATAATCCAAATCACACAGAGGAGGGGAGAGAAAAAAAATAGCACCACATGAACACCAACAACAACCCATATAACCTAACTGAAAAGCAAGAGTTTAAATACACAATGCAATGAGTAGATAATGAACAACAGCTGAAACTAATGAAGGTGACAATGGTGACTAAAATGACAACAGAGAAATTAAACCATAATAAGTCCAGGCACAGGATTGTGGGGAATGTAGTTCATAATGGAAGAACAACAAACAAAGTTGGAAGGAGTGCCCTCTGGAGGAACTCATGGTCACTCCAGCTGGTGAACGTGACACCGCCAATTGTGTAATCTCAGCAGTGTTGGTTTATGTGTTAATCAATAGGTTTAGTGCTCTAATGAGATTTGAAACAGAATAGAATATTCACACACACACACACACACACACACACACACACACACACATGTTTGTTTTTGTGAATTGTGGGGACTTTCCATAGACTTCAATGCATTTTACACTGAACAAACTGTACATTCTATCCCCCTACCCTGCCCCTACCCCTAAACCTAACCCTCACAGGAAACTGTGCAAACTTTTACTTTTTCACAAAAACTCATTCTATATGATTTATAAACCCATTTACATTGTGGGGACCGCTGGCTGGTCCCCACGATGTAGGTGAACTCAGGTTTATATTACATCATGGGGACATTTGGTCCCCACAATGTAATATAAACAAAAGCACACACACACACACACACACACACACACACACACACACACACACACACACACACACACACACACACTGCCCTGGGTTACAGTATAGCATATGGAGGTTAAAGAAGTCAAAGGCTGGTGATGAAATAAGGTGTGACATGCACAAACACTGTCCAGATCCTTTAGTGAACAACACACATGGCACGGAAAGCAATGTGACTGCACTGTGAGCAAAATAAATGTTACAAACTAGCTTAAAAAGAGCTGAAAAACCTTTAAAATGTATGTAATTGTTTAAGTACTACATATGGCAGCAATTTACATTTATTTTACAGACATTTATATAACCCCTTCAAACATATTCGAGGCTGACGTTTACATTAAAAGTCTTTATTGGGAACTAAAACAATAGAAAAAAGGGAATTAAATTTCTATTGTTTGATATTAAAAGTAAACAAATCATTTGATAATTTATAGTTTTTGTTAGTGAAATGTGGAATTACTCAGGCTTTGTTTTATTTATTTATTCTAATTTGAGGGACAGGGTAATTTTTCAGGAAGACACTAATAATTTTTTACTTTATATTTTATCTTTGGCAGCAGATTTCTGCTGACTTGATGGGCAAAGAAAGAAGGCTGAGGATGGTCTATGCACTTTGTTAACTGCCAGCATTGGTAATGCACCATTTGTTTATATCTGAATGTATAAAATAAATCTGTTAGTGGAATTGTGACATTTTCTTGGAGATGAATGATCAGCATATATTGAGCATGTTTTCATGTCATTATATTAGTTTTATTTTGTCTTTAAATTTCATATTAACTTTCATATCATGTTTTCTCTCTAGGAGTTAACAAATGTCCTTGTGATGTCCTCAACGCAAAAACTGCAGACTCAAATAATAAGGAACGTGACAGGGGCCTGCCAAACTATTCTTGAGTTGTATTTGCTGTGGATATATTCTACCACAAATGTCAGTGTGAGGGCAGCAGATATTTGAAGATGAACCTAACCTCTCACTTTAGAAAAGTTATTTTTCCACACTTCAATTTGTTGATTCTCTTTTGAGTGTTTTTTTTCTCATTTCATCCTTTGATATGTTTCTTTGAAAGTGGGCTTTTCGTGACTAGAAACCTTTTTTAAAGATTCTTTTTTCTATTACGTTCATTAAGCATCGAACTGCAGGTTTCTCAAAGGAGGTACATGAAAAGGTAACATCACTTATCAGGTCTGAACGTTTAGTTCCCCAATCACCTTATTTTGAAATCTATGAAGGTAATGATTTGTGCTTCAGCTTACACTTGTCTGGCCTATTGTTCACTTTTAGGGATATTTCAACAATTGCATGTGTTTTTTTGATGACCAAACTGGACTCGGACTCTGAGGAAGATCTCAAAGCATCGCCTAGCATTTTTAAGCTTTTGGAGAGGCCAAAGTTCATCAGGTCATAATCTCACTCTAAACCTCTTCCCATTGTAATGTGAGGACTTTCTTTATCAAATATTGTCCAGTAATTCAGTTATAGAACTTCAAGTTTTAGAGCAAAATGACCCTTTCTTTTGGAGAACTGGGCTCTTGCCTTGAGACTGGATGAAACCAGACTGAAGATGGATACATGACTGTGACAGATTGCCACTTTGAATGTCTAATAATATGATTGGGAAATGGACTTGCTTTGTGTTCCAGAGTTATATTTGCTCAATATCAAAGACAAAGAGGTCACAACTGTGGACCTTTTAGGAAATGTTGACCAGTTTTCATATTAATTGCATGTCTCTCTTGTGTCTTTAAACATCCGTCCATTTAAATAAGGAAATGTGAAGAGGTCCTAGAGGGAAAAATTGGTCTGTATATGCATGCTGTTATATTCATTTATTTCTTTATTTATTACACACATATGTTCTAGACTATTTTAATGCATGTCAAATATTTGTTCTTTTCAACTTCCCCTATATGTTCCAAAGCTTTGAGACTTGTTTATATTATATAAGTTCCTCACTTTCCTTCTCCTTCTTTCTGCTCCGCTTGAGCTTCGCCTTGTTTGTTTGTGCCTTTTAGTTGCTCACTTTCTCATAGTTGCTATACGTTACGCATAGGCCTAAAGCAGCAGCGTTTTCCCAGTCTGGTCTCTGCTCACCAACTGACCTTGTCAAAACTGTTTCTAAAGCTTAAAAACTGCATTCAAACTGAATTTTTTCTTTATTCACTGCATCTAACAACTTTGGAAATTTGTGTTCAGTAAAATCCAGGAATACTGGTTTACTGATATCTGACAGCTACCTATGGTGGACAGATTGCTCAAGTAGAGACTACATAAATCTTGAAAAGAGGGATGTCAGAGATGATCTCTAATGCGATTGTGTTCCGTCTCTGGGCAACGATTGGCTGCCGGGATCTGAATGACAATAAGGACTGTTTCAGCCCATAAGCCTCACTGTGGAATACAATCAACGACTCATATATTGGATATATCTATATCACTGCAAACATTCTCACGAAAGCATCCCAATTTTTTAATCCACTTTGACCCTGGATTTAATTGGCAAACTCTTGAACGCTTCTTTTCTCTCAGACATTTTTTAGTCAGTCTGCTGTCTTCAGTAATGGGAGCTGCTCGGGTGAAGCGGCGCTTCAGTGCAGTTGTGGACACACCTCTGGATGAGGAGGAAGTCATGAGGCTGGCGCAAAGTGACGATGTCACTTCCTCCCATTCGGGCGTGCTTCCTTCTCCCAACTGCAATGGCAAAGTGCTCAACCTTCATCGCAGCAATGGAGGAAGGAGTGGAGAGAGGGATGAGGATGATGATGTGGAGGATGATGATGATGATGACGAAGAAGGGGGAGGGAGGAGGGGGGGAGGAGGAGGAGGGCATGGCTCGGCACTCAAGGGGGAGTGTGGGGCAGAAGGGAGGTGGGAGAGGAACAAAAGAGCATCCTCGCCTTCCCTCTCGCCCTCGCCGCCCCGCGATCGCCGTGGCCAGTCCCGCCGGCCCCGGCGGCGCTTTGTAGGCAAGGACGGGCGCTGCAACGTCACCTTCGTCAACATGAGCGAAAGGGGCCAGCGCTACCTCACCGACCTCTTCACCACCTGCGTGGACATCCGCTGGCGCTGGATGCTCGTGGTGTTCACCCTCTCCTTCTTGCTCTCCTGGCTTCTCTTTGGTTTCACGTTCTGGCTCATCGCCGTCGCTCACGGGGATCTGGCTGCTCCACTGGCATCATCTTCCTCTTCTCCTTTGTCTGTTTCCTCCTCTCTTGCTCCTCTGCAAGCTGCTGAGGTTTCTGGCCCAGTGGAGACGGAGGAACGCTGCTTTCAGCAGGTGAACAGCTTCATGGCAGCGTTCCTCTTCTCTCTAGAGACGCAGACATCTATAGGCTACGGCTTCCGGAGCGTTACCGAGGCCTGCCCCCTGGCGGTGCTTGCTGTCGTGTTGCAGTGCATTGTGGGCTGCATCATCGACGCTTTCATCATTGGGGCGGTAATGGCTAAGATCGCCAAGCCCAAGAAGCGCAATGAGACACTGGCGTTCTCGGATGTGGCCGTGGTGGCCATGAGGGACGGGAAACTCTGCATGATGTGGCGAGTGGGAAACTTGCGCAAGAGCCACCTGGTGGAGGCCCATGTACGAGCACAGCTACTGAAGGTCAGTGAGATGTTGTGTGTGTCTTGCTGAAATGTTGTTTTTTCGATAACAATTTTTTGTCCTGTCTATTAATTTATTAAATTCATACATTACATTACATTACAGCAGGTGACGGTATCAAATTTTCATTCAAATTATAATTGTTAAAGCTTTTATTATGGTATATTGTATTATCACGGTATTGAATTAAGTTACAAAAAAGTGTTGTTCTCCTAATCGGTTTAATAACTTTTTTCTTATAACAAAAAGAACTATGAACATTTAAATACAATAAAACAGTACACACAAAAATGTATAAAATAAACATGTTTCAGACAGATTAAAGTGCATAAAGTCCCATTTATTACAGTAGTTAATGTTCTTTGTTAATTTTTGGGTTAGTTCACCCAAAAATTTAATTTCTGTCATTAATTACTGACCCTTGTGTCATTCCAAACCCACATGTCTAGCATAGTTAATCTTTGGAACACAAATTAAAATATTTTTGATGAAATCCAGGATGTTATTTTATCCTTCATAGAAAGCAACATAATTATCACATTCAAGGTCCAGAAATGTAGTAAAAACATTTTTTGAAAATTAACGTGACTACAGTGGTTCAACCTTAACATTATGCACTGCAAGCGCTGCAACGTAAACTGTGTAGGAGAATGATACGGGAGAGAAGAAATTGTTGAATAAACAATTTAATCATATAATATAACATTTAATCATATAATATAACTAATCCTTACAGATTAAAATGATGAATGTAAGACATATTTTACACTGTATACAACATACATTAATCACAGTCTCTGCATTAATCTACAGTAAGCAGAGCAACTATGAAATGTACAACAGCAACAATACTACTACTAATGGGTGTGTTAATATTGTGCATATTTACAGATTTAAGGATGATGATAACAGGAGCATATGTGAGTGAATGAGATGAAATATCATTTGAGAGATGACAGAAGTGTTGGCTTTTATGATATATCCAAAAACATATGCGTCAAGGCTGTGAGTGGTCCTGCTTCTCATTATGAATCAGTGGATCAGGTCTGTGTGTGGAGGGAGCTGCCAGCCGATGATTTTCTCTTCTTGTGATAATTCACAGCCGCACAAACAGACACAGAGAATTATATAACCTAGTTAAGTGCCGTCATTTCGAATTAGTTCTTAAATTTAGCTCTTAATTAGAGCTTTGTAGTCTCAACAATAAATCATCAAGACAGTTCAAACATTTTCATGATATTTAACTCGTACAAAGACTTTGATTCTCGAACTGGTTCTTGTTAGGCTCAGCCATCACTGTAACCAGAAAAAAAAAAAAAAACGTTTAACCAGCATGGGCCAATCCGGAAGCCAAAAACCCGGAAGGTTCTACTAATAGAACCTTATTGTAAAGTGTAACTGAACAGTTATAAAGAATCAGAACATTTCATCAGTATCCGGGCAGGGGTACTGGCCCTCGAGGTCCTCGAACTCTGGCCCTCGAGGTCCACTTTCCTGCAAAGTTTTGCTCCAACCCTAATCACGGCTTCAGGATTACTAAAAAGTTACACGCAGGTGAGTTTGAATGAGGTTGGAGCTAAACTCTGCAGGAAAGTGAACCTCAAGGGCCAGAGTTGAGAACCCCTGATCTAGGGTACGTTTTAGTCCAGATTTAAATGTAAGAATGTTTTAAGTTTGAAAAAGTAGATAGACTATTAAGTCTTCAAGTCTGTGTGTGGTGTTTATCACAGCACCAAGTATTTGAATGCAAAAATCTGAATGGCTGTTTGAAACATTTAAATACTGTTCAGAAACAAAAAGTAGTGCAGCTACTTCTGCATTTCTGCTGTTCCATAAGCAAAATCTTCTGTCAGAGAGTGAATGTTCATTTTCATTCAGCGCGGCTCCTTCACTCGTTCCACCTTGCTCTTCTCATCCGACACGGCTTGTTTACATCAGAGTGTGCATGTCTCTTTGATGCAGCTTAAGGAGGTGTTGGAAATGTAACCGTTTGATGGAAAAATATTGTTAAAATGCATAATTAAAATTAAAATAATATCGTATTGCTGTATATCAGCACATGTCTACATTACAGTGACTTATACCTTTTCTGTGGTGAGCATGTTGATTTCTGAATTAAAGTAATAAAGTTAGAGTAAAGTGATATTTTTGGGTGGCAAAATGTTTAATGTAAGAAAAAGCCCCATTTAAAGAATTAAATTATTGGAAAGTAATCCTTAAGTAATTTTCCATAATCTTTTATTATTTCTTAGAACCACAATTGCTTCACTGCTTATTTAGATTTAAACATTTTGTCCATCAAATCAAAGTCCTGTGGTGTAACCATAGACTGTAAAAAAAGAGGTGTAACCAAGACCAAGTCCAACTGTGAAGGTACACCATTCAAAAAATCTGGTCGTAATTTATTTATTTTAAAAGAAATGATTACTGTTATTATGCAAGGATGCATTAAAGGGTTAGTTCACCCAAAAATGAAAATTCTGATATTAATTTCTCACCCTCATGCCGTTCCACACCCGTAAGACCTTCATTATGTTACGGGTGGCTGGTAGAGAGATGAGGCAGATACGGATTTCCACGATAATAGAGACTTTACTTCAAACAATGGCAATGAACAACAGACAGACACCTTAACAAAACAGAGAACGGACGAGGAGTGAAGGGAGTGAGTGCAATATAAAGGGAGTGCTAACAATAGAGTCCAGGTGCAGGTGATGAGTGATGATGAGGAACTGACGAGGGAAGTGAGTGCAGGTGTGGAGAACAGGAGGATTCTGGGAAATGGAGTCCAGGGAAACAAGGGATCTGTAACAGTACCTCCCCCTCCCGGTAGGCGCGTCCTCGCGCCGTAGATGTAACAACCGGGAGGGGGGCGGGCGCCCTGGAGACCTCAAACCGGAGCAGGGGGATGAGTAGACTGGAGTGGAGGTCTCCAGGGCGGGCTCAAAAGCCATGGCGGGTCAGGGGCCGAAGGCAACCATGGAGGGTCAGGGGCCGAAGGCTGCCATGGAGGGTCAGGGGCCGAAGGCAGCCATGGAGGGTCAGGGGCCGAAGGCAGCCATGGAGGGTCAGGGGCCGAAGGCAGCCATGGAGGGTCAGGGGCCGAAGGCAGCCATGGAGGGTCAGGGGCCGAAGGCAGCCATGGCGGGTCAGGTGCAGCGGGCAGCCATGGCGGGTCAGGTGCAGCGGGCAGACATGCAGCGGGCATACATGGCGGGTCAGGTGCAGCGGGCAGCCATGGCGGGTCAGGTGCAGCGGGCAGCCATGGCGGGTCAGGAGCCGAAGCCTTCGAGGCGTTGAGCCCAGGCGTCGCTGAAGGACTGGCGGGTGATGGCGGAACCGAAGGCTCCGCCGACCGAAGCGCAGCCGGGGCTCCAGAAGGCCACAGTGAAAGCAGAAGGACAGCCAACAAAACGAACACCGGGGGGAGTGAGGAAGCCAACTGAATCTGAGGGACGGAGTGACGGAGCGGAGACGGAGGAGTGAAGTCCAGAGGGGAGGGCAGGCTGATGAATGACCAAGGTGTGAGTGGAGGCAGGATGGAGACTGGTGAAGCTGGAGGACTGATGGGCAACGGTGGAGCAGAGGGAGGTTGGAGCCGGGGTGAAGGTAATCGCCCAGAGGTCCGAGGTGGAGATCTGGGCGAGGGGGCTTGAGGTGGAGGTGCAGTATAGACATGACTTGGAGGAGGCGGGAGAGGGAGGCAGGGAGGGAAAACAGTCTTTGGGCTGGAGAGTTCAATCACAGAGACCATACTAGGAGCGGCTGGCTCGGCGGCGGCGGCTGGAGCGGCAGGCTCGGCGGCGGCGGCTGGAGCGGCAGGCTCGGCGGCGGCGGCTGGAGCGGCTGGCTCGGCGGCGGCGGCTGGAGCGGCAGGCTCGGCGGCGGCGGCTGGAGCTGAGGGCTCGGCGGCGGCGGCTGGAGCTGAGGGCTCGGCGGCGGCGGCTGGAGCTGAGGGCTCGTAGGCGGCGGAGACTGGAGAACTTTGCTCGGCGGCGGAGACTGGAGAACTTTGCTCGGCGGCGGAGACTGGAGAACTTTGCTCGGCGGCGGAGACTGGAGAACTTTGCTCGGCGGCGGAGACTGGAGAACTTTGCTCGGCGGCGGAGACTGGAGAACTTTGCTCGGCGGCGGAGACTGGAGAACTTTGCTCGGCGGCGGAGACTGGAGAACTTTGCTCTGCGGCGGAGACTGGAGAACTTTGCTCTGCGGCGGAGACTGGAGAACTTTGCTCGGCGGCGGAGACTGGAGAACTTTGCTCGGCGGCGGAGACTGGAGAACTTTGCTCGGCGGCGGAGACTGGAGAACTTTGCTCGGCGGCGGAGACTGGAGAACTTTGCTCGGCGGCGGAGACTGGAGAACTTTGCTCGGCGGCGGAGACTGGAGAACTTGGCTCGGAGGAGACTGGAGAACTTGGCTCGGAGGAGACTGGAGAACTTGGCTCGGAGGAGACTGGAGAACTTGGCTCGGCGGAGACTGGAGAACTTGGCTCGGCGGAGACTGGGGTTGAGGGCCATTTCATCCCCTCAAATACAATTAAAATCCCCACAGGCACTGGAGCTGGCTCTGTGGGGACTGGAGCTGGCTCTGGAGATACTGGAGCTGGCTCTGGAGATACTGGAGCTGGCTCTGGAGATACTGGAGCTGGCTCTGGAGATACTGGAGCTGGCTCTGGAGATACTGGAGCGGGCTCTGGAGATCCTGGAGCGGGCTCTGGAGATACTGGAGCGGGCTCTGGAGATACTGGAGCGGGCTCTGGAGATACTGGAGCGGGCTCTGGAGATACTGGAGCGGGCTCTGGAGATACTGGAGCGGGCTCTGGAGATACTGGAGCGGGCTCTGGAGATACTGGAGCGGGCTCTGGAGATACTGGAGCGGGCTCTGGAGACATTGGGGCCGCTTTCTTCCTCCTCCTCCGCTTACTGGGCCCAGTAGCGGAATATGGGTCCAGCCTGGGGCAGGCAGGGAGTTCGCTGGAGCGGTGTGCGGAGGAAGCCGGAGGTTGACTAACTGGCCCGGCCAACCGTGTTTCTGGATGGACCGGACGACAACACTGATCCTGAACCTCTTTCACTAAGAATTTGGAGCCATTCAACCACAAAATTAAATTGATAGTTTCGCTTAAGGAGAAACAAAAAACAGGTTCATCAAAACGGATAGTGTCGTCATCCAATCCATCCAAAAACAGGGAGATCAACTGAGCGTCGGGCCAGTTAGACAAGTAAGCAAGCTCAACGAACTCCTCCACATACCTCTCCAGCGAACGTCCTACCTGCAGGAGCCCGATAATGCGTTCGCTGGCTGTTAGGGTGAGAGGCGATGGAGGAGCTGGATCCAGGGCGCTGGGGAAAGTCTCCATCTTTTTTTGTTCGTGGAAAATCCGGTCGGTTTGGGTCCGTTCTTCTGTTACGGGTGGCTGGTAGAGAGATGAGGCAGATACGGATTTCCACGATAATAGAGACTTTACTTCAAACAATGGCAATGAACAACAGACAGACACCTTAACAAAACAGAGAACGGACGAGGAGTGAAGGGAGTGAGTGCAATATAAAGGGAGTGCTAACAATAGAGTCCAGGTGCAGGTGATGAGTGATGATGAGGAACTGACGAGGGAAGTGAGTGCAGGTGTGGAGAACAGGAGGATTCTGGGAAATGGAGTCCAGGGAAACAAGGGATCTGTAACACATTAATCTTCGGAACACAAATTAAGATATTTTAGTTCAAATCCGATGACTCCGTGAGGCCTTCATAGGGAGTAATGTCACTTCCTCTGTCAAGATCCATAAAGGTACTAAAAACATATTTAAATCAGTTCATGTGAGTACAGTTGTTCAATATTAATATTATAAACCAACGAGAATATTTTTGGTGCGGCAAAAAAACAAAATAACGACCTAATTAGTGATGACCGATTTCAAAACACTGCTTCAGGAAGCTTCGGAGCATTATGAATCAGTGTATTGAATCATGAATCGGTTCAAACCTGCCAAACGGCTGAAATCATGGGACTTTGGCGCTCCGAACAGCAGATTCGATACACAGATTCACTGTGCTCCGATGCTCCCTGAAGCAGTGTTTTGAAATCGGCCATCACTAAATAAGTCGTTATTTTGTTTTTTTTTTGGCGCACCAAAAGTATTCTCGTCGCTTTATAATATTAATATTAAACCACTGTACTCACATGAACCGATTTAGATGTGTTTTTAGTACATTAATGGATCTTGAGAGAGGAAGTGACATTACTCCCTATGAAGGCCTCACGGAGCCATCGGATTTGAACTAAAATATCTTAATTTGTGTTCCGAAGATTAATGAAGGTCTTATGGGTGTGGAACGACATGAGGGTGAGCAATAAATGACAGAATTTTCATTTTTGGGTGAACTAACCCTTTAAATTCCCCAAAAGTGACAATAAAGGTGTTCATAATATTACAAAAGATTTCTATTTCACATAAATGCTGTTCTTTTGAACTTTATATTCTGGAAAAAAAAAAAGTATTACAGTTTACACAGAAATATTAAGCAGCATAACTATTTTCAACATTGATAATGATATTAAAAGTTTCTTGTGCACCAAATCAGTATATTACACAATATTACTGTTTATACCATATTTTAACCAAATAAATGCAGCCTTGTTGAACATAAAAGACTTCTTTCAAAAACATTATAAAATCTTACAGAGTCCAAACTTTTAAAGGGGAGTGTACATGAAAAAAATAAATAAATACTATGCATAAAGGCAGAATATATGACGAGAAGAGAGAGAGTGAATGAAAGAGAAAAAGAACGAGAGAGATTGACATCTGGACAGTTGGTGTGGTTAATGAGGGCTTGTTTTCTTCAGCCTCATACCGGAGGTTTATAAGATTTGCAGAGGGGATTAACTTTAACAGACCAAACCATTGTCTCACTTATCTGCCCTGTGAGTGTGTGTGTGTGTGCAACTTAATTTAACGGCCCGATTAAATGTATTTGTGTCAGTATGTTTTTTTTAACAGTGAATGAAATCTTGATGTCTTAAACTCTACTGTAGATCTGAATGTGTGTCATTGTGTATATATGTATATGTGTCTGTGAGGATGGAGTTTATGTTTGTCTTTTATTGTGTCTATGTCTACATGCAATAATGTTTCTAACAGGCTCTGATGTCTTAAGGTTAGATGGTGAGATGTATGAACATGGAGATCAGACATTAAAAATATAGGCTATTTATTTTCAGGGGCTCAAATGATCATTTTTTATGTTGATGAATCTTCAAATATGTTTAAATACATATTTATAAGGTTTTAAAATGGTGGAAAATTTGGTTAAAGTTTGGTCCGTTAAGATTTGACAAGTTTTTTGTTTTTTTTGCATATTATTGTCAGCTAAAATGTCTTTATTGAAAAAAATGTGCCATTTCAATCAGAATAAAATGAATTACTATTAATACATATTAAATTACTAAACATTTCTGTCAAACAATAAAAATGACTGAAACTGAAAATTAACAACATTACATTTGACCTTTGCTGCAGCCACGGGTGACCCCTGAGGGTGAGTTCCTGCCATTGGACAATGCAGACCTAAATGTCGGCTTTGACACGGGAACAGATCGCATCTTTTTGGTGTCACCCGTGACCATTGTGCACGAAATTGATGAGGAGAGCCCTTTCTTTGAGGTGGACAAACGTACACTAGAGGGAGACAAAGAGCTGGAAGTGGTGGTGATTCTGGAAGGCATGGTGGAGGCCACTGCCATGACAACCCAGTGCCGCTCTTCATACCTGGCCTCTGAGATCCTCTGGGGTCATCGCTTTGAACCTGTGCTCTTTGAAAGGAAGAACTGCTACCAGGTGAGAGAAAGAGAATAAAGAAATGGAGGGTGGGAAGTGATGGAGTTGAAAGGAATAAATTGAGAGGGAATGCTGTGGTTGTACATGTAGAAGTACGGGACTCGTTACAGTGTTTGTAGAGCAGCATTGTATTGATGAAAAAGGCATTGGAATAAAAAAATACATTCTCATTTCTCAATCAGACATTCTAAATAAATAGGAGCTATCTATACCAGAACCGTATAGCCACATTTATGCTGCGAAGATGGTGAATGTGTTGATTCTCTTCCACAAAAACGTATCTCTAATGCTTAAAGGGATAGTTCACCCAAAAATGAAAATTTGATGTTGATGTAGGTGACTTTGTTTCTTCAGTAGAACACAAATGATGATTTTTAACTCCAACCGTTGCTGTCTGTCAGTCTTATAATGCATGTCAGTGGGAACTTCGTCTATAAGAGTAAAAAAAAACATGCACAGACAAATCCAAATTAAACCCTGCGGCTCGTGACGACACATTGATGTCCTAAGACACGAAACGATCGGTTTGTGTGAGAAACCGAACAGTATATATATACATTTTTACCTCTGAAACACCACTATGTCCAACTGCCCTGCGCATCTGGTGTGAGGTCAGAAAACGCATTCTGATGACGGGAAGTGATCTATCGCGCTTTGCTTCAATGAGTACGAGACATCACTTCCGTTGTCAGAGCGCGTTCAGACCTCACTAACTGGATGTGGAAGGCAGTTGGACATAGTGGTGTTTTAGAAGTAGAAAATGATATAAGTACTGTTCGGTTTCTCGCACAAACCGATCGTTTCGTGTCTCAGGACATCAATGTGTCGTCACGAGCCGCAGGGTTTAATTTGGATTTGTCTGTGCATGTTTTTTTTACTCTTATAGATGGTCTTCCCATTGACACGCATTATACGACTGACAGACGGCAACGGTTGGAGTTAAAAATCATCATTTGTGTTCGACTGAAGAAACAAAGTCGCCTACATCTTGGATGCCCTGGGGTAAGCAGATAAACATCAAATTTTCATTTTTGGGTGAACTATCCCTTTAATTTATTTTATGTAGAACCAAAACAATATTTTTTTTAATCTAAAACTAACAATATTCTTTTCTGTTTTTTTTATGTGAAATGCAAATCTAGTTATGCTTTGTAATTGTCATGCGCTCTCCCCACCTCTAGGTGGACTACTCGTACTTCAACAGGACTTATGAGGTCACAGACACGCCCACTTGCAGCGCTAAAGAGCTAGCAGAGAAAAAGTACATCCTGGGCTCCCGTTCCTCCTTCTGTTATGAGAATGAGGTGGCTCTGCAGCTCTCCTCCTCTGTCCCTCCCTGTTCTGACCAATTCTCTCCATCCCCCTGTTCTTCCCCCTCTCCCTCACCCTCTTTCGTTCAGCCCACGCCACCACCTCGACAAGACTCCTGCAGCGAGCACCCACACATACACTGAGCCATGTGGCTGGGATAAAAGGGCACCGGGAAAAGCAGCGGTCAAAGAAAGAAAAGGAGGTAGAGAAAGAAAGGAAAAGGGTCAGGATGGAGGGAGGAGTTGGAACTGGGGGTAGGGAGAGACAGAGAGAACCAGAAAATGGACAAAGACCTGGAAAAACAGACTTGGACAGGGGACTAAGGCAAAGAGGACCATAAAGGGACAATGTAGGACTGATTAATGACAAAAGGTCATGCTTAAGATGGGGTGAGAAAAGACAGAATGCACAAAAGATGGAGAATAGAAAAGGGAAAGGGGCCTCTCACGCCTGTGAGAAGAGAACCAAAGAGCAAAATAGTGAGACAGTGGGGCAAATTCACTAAACAGTTGTACCAGTGCAGCATTTCAGCTTGTGACTATCAAAGTCCTTTTCAAGGCAAGTCACTTGGCAGATATCTTGGAAACACAGCTGTTTTCAGTCATACAAGTATAACTCTTGTCTAACCAGACTCACATTTCTATTAAAATTTTCAAATCAGTAATACAATCTGACATTAATGGTATCATAAGCTAAAATCTGTATATTTCAGGTTGGTCGAGATAAAAGAGTGCCAACCCGGAAGTTAGCATCACTGCTTCGACAAAAACCCAATACGATTTTTCCATTGACTTTTGGATAATTGCAGAATATAAGCTCTGTGACCAAACACGATTCATAATCAGCATATTCATCATCACAAATGAACTTTTATGAATTTTAAAGCCTAAATAACAAATGCCATTAGTAAAAAGCTAAATGTAGGATATGCATGAACTACACTGTGGGTGCATGACTTCAATGTCACCACCATTAAGCTTCCAAAAACTCTTTCAGTCTTTATTTAAAATCTACAAGTTGGAAAGTCTGAAAGAGCACGAGTATAAACACAACGAGGCTGTAAAAGCGGACTAGTGAGTAGATGAGTTTGCTTGTTTGCTGTAATGACGATGTCCCAAACAACCTCTGTAGTCCCATTTAGCCACTGTTATCAAGCACGTTTTTCAACTGATGTTAAAGTTAAAAAAATCACAAGTGGGGTATTACAGTTATTTTATGTCATAGAAGAAAACGTGAAAGTATCTTGAGCTTGACCTTGACACCACAGACCGTATTACAGGCATTCAACCATAAACTTATTCAAAAAACCTATTGACTTAAAGGTGCAGTAAGCAATTTCTGAGAAGTGCTGTTTAAGGGGCCGTCTACAAGACACCGTTTTCAACTAAACGTAAAACTTTTTATGTGTTTTGGCTGTTCATTTACATGGACTGTTCATTTAAGTTCTTGAAAACGCAAACTGAAAACGGGCTTCAAAGTGCAAGGTTTTGAAAACGGTCTCTGTGTAAAACAACAAAAATGCGAATCTGTGAAAACGAAGATGTAATGCATGATTTTGCATGTCTATAGTGTTTCATTGCCACCTAATGGCCTGCCAGCAGAATACAGCGTTTTTAGTCATTTTCACGGATTTGTGTGAATGGGGATCATTTTGTCAATGGTGTCCTCTATATGCGGAAAACTCAAAGGAAAAACTTCTCAGTTTAAGCATATCGTTTTTCGTGTAAACTTACCCTAAATTTGAAATCTCCAAAACAAACACACCCTTTCCCAAAAGGATCCAAGTAGTGCTCGTTGCAGAGCATAATGACCTCCAGCTCCACCTCTCTGGAGCTCAAGGGTGGAGCTTAACCTGTATAATGGGTGGAGAGATAGGGTTTTGGGTGGGGTAAGGGTGTGGTTCGAGGATGCAGCTCCACCCATCATGCCCACAGTAGGTCAAGAGAGGGGGAGCTGGAGGTTATGGCTCTGCAGTAAGTAGCCTCTCAAAGGATCACACCCCTATCTTGATAGCTCCGCCCCCAAATTCATGAACAGTGTGTTTTGGTGGTTGGTCTGATCCACTTTCAACAGCATTTCTCAGAAATCGTTTACTGCACCTTTAAGGACAATGAAACCAGAAGTTAAAAAATGCTAACTTGTTTGCAGGTTTTTAGCTCATTCTACAGCACTTTAGGGCTGTTTCTGTTAGCAGATGCAGTGACGCTGTCACCTAAACAGCAAGAACTTTCATAAAGGCCAAGAGATGACTTTGCAGACTGGACTTCCATTACTAGAGCCACTTCTTGGATGTTTCATTATTCATTCTAGTGAATTCCCCCAAAAAGCAGGAGCTTTGTAGAGAGGGAACTTTCAGATGGAGTCAGGCAGGAGGAAGCTAAAGTTTAAGTTGTTAAAGTTTGAGTCAGAGTGCAGGTCAATGTATTCAGGTCAATCAGATTGAAATGAGGTCAAAGACTTAATGACCGAAAACAGATCGAAATTAAAGAGTGAGGGGGAATATAGAGGGATTGATAGAGAAGGTCATTTCGACAAGAGGAGAGCTGCAACACCAACCCAGTGTGCTGATTGAACCTGGCGATCTTTTGGAACCAACACGAGCTGCAGTGGCTCCAGCATGTACCTGATAGAGACACAACAGTGGCCCCCAGTGGCTACAACCTGTATGAGCAATTGTAGAATTTAAAAATGGGAAGGAGATATATCTATAACACCAGCCCCTGGTTTTACAGACAAGGCTTAAGCTAGTCCTAGAATAAAATGCATGTTTTAACTGAAAGCAACTTGTACTGACATATCTTAAAATATGTCAGTGCCATTGTTTTGTTTCAAGATGTACACCAGTAATGTTTTTTTTTTTCTAGGGTATGTTTATAAAAGCTACTTAAATGTCCTAATTGAACTAAGGCCTAATCATGGCTTAGTCTAAGTCCTGTCTGTGAAACCGGGCCATAACCTCTTATGGCAATATCATGCACAAATAGGAATTTTTGTCAAAAAAAAAAAAAAAATCCTCTCTCAAAAAATCAAATTACTTGTTGTGGGAACTTTTGTGTTTTGTATTGAATGTCAGAATGCCTGCTAGAGCCACTGCAAAACAAGAAACTACTGAAAATCTGCAGCATTTTCAAGTTGTTTCTCTTATGTACTGTATTTTTAGTTTTCTATTTGTTTAAGCACTGTTTTGTATCATGGTACACAAAGATTATGTGAAGCACTTTCGTAATTTGTAACATACCACATTTGTCACAATTGCACGGACCAAAAATGAATTAGCTGTATGTATGGAAATGGAATAACACATTGTATGAAGAATATATTTATTTTTTGAAGGGTGTGGCTTGAAAGTAAGAGAAAATACTGTTGGATTGGACAGCAGGGGAAACTGTGGTTTGACTCATTGGGCAGCACATGGATCTATCATCAGCCACTGTTTGGATTGTAGACATTCATGTTTTGTGTTCCTTCAGTGTTTCATAACAGCGTGTAGTAGTAGCTATGGTAAATGACTTATTTACTCTCTGTAGTATTGTTGTCATGAGGCATCTGTTTTTTTTTTCTGTTTTCCATTCATTCCTAAACAACCACACAAGCATCCTGACCTAAAGCATGTTGCTGGACAGGTTTTTTTTTTTTTTTTTTTTTTTTTGTAATTAGTTTGCCAGTGGTGTGCCTTTGAAAGTGAGACTGCTTGTTTTGAGGTTTTAGGGAGTAATGGAGACAATTAGGATGTATTATGCTGATGTTAAGTTACAGACCCAGGTGGAATCTATTTTCCACATTTTGTATGCTGATTTTTGGGATAAAATTATGTAATTCTATATTTGAATATAGTAAAATGTGTTAAATGGTACTGAGACACTTGCCAAGTTTTCATCCAAGGATTTATTGTGGAAAAAGGTTTAGCGCATTAAAATAGTTACTGATATAGCTGATGGAAATGCTGTTATTGGTAAAATTTTGTGAGCAGTGTTGAGGAAAGTTACTTTTTAAAGTAATGCATTATATTGTGTTGTTCCCCAAAAAAAGTAACTACTTGCATTTCTTAGTTACTTTTTTACAGAAAGTAATGCGTTAGATTACTTTTGCGTTGCTTTTTCTCATCTGGACTGGGCTTGCTTGTTTGTTTCTTTACAAAAAATGAACAAAAAATAAGCAACAACAACAACAAAACGCAATCTAAAAACAATTAAAGCTGCAAGCAGCGATGAAAGGGCCCTTGCACCCGGGCTCACCGCCACCTGTGTGTAAATAAAGGAGAATTATAGCAAAATCATGTAAAAGTGCCACACTTCCTCCTGCCAACAGGTGGCACTATAGCTAACTGAATATTGTCATATAGATGTCTTTAGGCCAGGACTTTTATCACTCATGTGAAGTTTGGGGCAGATCAGACATAGTATGCCTCAGCTACAACAGCTTCATCGTTCATGGCGAAACATCAGACTTTGTCAGGCCGCCACAGACACGCCCTTCAACGAAAACTCAAGATCTTTGATATTTATCATCGCTAAGGTCTTAAGATTAGACTGATAACATTTGATGTTGATCTGGTTAAATCTCTATGAGGAGTTCATCACAGTGTAAAACATGTCATTTCCTGTTGCCAGCAGGTGGCGCTATGACTGTAACTGAATATTGTCATATAGATGTCTTCAGGTCAGGACTCTAATAAAACATGTGAAGTTTGGGGCAGATCAGACATTGTATGCCCGAGTTACAACAACTTCCTGTTTCATGGTGAAACATCGAACTTTGTCAGTCCGCCACGGACACGCCCTTCAGCGAAAACTCTAGATCTTCGCAATTTAACGTCTCAAAGGCCTTTAGATTACACTGACCAAATATGATGTTGATCTGATTAAAGCTCTAGGAGGAGTTTGTTAAAGTACAACATCTGGAAATGGCAAAAACTGCTAAAATTTTGTAGAGAAAATTCAAAATATCTCACTTCCTGTTGGGTTTACACCCTGGGGCTTTTTTGTAGGTATTGGGCTGTTACATCTGTCTACCGAATTTCATAACTGTACGTGAAACGCAGCATGAAGGGCGCTTAATTGAAATTTTGTAGGTGGCGCTATCGAGCCATTTTGCCACACCTAATTCTGAAACCCATATCAGACGTAAATTTTCACCACTTCTGACGCGTGTGAAAAGTTTCATGAGTTTTGAGAACGTTTAGGCCCTCAAAAATGCGATTCATTTTGGAGAAGAAGAATAATTGCCTGAGCAATTCCAATAGGGTCCTCACAACATCGGTGCTCGGGCCCTAAAAATACAAAATGTAAAGGCCTTTTGACACAAAAAGTGAAATGAATAAGCCTTAGGCTAAAGGAAATGCAAATTCATGCTTGTACAGTAGAGGGCGCAGCTCAAACAAACCTTTTAGCTGTGCTGCCATTCTGAATCACTAAAGAATAGGACACAGTACAAGAAAGTTCAACACACTTATTTCAGCAATAATAAAAAAAACAAAAACAAATGTGATGTTTATCTAAAGTCATTTTAGCATGGTTGAATTGGATCATTGAAGGTCAGCAGCAAAGATGTTGGTTAATAAAGTGAGTTTAAATACATAAAGTATATTTGTGTTATTTAACATTTAATCGTTGCAGGTTTGCATAATATTTTGAATTTGCATTTCACTGTTTTTATTAGTTTTGAGGAATACTGAATCTGTTTTGTGAAAGTGAGATGAGTAAATGCCTGCTTGCGTTTATACAATAACCATCATGTTTATAAAGCACTTTATAAAGAAATCGTAAGTAAAGTGCAGAGGCGTTGTCTCTGCACTTTACTTACGATTTCTCTTAACATTGGGACGGGAGAGATGTAATTAATACATTGGAAAACAAAGTAACTTGCGTTACTTATTTGAAAAAGTTAAGATATTTTGTTTTAAATTTGAAAGTAATCCGTTACTTTACTAGTTACTGGAAAAAGATAATCCGATCCGATGCGTTACCCCAAACACTTTGTGAGTGTCGAAGCAATCATGTTTTGTTTAACTTGAGCACATAAATTCTATGCCAATTCTTTGTTGCCTATTACAGTTTTATGAATCATTTTTGGGGCAGCTTTTCTCTCAGGGATTGAAAATGGTTCAAAGTACGAAAACAAAAACTGAAAACAAACAAGTTTTTTTTTTTCCAAAATGTAAAACCATAACACACTCAGTTTTAGTTATTTATATGTTACTTTAAAACGTGTGAATTCACAACAAATTGATGTCGATTCAACATTTGAAAAATGACTGGAACTGACCTTTATAACTAAAATTAGATATTGATCAATGTCTCTTTGCAAAAGCGAAAATAAGTATTTTTTCATCTTATTGGTAAAGGGCCAAATCGATGAAAATTTTGCAAACTTTGCATTTTTACGATAATATAACAGAGCAAGTGGATGGAAACTTGGTTACTGTTATTGGTAGCTGCATGCATGATCAAATTATGCTAAATATTTATTAAACTAACATGCAAAGGGTCGGAGTTGTGTAGAAGTTTGTGAGTTATGGATATTCCAGTTCCAATTAAAATCTGTGGATCTTTTTGCTGAGTTCTGTGGATGTAGATGTATGAGATCAGTTAAAAGGATAGTTCACCCAAAAATGACATCATTTGTCTTCATTTACTCACTGTTCCAAACCTGTTTATTTCTTTCTCCTTTGAAAAGAAGATATTTTGTCTCTTTTTCATCCATATAAAGTCATTTGGACCCCATTGACTTTCAAAATATCTTCTTTTGTGCTCCATAGAAGAAAGAAATGCATACATGCTTTTTTTTTTTTTTTTTTTTTTTTTTTTCTCAAAGAAGTCCCTTATGCTTACCAAGACTGCATTTATTTGATCAAAACTTATACAGTAAAAACATTAATATTGTGAAATAATACAATTATTACAAGAAACATTTCTTATTGTTACAGCATCACAGTTGGAAAAAGTTGTGCTGCTAAATATTTTTGTGGAAACTTATGCATTTTTATATGCATTTATAAATATATATATATATATATATATATATATATATATATATATATATATATATATATATATATATATATATATATATATATTACTTTTGATCAATTTAATGCACCTTTGTTGAATAAAAGTATTTATTCTCTTTCAAAAATGTTGTGCAATTATGCTTAAATATATGATTGCATAGCATTAGTATTAGAAATAGAAGATATATGACTAAATTTAGTCAGACAATTCATATTCATAGTAGGCAGAAGATAAAATGGTCTGCAGTTCTGCAGATAGCACTGGTGTAGTTTTAGGTGAGGACTGAAATATACATGCACTGGACTGAACCCTGTTCAGGTATTGCAGGTTAAACTTAGGGATATATACAGTTGCTACTATATTAGGATAATCTTAGATATGTAGCCCTGGGCTCTATTTCAATAAACAGTTGTTGCTTTAATTGACTCACTTATAATCTATTTATCTTTTTCCTGTTTATGTAAGCTTCCCTGTTTATCATTAGTCTTCATGATTACGAAATTCTATTAACAGGCCTGTGTGTTGTGTGTGACTGAGTGCTTGTCTGTCAGGTTACTCCAGTTTAATATCTCTGCCATAACTGGACCATCACTTGCACTTTGACCTCATTGTTTTCTAAATACTCCTACTCTAAAAAACCATTACCCTATCTAATTATCAGATGATTTCATTACTCAATTCAGTAATGCCTCAGTTCGCCATGGCATCCAGTGGCTCATGTTCTATTTTTATTTCATTTTCTAAATGCGGTTGTTGTTGTTGGTCAGTCAGTGTCCAGGCCTCTGTGCTGTTCCTTTGATACCATTCACATTACTGAATGTGCTTCATGGACATGTGTAATAAACAAACATGATTTCTTGACTTGTCTCCTACATTTCTATTTGTATTCTAAAATTTTATTTTAAATGCAGGTCTTAAAAAGGTATTTTTATGAACATCTGAATTGTAATAATTGTTAGGTAATGACAATATACCTATTAATAATAACAAGAAAAACATTTATATTATTACTATAGGTTTGTCCCAATTTGCATACTTATGCACTACGTTTTTAAGTATAAATAGTGTGAGTAGTGTTCACACTGAAAATTCCAAAAAGAAAAAGATCACTTTAAATACCCGGATGATGCACTAAATTAACAGAAAAAATTAAGTGTGGAATGTTGGACACTTCATGCACTCAACTGTCGCAGCTTTAACTGTCGGAGTCGCATCTTTAATGACCTTATACAATTCACACACTACATGGATGAGTACATAGTGTATAAGTGCATAGTGTATAGTGCGTCATTTGGGACGCAACTTATATTTATCACTGATAATAATTATTATAATTAATAAATGATTTTCATCATTATTATGCTTAAATGATGTCCCAGAAAGCACATGCATCTGCAAGATGTCTATTAAAGATCACTTCATCTGGAAAGCATTTGCTGTGTACAAACATCTGATGGACATCTTTAAGATGTCAGTTTTGCATACATTTTTAAATCATAAACATCTTGAAGACATCTTCTAAACGTCTATTTGACATCTGACAGGAAATGTTCTATAAGTGTATTGCAGAACACAAAAAAGCTTTCCAGATATAAACACACATCAAATAGACATCAAATAGATGCTATCAGGGCATATTTAGGAATTTATAATATTTATAATAAGAAATTATTATAATTTGCCCCCCAAAGAAGTCCCTTATGCTTACCAAGACTGCATTTATTTGATCAAAACATATAGTTTTACGGTAAAAAAAGTAATATTGTGAAATACAATTATTAAAATAAACAGTTCTTATTGTTACAGAATCACAGTTGGAAAAAGTTGTGCTGCTAAATATTTTTGTGGAAACTAATGCATTTTTATATGCATTTATAAATATATATGCTAATCTCATGCATGCAAACAGGTAAGGGGGAAAAGGTGAGAACATTGCGCGAGGCAGGGGCATGCTGCTCACAGATTTTTTTTTTAAGTTATTTGTTTTATATGCTCATTTGTAGTTAATTTAAGGGATTTTTTCATTTATGTTTTATATGTCCAAAACTGTAATTTTTCATGTAAAAAAAATAACATTTTGTTGCAACATTTTAATCAACATTTGGTTAAAATCTCAAGTTATAAAAGACAAAGTGCAATACAGGATATTTAAGACAATATTGGCTTTTTATTTGGTAATACTGTTTGCCACATCTCAGACCTCAAATACATAAAATATTACATAGTTTTTAAAGTAAAGAGTACAGGAAACACTGTACAGTATTTGAAACAAGCAGTACTTAATGTAATGTCATGCAAATCCCATTGGTGACCTATTTTGATCTCAAAAAGGTGAGTTCTCACTGAAAGGTGGGGAGTTTGCAGCTATGTAATTTATTTGAAATATAAATATTTTGTAACTCTGTAAATGTTTTAGGCCTAGCCTACTAATAATAGGCCTACTAAATTGCATGTAAAAATGTATAAATTACTAATAATAATACAAATAGTAGGTTAATAATTAAATGCTAACGTTAAATGGTAACTGTATTTGTTAGCTGTACAGACGAAAATGATATATTTGTGCCCAATTTAAGTATTTTGTTCCTTTTTTGACTTGTGTAATTGTCAGAAGCGGCCATCCAGACCCTGGTCTTCAGATTCCTCGACATTAATGCGGAATCTGGGGCGTCCAGCTCGCTTCAGGGATCATTCTCGCCTCAGACAGACACACTGCGCTGCTGTCAACAAAGAGCGCGCAAAATCTCTAGCCCTCCGCGCGACAGTCTGCAGCGGCACCTGCTGCTCTTGCGCCATTGGCCACCAGCCACGTCAATCCGGGCAAGCTTCACCCGATCCACTCAATCCATTGGTTCGTTAGTGCTGTCAATCATACTGCCGCGCACATAATTGGCTGTCGAGCGAGAATCTGCCAGTACAAAGGCGTGGCCGCGGTGTCCTATTCACAAGGCGGGTTTAAAGGGATAGTGAGGGCTTTAATTAGCCTCTATTTTCTGGAGGGCGGGACCACGCGTGCATATCCTGAACGCTATTGGCCAATAGTGAGGAAGCGTCGGCGTTTTGGCGAAGTCCTCCGTTTGCCATCACTTCGCTTTACTGTCTATTTTATTCTCAGTGTGAATGAGTTTGCGGCTTCACGGGAGCGCTGTAATGTGAAAAGCCGCATTTGCACTATTAGCACTCTCACACTGAAAAGAAAAACACGAGAGCACGTTTCTTTTCTCTTCACAGCTAGTCATATCCTGAGAGTGGATTAACACATTTAAGGTAAGACACGCGTTGTCTTGTATTATGTCCGTATCTCCTTATTCTGTGCCGTGCGCGTGATCATGTTTCAGTGGGTTATAGGGCCTCGAAATAAAGCCGAAAATGACACCGGAGAAGGACAGTACCCCCCAAGAGTGTGTATAGAAATCAGGCAAGACCCCGGCATTAAAATGCATGATAGAAAACAGTCACATTAACACGCATTTGCTGTATCAAAACGTTTCATACATTATGTATTAAGCGTTTTCCTATAGCACGCTCTTTGGGAGGCAAGTAAATACATATATTTAATAATTCAGAGACATGAATGTCTCATCTTCATATGCAGATACAGTAATCACCGTTAAAGGGTGTTTCCCTGAGCCATCTTAAGAAAGTATGAGCGGTCCATGCCTTTCTGTGCCACATTAACCCATCAGAGGTGCTCTATTTATTTGTCACATATAGCCTAATGCCCGAGGTGTGGTTTCTCCTCTTTGTAGGCTATTGTAGGTCTTCTATTATGAGAATAGATCAGCTTTGCAAGACATACATACAGCACAGACACGACCCAGCCCGGCTACCGGCGCGGTGTCTCAAAACCTAGGGCACTTACTACGACAGCATTTTAAGGCAGTATAGGCGAGTTCAGACTGGAACGCGCATATAATACTCGCGTAATTATGTTGCCATGGGAACCCGACGTTATTAGCGGTATCGTAATAATATATAGAAAAATAGAAAATAGAACGCGTGTTTGGTGCTTTATTGTCGCGTCATCATGTCCATTCCTTTTGTTTAGTCTCATCTTTTCATATTCTTACCTCACAAGTCAGAAATGAAAGATCAGCTTTAAACTACTTTGTGTATGAGGGAAAGAGAGAGAGAGAGAGAGTCATGCATCTGTCACAGCCAAATTTATATATGATCTGCAGGCACCGGTCACTTCTCTGAAATTCATACTGACTTCATTCATCTTGATTTCATGTATCTTTAAATGTTTTTTTCTTATATTTTGCAATTATTTTTTATTGATGTGTTGGCAATATTTCATGTAAAACAAACAATCATTCCAATAAAATACTTTTAAAATAGGAAAATTGAGAGAGGAAGTGAATGAGACAGATAGAATGAAAAAGATACACCCTCATTCCTGTCATATTTGTCATGCACAAGCGCACACACTCGGACAGGTTCACCTCTTGTGAGTAAGACATATAAGTGATCTCATAGTCACTGTGAGAGGGACGGTGTTGATGGGTAAGTTGTGCAACCCAGACTTTCCAATGTAGAGAACACACACTCACAGGCAGGCAACTATTGAAAAATCCACATTGGTCGACCGTTACTCTGAATATTGAGAGGCGTGTGTGCTGGTTATGGCCCTGCATCTTCTGCATGATCGTTTGGAAATACCTTCAAAGTTACCGAATTGTCAAACTGTCATGTGGCAGACGCTGCCAACACACTTTCAGGAAAACACACCCAAGTGATTGACATGCATAGACTAAACCAGCCAGCATCACTTTGTGTTCTGTGGAAAGAGCTTTGAAGCCCCGTGGGGAATTTTGAGCTCTGGGACAAAGAGCAGATGACAAAAAAATAATAGTTTGGCTAGTTCATACACATTCCCTATGTGTTGCGCAACCCAGTCAGAAAACTTGGATGACTTTAATTGTTTAACAAGTTCTTGCTTTCGTAATGAAAGGTCTTGAAACACAGACGGGTGAGGCCACTTCTGCATCTGGTCAGGCAGGACCTGTATTGCCCACAGGCTCACAGCCCTCTTCAGTGCCGGGATGTCACAACAGAGTGCTTTATTATGCAGGCTAATTGATTTGAATATGGATTTAAACTGTGTATAACAATGCTATTTTAAACAGGGAACCTGTTTATCTGAGCAATACTGAATATCAGAATGGTTTATGAGGATTTGTTTTTCTCTCTAGTGCACTCACATAAAGAGGAAGGTGGTAAAGGTGTATTTTTTGTGCTCCATTTGCTGGAGAACACATGATGATGGGCCTTTCTTGGCTGGACTGACATGGGAATAGCACACCCAGAAATAACAATTCTCTTATTCACTCGTTCTCATGCTGTTCCAAACCTGTATGTCGTTTTTTCTTCTGTGGGAACACAAAAGGACAAGTTTTGCAGAATGTCCATGCTGCTCTTTTCCAATTTCCATACAATAAAAGTGAATGGGGATGTGAAGATGACATCTTAGGAGGGCCATAAAAATGCGTATGCATGACTTTTGTGTTGTATTGCAAACTTTACATATAGTACACACATTACTATTATATAATAAAACTTATGACTTGACTAATTTGCAAGATATGTATGCATATTTTAATGCATATCTGTCTTTATTGCAGTATAAAACAGGCTGATGTGTGGCACATATATTACATTATGTATTTTAAGATTACTTTTTAATTGATTCAATTATTATTGCCTTATTGTGATTATTTATGTATTTTAAGTCATTTTAAAGGCTACTGGGTAACACTTTATTACTCGTTACTTGTACTTTCTATGGTAATAGCATTAAACGAAACTGGTTACACTTTATTTTAAGGTGTCCTTGTTAAAGTGTAATTATACACTTACATTTAAGTGCTGAGTAATATTATTTAACTACATGTACTTACTATAGGGTGGTGTTAGGAATAGGGGTTTGTTTAGGGTTAGTTGCATGTAATTATGCATATGTTATTAACACAGGAAGTACATTTAAAAAAAAAAAAACTAAAGTAAACTAAAGCATCACCAGAAGCATTCACCCTAAACCAAACTATAAGCTTTAAATAATATCACTTAGTATTAATTGAATAAATTCACCTTACAATAAAGTGTAACTCTTTATTGTTCAATTAGGTTTATTTTTATTTCTTACTATAAAAATATCTGATTGCCTGATTAGTCATCAAAATAATCTGCTGAGTAGTTATTACCAAAATAAATGATAGTAACGGCCCTAGACTTTACACACCATATTTTAATGTTAGCAAATATGAATGAAATTTGAGAGCTATTTATTTTGGTCTGTTTCTGACACAGAAGTATCATATGGATTTAGATTGTAATAGTGCACAAATCATACAGACCACTGTGATTGTGAAAAAGTTTTTTGGAGCTTGATAGCCACCGTCCCTATTCACATTCAATAAAGAGCAGCAAAGGAATTCTGTGTAACATCTCCTTTTGTGTTCCATGGAACAATGTCATGAGGGTTTGAAACATGAGGCTAAGTAAATGGATGAACAATATCTTTAAGCTGGGCAGGTTTAGTGTTCAGCTAAGATGCAGTCCCCCGCCATTATGCACTAGAATGCAATAAAGCAGAAGGGCTTGTTTGGCAGTATGTATCATGGATTGGAATATACAGCCTGAATGGCCTGTTTTCCCCTGTAAGGTTATATGTGAAGACCTCATTTCCACTCTTTGCTTTCTGGCCTGGTTGTCACTTCACTGATCCATCAAATTCAGAACATGCACATTGTCCCTCTATCCACCTCAGACACACATGTAGCACATGTAACACACACACACACACACACACACACACACACACACACACACACACACACACACACACACACACACACACACACACACACACACACACACACACACACACACACACACACACACACACACACACACACACACAGAGGAACACCCCTGCATCAAACACACAGATAATGCTTAAAGATGTAGTGTGTTTTTTTTTCTTTTCTATGCTAAAATACTTTCTCCTAACCCAGTTTAACATGCAAAGATAATTATAAGTAAGCCGTTCATAGGTTCATTTCCCCTCATAAGTCTAAACACTGCTCTACTTTAAGCGATTTCTGAGAAACATTGTTGAAAACTGTTGATTTTTAACCCTTAAATGCATACCTCGGGTCTTTAGTGACCTGGGACGTCATTCACTAGCCTCCTCCTCGTTCATTTTTTAAAGTTAGACATCAACTTTCTTGGTATTCCTCAATCAATTCATTATAAAGAATATAACAAGAAAAAAATCATAAAATTATAAAAGAATGCCTATTTTTGTATTAATTTTTTGTAAAAATTGTATAGGGTCACTAACGACCCGAGGTGTGTATGAGTGTACTTATATTTTTTCTGCACAACAATAATTGAATCTTAGATGATGGAATAAGTGCAATTCACCTTTATTCCACAAGGTGGCAATGTCTGATACACAATGCTGAAGTGACAACTCATTTAGACAGAAAACGAAATAATAAGAAAAACATGAAATGGCTCAGCGATTTACTGCAGAGCAAGTACTGAACGCAATCAAATATGACTGTATCGGTCATCTGGTGAAGCTGTTAGTGACCTAAATTATATAGTTTTGAGAATACGTTTGAGATCGCGAATGGGCTCATATTTGTGACCTCAAACATAAAACTAGCCTTTTATTTGCTGAATTTACTGAAAGATATAGATCTGGGTCGATAAAGACCCGATTATGTAAGAATGATTGGCAAAACAGTCATGCATTTAAGGGTTAAAATCACCCCAAACAAACACATCCCTCCCTTCATTACTCCACCCCCAAAATGCACGAATACGCAATTCAAAAGTAGATGTCTCTTTATCATAGCGGAAGTGAAGCAAAATAATGCTTGCAAAATAAAGATGAAGAACAAACGACAAGGAAGAACAAAAAATAAACATACAGTACACGAGTATACAAGCAAGAGTTGGTTGTTAGTTTCCAGCAGCACACCAGCTTCAAACAGTGACACTCAAAACTGTCCTGTTACTATGGCTAACGTTACAACAACAGCATGTCTTGGTTCTGTCAAACAGCAAAACCAATGTTACTCAAGTATGGAGCAGAAACAACACAACCCTTCTTTTTCCAGTGATATCCCTCTGACCTTCACTCTTTTATAATGTCTCTTTCTACAGTCTTTCTTCAAATCTCCCTCTTGCTCACTCTCTCTCCTCCCCCATCATGTGGACATGCCCTTACTGCTGATTGGCTACAGGTGTGTTGTGCTACTCGGCCCAATCCACTTTCAGTAGCGTTTCTCAGAAATAGCATACTGCACCTTTAACCAAATAGTCAAGGTTTTGTCGGATATAGGATTCTTTTAGCCCATGCTGGAAGAAATTGAAGTCGTCATGAAATGGAAGTTGAGATAGTCTTTTATTCCTTATAGTGACATATATCTGTGTAAAATGGCTTCTTGACTGAGAAAAAAATGCTGATCTTTTGAACTTTTTATTCATCAAAGAATCTTGGAAAAAAAAATGTTTCCACAAAAATATTAAAGGTGCCGTAGAACGTTTTTTTAAAAAGATGTAATATAAGTCTAAGGTGTCCCCTGAATGTGTCTGTGAAGTTTCAGCTCGAAATACCCCATAGATTTTTTTTTTATTAATTTTTTTAACCGCCTATTTTGGGGCATTATTAAATATGAGCCAATTTAGGCTGCGGCCCCTTTAAATGCTCACGCTCCCCACCCACAGAGCTAACACTTGCCTTAAACAACAAAGTTCAATCAGCTAATATAACCCTCAAAATGGATCTTTACAAAGTGTTCATCATGCAGCATGTCTAATCGCATAAGTATAGTATTTATTTGGATGTTTACATTTGATTCTGAATGAGTTTGAGGCTGTGCTCCGTGGCTAAAGCTAACATTACACACTGTTGGAGAGATTTATAAAGAATGAAGTTGTGTTTATGAATTATACAGACTGCAAGTGTTTAATAATGAAAACAACAACAGTCTTGTCTCCGTGAATACAGTAAGAAACGATGGTAACTTTAACCACATTTAACAGTACATTAGCAACATGCTAACGAAACATTTAAAAAGACAATTTACAATTGTCAATTTACAATTTAGACAATTTTTGTCTAATGCTTGAACATGAGCTGGTATATGCAAATATTGTACATACAACAAAACGTTGGGTCAAAAGGTGTTCAGGCAACTATACTCAGCAAAAAAGAAACATCTTTTCACTTTCAACTGTTTTTTTTTTTTTTTTCAGCAAATTTCTTACAGGGTTGGAAAATTCTTTCATCATTTACTCCCCCTCAAGTTATTCCAAACCTGTATGAATTTCTTTCTTCTGCTGAACACAAAAGATGATTTTTTTGAAGAATGCCAGTAACCAAACAGTTGATAGTAGCCTTTGACTTCCATAGTATGAGAAAAAAAAATACTATGGAAATCAATGGGGCCCGACAACTTACCCATATTCTTCAAATATCTTCTTTTGTGTCCAGCAGGGGTTGATTTCAAAGTATCTGGTGTGTACTACAGTGCATCTCATCCTTATGGACTGCAGCAGATTTGCAAGGTCTTGCTGTGAGATGTTACCCCACTCTTCCACCAAGGCACTTGCAATTTCGCAAACACATCTGGGGGGACATATGGTTACACGTGGTTTGGCTCTTCAAGGATAATCAGCTGTCCTTCCTGTCTCCCCGTAGCACTGTTTTTGGTATCTTAGATTACGGACATTGCAGTTTATTGCTCTGTCCACATCTGCAGTCCTCATGCCTCCCTGCAGCAGGACTATGGCATGTTCATGCAGGTGATCATGGACCCTAGGCATCTTTCTCCTAGTGTTTTTCAGTAGAAAGGTCTCTTTGACATTTTGTGACATTAATTGTCTCCTGCCTATAAACCGCTCCACAGGTGAATGTGCAATAATTGTTTATGGTTCACTGACCAAGCATGAAAAATATTGTTTTCTTTTTCTTCTTTAATAAATTCTTTGGTGGAGCTGAGATTACACATATGTTCATGTGGTTGTATATTTTCTTAATCATATTTGCACAGGTTATGTACAGTCACACACACATTTTCTCATGTGCATACTGTTGCTGAGGCTCTCGATCAGGCTGTCCTTCAGTATAACTGCAGTATTAAATGTCACAATACTGTAATCCTCTCCCTATTTCTCTCTCAACACTCTCTGTCTGTTGGTTTGTCTCTCCCCGTCCCTCTCTGTTGCCCTATCTTGTGATTGATGGACTGGCTGATTGCCTCAGTGGCATCATAATGATGATGATTGTAATTTTATTAAGGGTAATGATCGGTCTCTGCTGTGTTTCCTCCATAAAATGTAACATCTCTCTCCTTCTTTCTCCTATGCAGTGCTACAACCATGTCCAGGCCAGCGGGGGGCAGTGCTAATGATGTCACCCGCCTCCTGGCCACAGGGGCGGGGCCTGGGTCACCAACCTCAAAGTTCTCCGCCTCTAGCCAAGCTGATTGGGCGGCTAAGAGACTCGTATGGGTGCCTTCAGAGAAACATGGGTTTGAGGTAAGATACTAAGAGTTTTGGTCAACAAATATAGTTTTTTTTAAGGCTGATGCTGATAGTTTAGAAAGTATTGTGGCTGATGGCTGATATAAAGGTGATTTGATATATATGATATATATATATATATATATATATATATATATATATATATATATATATATATATATATATATATATATATTAAAGGATTAGTTCACTTTCAAATTAAAATTTCCTGATAATTTACTCACCCCCATGTCATCCAAGATGTTTATGTCTTTCTTTCTTCAGTTGAAAAGAAATTATGGTTTTTGATGAAAACATTCCAGGATTTTTCTCCATATAGTGGACTTCAATGGACTCCAAACAGTTGAAGGTCAAAATTACAATTTCCCTTGCAGCTTCAAAGGGATCTGCATGATCCCAGATGAGGAATAAGGGTCTTATCTAGCGAACCGATCAGTCATTTTCTAAAAAAAATACAAATATTATATACTTTTAACCATAAACGCTCATCTTGAACAAGCTTCCTTCTTCTTCTCTATTAGAATTTCGGCAGTGTAGACACTGCTAAGTGTATTACTGCCCTCCTCAGATCAAAGTCATATACAACATGCAAGTATATAATAATTAGTTCAAACTTTGACTTGTGGAGGAAGGAAGAAGAAGAGAGCTAGTTCAAGATGAGCGTTTATGGTTAAAAGTATATAATTTTGTTTTGTTTTTTTTAGAAAATGACCGATCGTTTCACTAGATAAGACCCTTATTCCTCATCTGGGATCGTGAACGTTTTGAAGCTGCACTGAAACTGTAATTTTGACCTTCAACCGTTTGGCCTCCATTGAAGTCCACTATATGGAGAAAAATACAGGAATGTTTTCATCAAAAACCTTCATTTCAACATCTTGGATGACATGAGGGTGAGTAAATTATCATGAAATTTTAATTTGAAAGTGAACTAATCCTTTAAAATAGTAAATAATACATGCTGCAATAAAATTTACATTTATTTGACAAAATATTATATAAATACTAAATTAGAAATAAATAATTTGAAAATGAGTCAATATGGAAACAATAATTTAAATAATTTGAACTTTGAAAATGTATACTTTAGTTAGAAACTGTGCACTGGCACACCAGTTAAACCAAATTTTACATACACAGTGAATATGAAATAAATAATAATAAAAAAAATAAATTATAGACAGAAATGTTAAATATAGTAAATGGTATATGAAAAAGTATTATAGTTATAGAAAATGCTATAATACTTTTTTCAAATACTGTTTAATTTATTTTAATTTAACATTTTAGATCTAATAACTTAGACATAATTGTCAAACAAAGACAGTAAACTCAGCACTGTCAAAATAAAAGTCCCAGTGCTGTCAATATACAAGTCCCTCTTCCGACACTTACTGGGCATACAGAAAAAATTCCAAATATAAGCCGATATATCAGCCTTGATGATTTATTGGTCCACTACTAAGGGGTCATTCACACAGATGATATTTTTCCAACACACTGAACTACTTTTCCATTGTTTTTCAATGTAAACGCGCACTAGACGGTCGTCTTTAACCGTTGTGCTTGCGTCTCACATCTCACGTCATTTGCAGCATCTCCCGTGACACGCCATTCAAAAAACATGCCGCTAAAGATAACGCTTTCCTGACAGTGTTTTTTTGCCAGCCATCGCCCTTTTTTTCCATCATTTTGATCATTTTCATAGCTTCATGCAAAAAAATGTATCAACACGTGAATGTGGGTAAGTTTCATAATAAAGCAACATTTTAGACTAAAAGCTAAGAAAATCAAATATAAAGGAAATATTTTAGAATATTTTGCTGTTCTATTCCATACAGTGACAGTATACAAGGTCCATATGACTCATAAGCTATATTCATAAGTCATATGGTTGATTTCTGTGTGAAACAAACCCGAATTTATGACGTTATTGACTGAAAATCTTACCTTCTACTGTAGCTTTTATATCATTCCCACTTATAGAAATACAAACTTGCCACCTTGTGTCTCTTGTGAACATAGAACTGGTTTGAACAGTCCTCAAAATTTCAGATCCACAGAATTAAGGTAAATAATTAGATTACATAACAGGTGACTAAATGAACCAGAGCTTTTAGTTGGTTACAAGTTCTTGAGGAGCTGTATTACAAGCCATGACAGGAGGCTGTAATCTGCTGCTTAACTTTTGACCTTGTTTATGTTGTTCTCCTTCTAGTTAAAGTTTCAGATCTAAAGCTACTTCAGAAAGTCCTGTCAGCCCACCCACCGAACACGTGTTTGAGTCAGGGCTTTAGTGCTTTGATATGACACTCTATGAATAGCTCAATACACTTGATGAGCCAGTGGTTGCTCAATGTTTAACGTCACCGCAGTGCAAAATGAGGCCTCGTCATGAAGTGTCCCATGTTGAGAATGTGACTGACTGCCAGAGAGAACAGAGAGGGAGATTTCGGCACTTCCTGTTGGAGGTCATGAAGGCGGCACTCTAAACTCTCCCTCTCTATGTCTCAGTATATCTATTTCTGTTTCTGAACCCCTGACACACTCCCCCTCAGACTGTCTGTCTCCATCAAACATGAATGTATTCTCTGTTTTCTACAAAGTGACTGTGCTTGTGCGAGGGAGTCAGTGGTCTGTAGAAGAATATTAAGTATCATTATCAATCTCTGAAACACAGAAACTGTGTGTTTATCTTGCAATGTTGTTTGAATAAGCCCACTAAAGTCCCACTGTGCTTTGGTAACATTTCTGGCAGGGTGCATCTATTGAAACCATAATAAAACCATAAACCGTCATGAAAACCATCAAGAAATGTCAAATTACTGAAATCATATTTCGTGATTTTTTTTTAAATGCATTTGAAATGTTTTAACTAATCATCTTGTAATGAATGTAATTTCAGTTCAACTTTCTGAGTATGAATTATCATATGCAGTGAATGACAACAATATTCAAGCACTGCCAAAGGTTTTGCCACAAACTCAACTGGCTTCTCTCCTGTATGAGTCTCTTCAGACCTTAGAACTGTACATAAATATGAGCTTCTGACCTCCTAAATGAACTCCTTTCCACAAATTGATCAGAGAAATAAAAATGAATAACAGTCTTATTAAGTTCAAACAAGTACAACCATAATCAAATTACTCTCTCAAAGTGCAAAGACCAAATTTTTCTTCAAGCATGATATAGAGCTAAGAGATGGTTACAACTACACAGCCCAGCCTAAGATAGCTTTCATATTGGGAGATATTTGCATGCATCAGGGAGCCGCTCTCAAAATGTGGGGTATTGAAATCGTGTTTGGATGCGGCTTGCGTTTTACTTCCGTTTTCAATTTCGCGATCACACATACTCTGTCAATAGGAAGCAGCGGTGCTGAGCGCGCATTCTACAAGATGTGCAATGAATCCTCCGCCATGGTCTTGTCAGTCATCTTGTCACATGATCAGTGAACTCCGATCCCTGCTGCACCATGTATGACTCTGCAGCTCGTGTTGGATGAGCTGGATGGAATTGAAGCGACCGATGTCCAGCTGAATTAAATGATTTTTATTTCTATAAAAAGCAAAACGACAGTAGAGGCGTAATGTAAACGTAGCAGTGGCATATTCTATCCTAATTTCATCCTCACACTCCGTCATGGTAATATCACAGCACGTGGCACGAGATCTCGTCACACCCCTTATATATTATATATATATAAACATATTTTATATAAAAATATATAAAATAAAACAAGTATAAAACTAAATATACAGTGGGTACGGAAAGTATTCAGACCCCCTTAAATTTTTCACTCTTTGTTATATTGCAGCCATTTTTTTCCTCATTAATGTACACACAGCACCCCATATTGACAGAATTGTTGACATTTTTGCAGATTTATTAAAAAAGAAAAACTGAAATATCACATGGTCCTAAGTATTCAGACCCTTTGCTCAGTATTTAGTAGAAGCACCCTTTTGATCTAATACAGCCATGAGTCTTTTTGGGAAAGATGCAACAAGTTTTTCACACCTGGATTTGGGGATCCTCTGCCATTCCTCCTTGCAGATCCTCTCCAGTTCTGTCAGGTTGGATGGTAAACATTGGTGGACAGCCATTTTTAGGTCTCTCCAGAGATGCTCAATTGGGTTTAAGTCAGGGCTCTGGCTGGGCCATTCAGGAACAGTCACAGAGTTGTTGTGAAGCCACTCCTTCGTTATTTTAGCTGTGTGCTTAGAATCATTATCTTGTTGGAAGGTAAACCTTCGGCCCAGTCTGAGGTCTTAAGTGCAGCAGAATTTTTTTTGTAACCTTGGCCAGATCTGTGCCTTGCCACAATTCTGTCTCTGAGCTCTTCAGGCAGTTCCTTTGACCTCATGATTCTCATTTGCTCTGACATGCACTGTGAGCTGTAAGGTCTTATATAGACAGGTGTGTGGCTTTACTAATCAAGTCAAATCAGTATAATCAAACACAGCTGGACTCAAATGAAGGTGTAGAACCATCTCAAGGATGATCAGAAGAAATGCACTTGAGTTAAATATATGAGTGTCACAGCAAAGGGTCTGAATACTTAGGACCATGTGATATTTCAGTTTTTCTTTTTTAATAAATGTGCAAAAATGTCAACAATTCTGTGTTTTTCTGTCAATATGGGGTGCTGTGTGTACATTAAAAAAATGAACTTAAATGATTTTAGCAAATGGCAGCAATATAACAAAGAGTGAAAAATTTAAGGGGGTCTGAATACTTTCCATACCCACTGTACATATAATTCTTTTATATATACACTGCCCTCCAAAAGTTTGGAAATGTTTTAGAAAAGTGGGGTTTTGGACAGTATTGGCATTAATCCTTTTTAATTTGTGATAATTTTGCACTAATAAGGGACAACACAATTATATAAAGAGCTTATACATAGAAAAAAACTTAAATTTTCGATTCATCAAAATATCCAGCATTAGCAGCTATCTGACCTAAACTGGGTTCTGATTGGTTCATTTTATTCTAAACATAATTGGCAATCAATTGTTGAAGCTATTAAGGTGTGCTGACCCAAAAATCTTTTACAAACCTGGGCCAAGTTTAAACCAGTAACAAGGCATCACAGCTGGCAAAGGGGCATATCTGACTTTGACATGTATATATTGCCATTAATATGTTATAAAAATGAAAATTATTATTTGTGGTCTTCAACGATAATGTCAAGTTATTGTAATGTATTCGCACCAAAAAAGTTTAAGGATTTATGCTGATATTGTCCAAAACCACACTTTGCCAGGGGTGTTTCCAAACTTTTGGAGGGCAGTGTATATGTTTTGGCATCCATTTAACTTTTTATTTTTTTATTTTTGACAATTTTGATTGCACATTTTAAATCCAGTATTTAATAGCCTACTCTAATGTATATAAAATATAGGTATTATATTTACATTGAAATTATAATTGTTAATATACATCAACAGTATTTCTTGTACTCTATTTTATGCTGTATTGAATTTTTCACTAATTTGCTTTTATTTATTGTTTTACGTCACAGTACTAACACATAAATGTGCTTAATTGTGAGCCAACATCGGACATTTGACTTTACTGTGATTATGACTTTAATAAAGGACTGTGACACATCGGCTACAAATGTGGAGTTGGTAGCACATGTTCCATGAAAGACATTTTATAAAGGGCACATTCATTTAATCTCTCATCATCCTTTATTTTTCTGCCTGTGTTTCCTTTTGTCAGTCTGCGAGTGTGCGCGAGGAGCGGGGCGACGAGGTGGATGTGGAGCTTACTGACAGTGGGAAGAAAATGACGCTTTCGAGGGAGGAGCTCCAGCGGATGAACCCACCCCGATTCAGTAAAGTTGAAGACATGGCCGATCTCACATGCCTCAATGAGGCCTCTGTCTTACACAATCTACGAGAGAGATACTATTCAGGACTCATATATGTGAGTGTTTTCCTTTTAGCTTGAGCTGTTCCCCACATGTTTTTAGCGATCATTCAGTCCTGACACATGCCCACGACTGTGCCCTGCCATCACATGAGTGTGCGTGGGCATGTGTGTATGGGTTTTCTCTGAGTAAGCGAGAAGGATAGTGTTACATGCACAGATACACACGCGTGTGTTTGTTCATCAAAGGCTCACGGTTTGAATTTCTGCTCAGGTTTCATGCAGAACGCAGCCAAGAAAGTACAAACACACATGAACAGACACACTTATACAAACACAAGATCAAGGGCCCTTATTCATAACGCATCTGTCAACACAGTTACTTGAGACCAATGTTTACTTCATCTGACTTGGTTCAGTGATCAAATTTAAATTCTAATCCATTTCACAGCTTATTCTGACCAAAGAACCACCAACTTAGAAACAGACCATCTGACAACACGTAAAGTGACTGACCAGTTTGCTTTGTTTTTATGCACTCTCTGCTGTCCTCTATGAATAAAGGCACAAAAGGCCCATAAATATAACTTATTAAAATATGCTCAATATGTGCATACATTTTCATTAAAAATAATGCGCTAAGATGAGCAAGGTAAGTTTCCACTGGTAGTTTTTTTGTTAAATGTTACTTGTTTAAATTAATATGTAAAATGTAATTATATATATGAATATTTAGTTAAATTTTTTCACTTTAACGTCAACTAAAATTAGATGCAGGGTAAAATTCACTAAAATGAATATGGTACATTTATTTTTTTGAAATATTATTATTATTATTTTTAATGTTATATATAAAGTAACATAACACAGAAAACAAAATGGAATATACAGTTTTCCACCAAATTAAACAATCAGTGGTTTAACCAAATGAGGGGAAAAAATGAGGAAAAGACACACATATTAGTTTTGTTATTTATTTTACAGTGAAATAGCCTTATAGTTATAGTCTTATAGTTATTTTGTTCAATATTTTTATAATAATAATAATAATAATAAAACGTTCCAAATTTTTGCTCAAATTGTGCAGTCCTACAAACAAGCACAGCAAACCTAGAGCTCTTTAAAAAATTGTTGCACTAATCTTGCAAACTTTGGAAAATTCAGTGATTAGTTCTTCCTTAAAGGGGACCTATTATGCAAAATTCACTTTTATAAGGTGTTTGAACACAAATGTGTACAGTGTGTGTAAAAAAAAACACAAAAAAACAGCCTATAATGTTAAAAATCCACCCACTCCTTGTTTTATAATCCCCATAAATCATAAACAGTCTCTCCAAACAAGTGGTCCCACTACTCTTAGGTAAGCGTAGGGAAGCCTTGCCTATGACTGGAGATGATCTGCCCTATTAGCATAAACATCGCCCTGAGTTAGCCGTGGCAGTCCGCCATTTCTGTTTACTCGCTGTAGCAGCTGGAGATATACCATATCTGCCCCCAACACCCCCCCCCAAAAAAAATTTTTGTTTTTACATAAGTTCTGTTCTTGGATGTACTAATGAACATAAGAGTCTCCATAGACTCCCTGCATCTGAGCCACTGAGGACAGCGTGGTTGAACTGCTTCACAAATGAGGGTCAGTTCAATGCTGGATTTGCAAAAAAGATTAACATGACAGTACATGCTAGTTGATGAGTTGAATCAACCTAACTCTACACACTGCAAAAAATGCTTTTCCTTTCTTAGAGTTTTTGTCTTGTTTCTAGTCAAAATATCTTAAAGTTCTTAAATCAAGTAACATTTTCTTGACAAGTAAAAATTATTTTCTTGTTTTCAGAAAAAAAATAAGTCAAAATTAAGTGAGTTTATCCTTAAAACAAGCAAAATAATCTGCCAGTGGGGTAAGCAAAATAATCTTATTTCAAACCAAAAATAAGCTATATAATCTTGTTTTCAGTTTGGATTAAGATTATTTTGCTTACTCCATTGGCTGATTTTTTTGCTTGTTTTAAGGAAAAACTCACTTAATTTTGACTTATTTTTCCTAAAAACAAGAAAATAATTTTTACTTGTCAAGAAAATGCTTCTTGATCTAAGATTTTTAGATATTTGGACTGGAAACACGACAAAAATTCTAAGTAACAACTACATAATTTTATCCACTAACCATACAGAAACATCCAGGGCTGGGTTTCCCAATAACGATGTATCTTAGCTCTTAAGAGCGCTTTCTACGTGCGAGGTTACGAACGCTCGCTGCAATTCCACGTGCGTTTCCCAAAAATGCCCTTAACATGAACGCGCGAAAACGCGCTCTACGTGCTACTTAAGAGTCGCTGTCCGTTTCTCAAGTGCTGAATATTACCTTATAAAATCGTATCCTTTAACGTTTAGAATGGTTTAGAATAAATAAATAAATAAAGATACCTTTCAAAAAGATTAAATTAATGTTCTTCTGGAGGAGGTAGAGCTAAACAAAGATGTAATTTTCAGACGATTTCTTTAAGCTATATTTATATATATATACACACACACACACACACACACACACACACACACACACACACACACACACACACACACACACACACACACACAGTCAAACCACAATTTATTCAGACACCTTGAACATTTCATTCATTATCACAGAAACATGGTCAGGTCAAAGTGTCTGAATAATTTTTGGTTCCAAATTTGTATCAATTTTACTGGTAGTCCACTGTATGAAGAATTTTTGGGCATAATATGTCACAGTTTACTTTATTTTGTCATTCTCACTTGCATAAATTAACTATAGTGTCTATATTTAACTTAAATTAATTATAGTTTATATATATATATATATATATATATATATATATGTGTGTGTGTGTGTGTGTGTGTATTTTTATTTTTTTTATTTTCTTCCCTTTTCTTTTTATATTAAACAACAAAGAGGATTTAAGAGGAATGCAGTCAAAACCTTAGCTATGTTATACACATTGCTCTTGAATAAAGGTGAAATCTGCCGGTTGTCCTGTAGGTGACCTCATAACTCTATCTTCTTACGATGCACTTAGGGCTTAACGATTACTCCTGAGCACTCGTAGATCTACGATCATTTTCAAGTGCAACTTAAGTTACGATGCTTTTGGGAAACAGACCTTAATATTAAGATCACTCGTACGATCGTTTTTACGATCAACTTAGGCTTACGATGCTTTTGGGAAACGCTGCCCAGATGTATTCTAAAAGTTGTCCATCAGTGTCCGAGTCCGGCTCACACATGTAAGCTGAACAGTGAACACCGTTACTGACAGTTTCTGACATTTTGGCTGCGTGAGATTCTCCAGTTTTGTTGTCTTTGAGTATCCGAAGCACTCGCTGTTAAAGCTCCGCCCTCTTCTGGAAAGGGGGCCGGGAGCAGCAGCTCATTTGCATTTAAAGGGACTGTTTTTGCTCAAACCCAAATAGGGGCAAATTTGACAAGCTATAATAAATTATCCAAGGAGTATTTTGAGCTGAAACTTCACAGACACATTCTGGGACACCAGAGACTTCTATTACATCTTGTGAAAAGTGGCATAATAGGTTCCCTTTAAAATCGCTTATTGTTCTTTGTTTCAAAATGTGCTTAGGACTGATAAAAACCTGAGCACTCTGACTTCAGGATGCTGGGTAAAGGCAGCCAATCAGATTTAAGCTTCTGATTTTTGCAAGTGGCTGGCTGTTAAATTTTCTGTTAATCAGGCAGTCAGTGAAGAGACTGTGGGCGGTCTGAGGGCGTTCTGTCTCTGCCAGGAAAAGTTTCTACATATACAAAACATGATTATCACTAACTGTCTGAATTATTGTGCTTGTGTCCCACAGACATACTCCGGCCTGTTTTGTGTGGTGATCAACCCCTATAAGAACCTGCCCATCTATACAGAATCCATCATAGAGATGTATCGTGGGAAGAAACGGCATGAGATGCCTCCACATATCTACGCCATATCGGAGGCGGCCTACAGGAGCATGCTGCAAGGTACCATGGCAACCAGCTAACCTGCTGTAGGCTGCTTCAGTTTATGTGAATTTATTCATACACCTCTGCGTCAAAATATTTATAAAGAAGGAGCCAGTTTCATGTTGCTACAGGAAGTTTCAGATCTTTCACACACTTAGTAACAGTGTGAAACCCCAGGCAGGACTGAGACACTGAGATTTGGCATTTTCACCCTGTATCCTGCTCTTCAGGGTGTGTTTGTGGTTAATAAACCGGCCCAACCGGTGTGTGTGTGTGTGTGTGTTTTTTCTGGGAAAAAAAAGCCATGCCGATTATGTCACGGGTCTTTACTCATTCCTAATGAATGACATAACGTTTATTTCATTTATTTCAAAAGATTTACTGTTCTGATCTTTTCAGTCTGAATTAAACACTTTAATTGAGACAGAAAACTTGCAGCTTCAAAATTAGGCAGTAAATGCAACTGGAAGACAATTTATAAACATTATGTATTTAATTAATAGGTTAACGCAGTGGCTCCCAAACTGGGGGATGCGGCAATATTGTACAGTCAGCAGATTGTTATGCAAAAGTAACCTCGCAGAAGTACCCGCTTGAGCAGTCTGTTAACGATGGTAGTGGTTGTTGTCATGGAATAACAGAGCGCTAAACAGCACAATTGAAGAATCAGAATTTACGTATAGCAGGGAGCCGTGTGGAAATATAAATCAATGATGTATGCTTCTGCACTAAGCATGGACAAGTTTGTGAAAGGACTACCAGGGCCAGGGAAGCTTAAACCAGGCGATGAATTTACTTCAAACATCAAAACTACCAAAATGTAAAAAGTGATGCTGTCTACACTGGATATTGTGTGGAACGACACAACAAATTTCAAATTCTGGGGAGGGGGGGCTTATAAATATTTTTCTCTACAAAAGGGGTCCAGGCAGAAAAAGTTTGGGAGGGCTCTATGATGAACAGTTCTGATGCTGTGCAGTGTTATTTTAGCATTATTTATATACTATTATAGTAGTTATTAATATTTTATGTGCTTTTGTAATTTTATTATTGTTTTTTCTTTAATATTACTGTTTAGCTTTATATTTTTTGTTTCAGTTTTAGTAACTGTAGTACTTTAGTACAACAAACATATTGGTCCAACTTTATATTAAGTGGCCTTAACTACTATGTACTTACGTCAAAAAATATGTACAATGTACTTATTGGGTTCATATTGAATTGCAAAACACTTTTGCTGCTATTGAGGTGGGGTACGGGTAAGGTTAGGGAAAGCTTTGGTATGGGTAGGTTTAAGGGTAGGGTTAAGGTGTAAGGGATGGGTCAACAGTGTAATTATAAATGTAATTACAGAAATTAATTACAGATGTAATTACATGCAGGTGTTTTTAAAATATAAGTACGATGTAAAAACATGTATATACACAATAAGTGCATTTTATCAAATGATTAATTTAAATGTAAGTGCATAGTAGTTAAGACCACTTAATATAAAGTGGGACCAACATATTTACTTCAATTAGTTGCAAAGCAACATTTTTAATACATTGAGTTTAAGTTTATTTTATTTTATTATTTTATTTTATGGTAACACTTGACTACAGTAAGGTTCATTAGTTGAACATTAGTTAATGTATTAACTAACATGAACTAACCATGAACAATACATTTGATACTGTATTTACTAATCTTCGTTAACGTTAGTTTATGAGTATACAGTTGTTCATTGTTTGCTCATGTTAGCTCACAGTGCATTAACTGTTAACAAGATTTTAATAATGTATTAGTAAATGTTGAAATTAACATTAACGAAGATGAATAAATGCTGTATAAGTGCAGTTTATTATTAGTTCTTATTAACTAATATAGTTAACTAATGTTAACGAATGAACCTTATTGTAAAGTGTTACCTATTTTTTTATTTTATTTTATTTTATTTTATTTTATTTTATTTTATTTTATTTTATTTGTCCCACTTTATATTAACTGGCCTTAACTACTATGTACTTACAAGTTAAATTAAAAAATAAGTACTTATTGGGTTCATATTGAATTGCAAAACACTTTTGCTGCTATTGAGATGGGATACGGGTAAGGTTAGGGACAGGTTTGGTGGTATGGGTAGGTTTAAGGGTAGGGGTAAGGTGTAAGGGATGGGTCAACAGTGTAATTATAAATGTAATTACAGAAATTAATTACAGATGTAATTACATGCAGGTGTTTTTCAAATATAAGTACAATGTAAAAACATGTATATACACAATAAGTGCATTTTATCAAATGATTAATTTAAATGTAAGTACATAGTAGTTAAGACCACTTAATATAAAGTGGGAACATTTTATTTTATTTTATTTTATTTTATTTTTTAATTGTTTTAGTTGACAATAACAGCACTAAAATCTGTGTTGGTTTGTCACTGTCCAGTGTAAAATCTGGGTTTTGGAGCAAAACTGGTTCAGAATCACCAATCTCAATATTGAGATAATTTTATAATTGTGTCATTTAGAGTTGCATTCAGTGTCTTTGGGTGTCACCCCCTACTCTGAGTCATAATAATTAAATTATTATTCTCTAAGCATGCTTATTACATAATTTTTCTCTTAAATAACAAATGTTTAATTTTCACAAATTTCACATAATTCAAGTTCATATTTAAATCAAGAGCAATTACTGTAAATGTTCATTTTAATGACCTTATTCATGTGTCTTGTTTTCCGCCCACAGACAGAGAAGATCAGGCCATCCTGTGCACGTGAGTTTCCACTGGCTGTGGCTGCTTTACACTTGAGTTTGACTGCATATTTGTAGAATTACATTGTGAACATTTAATTGAGCATATAATGTGGAGAATTTTGCAGTATGAGGAGAGATGTAAGACTGTGCCTCAGGTATTTGACTTGATTCTCTTAGTAGAAAAAGCAGAAGCCTACAGGCCACAAAAAGACCAGATCTACCCTCTTTAGTCCTTAAGGCCTTTTACTGGCATGTGTTTCTAATTTTGTTCCAAATCCAACCTATGTCATTTAAGTCACCTGCTGCCAGTATTTGTTTGAATAACTCTGAAAATAGTCTGAACCTATTTTACAGCAGACGGTGGTTTATTTGTTCTGTTTATGTATGTGTGTGTTTTCAGAGGGGAATCTGGTGCAGGAAAGACAGAGAACACAAAAAAAGTGATTCAGTATCTGGCACATGTGGCGTCCTCACACAAGACTGGCACTCTGGGACGGCCCAAAGACAGCGCCCTACAGGTGAGGACGGGGGACTGTAGGAAGACTTGAAAAAGCAACTATTTCTGCATTCTGTTTTTCTAAAACAAGTCAGCACATGCTTACCCTTCTATTTTATTTATTTATTCATTTATTTTTGCTGCTGTCTCTAGTTCTGTTATGGGGCTCAACAATAAGGATAAATAATACAAAATGAAATAATTACAATAATAAAAAAAAATCTGCGGATCCGGTTGGGGCAGTACTTCATGTTTGTACTTGCCTTGCCAAAATTTTGCCAAAAAAGTCAGCACATCAAAGGTCCAAAAATAAGTGAAAATTGAATATAAGACTCACACGGGTTATGTTTCAGGCACGCAGGCTCTTCGTCAGACAAATGCTTTTTTTCTGCTTTTTATTCATATTTTTTTTGGTCGAGCACCCATCGTTGAGCACATTTTTGCCAGCGATGTGCATGCTTTTGTCCTGATTTTGCTGAATATTTTCACTGGAACCATAACTAACACATGTTTCATTGAAGCTGCCAAAATTACATTGCTTTATTTTCTTTAGGGATACACAAATATAATTAAAATTCTGTCCAATAATGATAAACTGATGATAATTTGTTATGCAGTAGCCGATAACCTACCAGTAAATGGTAGATATTAAAAATCTAAATAATAAAAAATAATATAAAAATTATATAAAAATTATATATATATATATATATATATATATATATATATATATATATATATAAATTTTTATATTAATATTAGTATATAATATAATATACACATATATAATATATATATTTCACTCATTCACACTGCCCACGGGCCATCCTTATTGTTAACTCTTGAATTATTCAATTAATTAAAGCTATAAATGTTGGTGTCTCTGTGTGCTATATACATACAAATTAGGGCTGTCAAACGATTAATCGCAATTAATCGCCTACAAACTAAAAGTTTAAGTTTGCCTAAAATATGTGGGTGTACTGTGTGTAATTATTATGTACATATAAATACAAACACATTCATGTATATATTTGAGAAATATTTACAAGTATATGTATTTATTTATATTTTTATATAATTTATAGTATAGATAAATACAAATATTTTGTACATAAATAACATATTTCTCTTAAATATATACATTAACTTGTGTGTATTTATATATGCATATTAATTACACACAGTACTCACACATATATTATGCAAACTCAAACTTTTATTTTGTATGCGATTAATCGTGATTAATCGTTTGACAGCCCTAATACAAACCCCAAAAAATCCTTTCATTTGCATCTTTTCTCTAATATTTAAATTTTCGTTCTTCTCGGTTGCTCTCCTCTCCCTGTCTCCTCTCTTTCCTGGGTCCTGCTGTTTCTTTCTGCTCTTCTTTTCTTTCCTCTTTGTCCTCTGCTCTGTGCTGAAGATGGATGGTACGCGCTCTCTGGGTCGTGGCAGTAGTGCTGTGAACAGGGTGAGTCGGGGCTTTTCTCTTCATGACTGGCACATCCGGCTGACAAGAAGGAGTTCAAACCGCAGTTCTAATTCACGTCCTGCCACTTTAACCTCATAATGTGTGATATCATATGTCTAATAATTAATGTGTTTGGATTTATTTGTTTGTTTGTTTGTTTGTTTTACCATGTTTTTATGTTTTTGCTCATCAATATGTTTTTTTTTGTCCCCTGTATGTCCTGTGCACTCGTTCAACCACCCCATATCTCTTTTTTTGCGGACTCTAACAGACTATGCAGTATGTGAGTATGGTTGTGTTCTAATGCTTCCACTGTGGGCCTGTAGGGGGCGCTGTATACATATTAAAGCTTTGCTATGGTATTTTTTTTTTACCTATATAGACCATACTAGTCTATATGGGGGAGAGCGAAACCTCAGAGCTTAGCCTGTATATGGATTTATTTTTTTTCCCCCAGCTTAAGGCTTTTGCTGAGCTGCAAAGTTATGAGTTTGCAATTTCAGCACTGTGTGTGTGTGTGTGTGTGTGTGTGTGTGTATGTGTGTTTCTGAGCTTGCTTTAATTTAAGGAGAAATTTCAAAGTTGAGGAAAAATGTAATGGAAATTGTTTCCAGACATAACCTTTTCTAATGTCTTTTATTTTTTTAATTAAAAAATGTACAGCTTCTTTTAGGGTACCGTCCTAAGACGGTAATTCTCAGGGGTTTTTTTTGTTTTGTTTTTTACAAAAATTTACATAATTTTTATTTATTCATTTATCAGATGCTAAATTTAAAAATAAAATATTTAAGTTACATTTACATTTTTTTAAAATTGAAAACTGCTATGAAAAATATTTTTTATACTCAATAGTGCTGTCAAACAGTTAATTGTGATTAATCGCATACAAAATAAAAGTCTGTGTTTACATAATTTATTTGTGTGTACATATGTGTAAGGATGTGTACATGTATAAATACACACACATGCATGTATATATTTAACAAAATATATTTATATAAAATATTAATATTTTTATATAATATAAATTATTTATAAATATATATATACATGTAAATATTTCTTAAATATATACATTATGTGTGTATTAATATATATATTATAAGTATACCTGGTACACACACACACATATATTATGTAAACACAGACATTTTCATTTACTTTTATTTTGGAGGCGATTAATTGTTTAACAGGATTACTAAATAATAAAAACATTTTTATTTTATTTCTAATTTCTATAATTAAAACAATTTTTTTAATGACAGAAAATAGCTTTTAAAATATCTAAAAATAAAACAAAAAATAAAAATGCACACAAATAATTTTTTGTGTGTGTGTAATAAATAGTGATTTTAGAAACAATATATCTGCGCTCCTTTTTGGTTTGAAAACCACTGAGTTAATGATTAGGTTATGATTAGTCTGTAGGAATCTGACAATAATAGAAGTCTGTGGTAAGTCTCAATTTAGTGAAGTGAATGCGTATGTGTTTGTGAAAGAGTGTTATGATTGTTTGGCTGCAATCATATGGTGATGCTGGGCTGATGCTGGGCTTTTAGCTGTAATGTTGGTAATATTCCTGCACTAACATGCTGTTCTTTCTGTCCTGTGTCTAGGGTGAGCTAGAGAGACAGTTACTGCAAGCGAACCCCATCCTTGAGGCCTTCGGCAATGCCAAAACGGTCAAAAACGACAACTCTTCCAGATTTGTAAGCCCTGAAACGGCACATCTAACCATCATCACATAGAGTTATATCCTGATCACAACCTTTGATCTGGTCTGACGTGTATTTTTTATTTGTTTTAAGGGCAAATTCATCAGGATCAACTTTGATGTTGCTGGATATATTGTTGGTGCTAATATTGAGACCTGTATCCTTCATACATCCACTACAAATCACCTTTAATGGTTTTAAGTAATGCTAAAATAATGGTAAAGCTCTAGCATCTTTGTTTGCAGATAATACTGAAAAGTGACATTCATAAATTTGGCCCACTTTATCTACCTCATTCAATAAATGATATAACGTACAAAGTGTGTATTGGTGTATTTTTCATTAACCTGCATTGTATTAGATCTGCTGGAGAAGTCTCGAGCCATTAGGCAGGCTAAAGACGAGCGAACCTTCCATATCTTCTACCAGCTCCTCTCTGGAGCTTCTGAGGCCATGAGAAGTCAGTAGACCACACAAACACATACATGTACACACTGCTTCACAATATACTGTTTTCATTCTCTCTAATGGAAAAAATATTATTGTGTTTATTTCTGTAGAGGAGCTTCTGCTGGGCAGCGCGGATCAATACCGCTTCCTCTGCGGGGGGTCACTTCCTGTTCCGGGTCAGAGTGATTCAGAAAACTTCACTCAGACAATGGATTCAGTGACCATCATGGGCTTCACCCCGGAAGAATCCACATGTAAGGGAGAAAAGGGTCAAATAGATCTAGAAGGAAACCTTCACAACATTTCATAAAACATTTACTTGATCACTGAAAAAAGAAGATTTTCCGTTCTGATCTCTCACTCTCTCTTTTTTCAGCTATGTTAAAGGTGATCTCTGCAGTGCTGCAGTTTGGAAATATCACATTTCACAAAGAGAAGAACACAGATCAGGCCTCAATGCCGGACGACACAGCAGCACAGAAGCTCTGCCACCTGCTGGGCATCAGTGTACTGGAGTTCAGTCGAGCCATTCTCACTCCCCGCATTAAAGTGGGCCGCGAGTATGTCCAGAAGGCCCAGACCAAGCAGCAGGTGTGTTCATGTAGTGCTTTGAAAAACTACAGATGTACATTGCAGATTGACTACATTTAAATATTCACACGTTAAATATTTCAGCATTTTTAATGCATGGTTAAACTTAGGTGTCAAAGCATCAAGCAATAAATCACAGCTTTTGTCTGAACCATCCGTGAACAGTTTCGCATATCAAAACATTTTAACCTCCCCCCAATAATTAGAAATGGCCAAATTGTCCCCTTGAATATTTGAAATTCTTGCACTACTCTGCTGTACTTTATTACGTAGAGCTCTGTATGTTGTTAGGATAACAAAAAGGTTTAAAAGTTTCATTTTTAGTCTGGTCTGCCTCAGCAGTCTAACAGCGCTCGTCAATGTCAAAATGATTGAGACGGCCAATCAAATCAAAGTAAGTGGGGTTTACTGTTCACAGAAGCAGAGCGTGAATCCAGTGAGAAGTGTCAGTTTAGCGTTGAAAGAGATGCAAACTACTTGACTTTTTTCTTAAATATGGCATATTCTAATTCAATATGGCATGTTTTCGACATATTAGGCATATAAATAAAAGTGCATGTGTGCATATTTTAATGCAAATAATATTTGCAAATAGTTCAAAATGATTATTTCTCAGCTAGAATTAGACCTAGAATTTCCTTCACTGTTCTATAGAGTACCTCATGGTTGACGTGTTTTTGTAGGCCAACCCGGAGCTCTGTGTTTAACAAAGGGTTATGACACTTACATGTTTTGTTTATCAAGATAATCTTTACAAGTTAACACAACATTTATAGATTTTGAAGCTTAAATAAAGTGGTCAGATATAAAAGGCTAACAGTAGGCTATAAACGGACTACAGCACACCATGGTCGCGGATCAACGTCGTCACCACCAAGCTTCCTCAAACTTTATTTAAAAAACAACTTTATTTAAAAACATGCTGCTGATTATGATCTGCGCTGTGTATGAATACTTATCCATTTTTTCATGAGAAATGCTGTCCAAATGACGTCTAAAGTCCCCACCAAAGGAAGTAGTCCCTTTTAGTAACTTGTTAGCAACCGCCATTTTTAAGACACAGTAAAGGTTTAAAAAATCACAAGTGGGTATAACTGGTGTAATTTATGCCATAGATCAAAACGTGAAAGTATTTAGAGGCTTTGTTAACCTTATTTCAGGCGATTTAGCAAAAACCCATTAAAAAAACCCATAGACTTTAGGGCGATGGAACCGGAAGTCCTAAAATGCTAACTCGCTTCCGGGTTTTACCTACAAAAACACATCATCTCTGAGGTATTCTATTTCTTTATGCTTTATATAAAAAAAAAATTGGTCAAGACATTTCTGTGGCCTTGCATTTTGATAGTCACAGCTCCCCCTACAGTAAAATCCACATAACTGTATTTTAAAATAAACATGATATAAAAAGTACTCTTTACCTTTATTAATATGCATACAGATTTTACTATGATGATTTATCAGATATTCAAAAAATAAAATTGTTTTCGCAATTCTCATCACAATGTACACTACTATTCAAAATTTTGGGATCAGTAAGATTTCCCTTAAAAAAAAAAAAGTAGAAAAAGAAATTAATGCTATTTCAGTAAAGGTGCATTAAAAAGATAAAAAGAAATGACAGTAAAGACCTTTATAATGTTACAAAAGATTTCTATTTCTATTCATCTAAGAATACAGAAAAAAAAAGGTTTTCACAAAAAATATTAAGCAGCATAACTGTTTTCAACATTGATAATAATAATAATAATACATTTTTCTTGAGCAGCAAATCAGCATATTAGAATTAATTCTGAAGGTTCATGTGACACTGAAGAGTAATGATGCTGAAAATTCAGCTTTGACATTACAGGAATATATTTTGTTTTAATATATATGCAAGTTATATCAGTTATTTTAAATTGTAATAATATTTTCACAATATTACTGTTCTTAATTAATTTTTAATCAACGAGAGAGACTTTTTTCAAAAACATTAAAACCTTTTACTGAGCACAAAGTTTTGAACGGTAGTGTAATTATAGTACCTGCTCCACATGTGAAACTTCTTTTTCACAATCCATTCAATTCCAGATGGACAAAGTCCCTACATTGTTTCTCTTTAAAAACCCTTTTACACTCTGAAACATGCCACATTACACAAGGAGAATGGGTTGAAAACTGAGGACACTCAGTTAGTGTGTCCTGATTGGCTGTCATTTTGATGACAAATAAAATGACTTGAACTTTGCTTCACTGATGTTGTTGGACAGATACATGAATTTTTCTGTTTTCCGCTTTGGTGGACGTGTTCAGGCTGATTTTGCGATAGAGGCTTTGGCGAAGGCCACATATGAGCGTCTGTTCCGCTGGCTGGTGCACCGGATCAACAGAGCCCTGGACCGCAGACAGCGTCAGGGAGCCTCGTTCATCGGGATCCTGGACATTGCTGGATTTGAGATCTTCCAGGTGAGCCAGATCCGAGGGTTTTACAGGTGATGTATGCAGTTTCTGCAACACTAGTGGCACCTAGCAGAATTTAAAAAATCAAACAACCTTGCAGATACCCTTAGACTCTTTATGCCCTTTCGTGAGTTGAGCTTCCCCTAACTCAAACATCACTGATGAATATTAATCTCTATGTCTCTCTCTCAACAGCTGAACTCATTCGAGCAGTTATGTATCAACTACACTAATGAGAAACTGCAGCAGCTGTTTAATCACACCATGTTTGTACTGGAGCAAGAGGAGTATCAGCGAGAGGGCATCGAGTGGAACTTCATCGACTTTGGACTGGATCTTCAGCCCTGTATCGATCTCATTGAGAGACCGGTCAGTATGTGTGTGTAGATCCTAATTCCCATAACAGGAAATCAGTTTGCTGTCATACAACCTGACTTGACATGCAGTGTCTTGATAGTATTTTTGATTGGTTTGCTCCATAGGCTCATCCTCCTGGTGTGCTGGCATTGTTGGATGAGGAGTGTTGGTTCCCGAGGGCAACTGATCGCTCATTTGTGGACAAACTGTCAGCTGAGCAGGGTACACACTCAAAGTTCATGCGGCCACGGCAGCTTAAGGAAGAGGCCGACTTCTCCATTATACACTATGCTGGCAAGGTCAGAATTTTTTTTGCCTTTTCTCCATTTCTCCTTTTTCAAGTTAACATGAAGGCAAAATGGACCCTGTTTACTTTCTTACTCTGTCAGGTGGACTATAAGGCAGATGAGTGGCTGGTGAAGAACATGGATCCTTTGAACGATAATGTGGCATCTCTCCTGCATCAGTCATCTGACCCCTTCATCTCTGAGCTCTGGAGGGAGGGTGAGGGAAGCGTGTTTTTGTGTGTGTGTGTGTGTGTGTGTGTGTGTGGTAAATCATTGTTACACTGGAGAAGGTTTTTTGCACTGGTAGGTGCTTAATAGACACTATGCTGTAATTACAATAATTTCTCAAAATTTCAGGTTCAGAAGCAGTAAAACAAAAAATAAAAAAATTAAATTAGTTAATACATTAGTAAATATAATAATCTTAATTAATACAAAATAATTATTAATTATGATATTAATATTCATAGTATTAATTATTATTTTTAGAAGCAGAAAAAAATATATATATATTATATATATTATTATTATTATTATTATTATTAATAACATCAATGAAAAATTAATTAATTGTTTGATACAGTTACAAACTGGTACAAACAATACAGTAAAACAAATTGATTATAGCCTTAAAGTTTTCAGTATAATTGAAGGGATGATATATAATTGTTACTTATTAATAAATTACAATAATTTCTCAAAATTTCAGGTTCAGAAGCAGTAAAACAAAACAAAACAAAAAATTAACTAATAAATTAGTAAATATAATAATATTAATTAATACAAAATAATTATTAATGATGATATTAATATTCATATTATTAATTATCATTATTTTTAGAAGCAGAAAAAAATTATATATATATATATATATATATATATATATATATATATATAAATTATTATTATTAACATCAATGAAAAATTAATTAATTGTTTGATACAGTTACAAACTGATACAAACAATATAGTAAAACATATTGATTATAGCCTTAAAGTTTGGGATGATATATAATTGTTACTTATTAATAAATGTTTAAAGATGTAATATTTAGAAAGGAAAATAAACAAACTAATAATAGTAATTTCCCAAAGGATCCGGTTCAGAAGCAGGAAAGCAAATGATAACAATAATAATAATAATAAGAAGAAGAATTGTTTGTTTAAATAAATATAATAGCAAGTATTAGAAGCAACAGCAACAATAAATTTATCAATTGCTTGATACAATTAGAAACTGATACAATCAATAAAAATGGTCAAACAGCTTAATTACAACCTCAGTGTTTCTAGTTTCTAATCAAAGTGATGATATATAATTGTGTTATTTACTAATGAATGTTTAATAATGCAATTTTTTATTTGATTTACTAATATTTAACACTGTAATCTACTATGGACTAACGCTTCTCTTCTCTTCTCTTCTCTTCTCTTCTCTTCTCTTCTCTTCTCTTCTCTTCTCTTCTCTTCTCTTCTCTTCTCTTCTCTTCTCTTCTCTTCTCTTCTCTTCTCTTCTCTTCTCTTCTCTTCTCTCAGATATTCAAACTCTTCCTCGTGTGTACTTTTTTGACTCTTATGCCACGCTGCAAACCAATGGCTCTGACAGCAGTAGGTTTCTCTGCCCTTCCATTTTTAACCTCTTCATCAACTCATCTAACTATGATTTGCCCTTCACTCTGTCTCTCATCTCTGTTTCATTGCATCAGATTGTGATGTGATATGTGGGTTGCTGTTTTTTGTTTTATACTGTAGTTTAGTAGAATGTGTAGTTTGTTTTTCATGGTTTGCTGTAGAACTCATTCTAGTTTAGTTTGGTTTAACAGTAGATGGTTGTGATCTGCTTGCCTGTAGTTTATTCTTCATAAATCATCTTTCTTAAAGTGCTTGTAATGTAGAAATGAACATAGAATTTCTTTTCTGTTTGGAAAGTTTTAAATGTCTCAGAAGAAGAACACATTTGTATTAAGACTTCTACCCGAACAGAAAAAAAATCTTTTTGGTTGTATGGATTTACAGTAATAGCACTAATATAGAGCCAAAGTGCTCTCTGAACATGCCATAAACATGTTCTTTTTAGTTAATAACATCCCTGTTTTGTGCTTGTCAGTGGAGAGGATTGTGGGTCTGGACCAGGTGTCGTCCGGCGAGAACAGTGGACCGGTGAATTTTGGGGCAGCCGGGCTCAAGACGAAGAAGGGCATGTTTCGCACAGTGGGGCAGCTCTACAAAGAGTCCCTCACTAAACTGATGGCCACCCTCCGCAACACCAACCCCAACTTCCTGCGCTGCATCATCCCCAACCATGAGAAAAGGGTAAGAATAGAAAGAGAAACTGAAAAATTACCATAGTACTTCTCTTTTCTTAGCATCTCTCTCTTCTTAACATATCTGCAAAGTGCCCCTATTATGCTATTTTAAAGTTTCCTAATTATCTTTCGGAGGTCTTCTATAATAGGTTTACATGCTTCCAAGCTCAAAAAACACTTTAATTTTCTCATAATATACATCACAGCATCAGCTCTTTTCTCACAGTGTCTGAAACGATTAGATCAAGTATTTGGTCTTTCTGTGAGCCTGCTCTGCTCTGATTGGCCAGATGGCCCAGTCTGTTGCGATTGGTCTACTGCTTACAGTACATGTTGGAAACAAAACATTACCATATCTGAATTTCAGTTCCGGAGACTTCCTCAACAGTTATATATGCAATACAGACAGTAAAGATAGCAGCAGTTTTACTGCATCAATTCAAGCCTCATCCTTTGGAAGTGCATGCAAAGTAGATTTGTTTTTGACATGTCGACAACACAAACCATAAAAACCTACATAGATTTTTAAAAGAAGTTTCGTCTGCTCACCAATTTATTTAATTAAAAATACAGTAAAAAAAAAATTAAAAATAACTCTGTACTATTTAAATATATTTGACAAAGTTATTTATACCTGTGATGCAAAGCTGAATTTTCAGCATCATTACTCCAGTCTTCAGTGTCACATGATCATTCAGAAATCATTCTAATATGCTGATTTGCTGCTCAAGAAACATTTATGATTATTTTCAATGTTGAAAACAGTTGTGTACTTTTTTTTTCAGGATTCCTTGATGAATAGAAAGTTCAAAAGAACAGCATTTATCTGAAATACAAAGCTTCTGTAGCATTATACACTACCGTTCAAAAGTTTGGGGTCAGTAAGAATTTTTATTTTTATTTTTTTGAAAAGAAATTAAAGAAATGAATACTTTTATTCAGCAAGGATGCATTTAATCAATCAAAAGTGGCAGTAAAGACATTTATAATGTTACAAAAGATCAGATTTCAGATAAACACTGTTCTTTTGAACTTTCTATTCATCAAATAATCCTGAAAAAAATATTGTACACAAATATTTTGTACAATTGTACACATTAAATGTTTCTTGAGCAGCAGATCAGCATATTAGAATGATTTCTGAAGGATCATGTGACACTGAAGACTGGAGTAATGATGCTGAAAATTCAGCTTTGCCATCACAGGAATAAATTACTTTGTGAAATATATTCAAATAGAAAACAGTTATTTTAAATTGTAATATTTCACAATATTACTTTTTTTACTGTATTTTTAATTAAATAAATGTAGCCTTGGTGAGCAGACGAAACTTCTTTTAAAAACATTAAAAATCTTAGTGGTTCCAAACCTTTGGACTGTACTGTATATATATATATATATATTTCTTAATTTAGATCGTGATTTTTTTTTTATTATTGTAATATCATTCATGTATTTATTTATTTATTTTTTTAATATTGGGGCATCCCTAACTTTTTGTTCTTTAAATAATCACAGGCAGGGAAGTTGAGTCCTCATTTGGTTCTGGATCAGCTGAGGTGCAATGGGGTGCTGGAGGGGATCAGGATCTGCAGACAGGGCTTCCCGAACCGCGTCCCATTCCAGGAGTTCAGACAGAGGTGTGTGTGTGTCCTACTTAACCACATTTTAGGGGACAAATTTGTACCCTGTTGTGAGCTAAATCTGTTAAAACCTCCTTTTGATCCTCATTTCTAAAAAAAACCCCAAAAGTTAATGAATTGTAAAAAGTTTTTTTGTTAGGTTTAAGTCTAGGTTTATTATTTATAACTAGCTGCATATAACATATAAAATCAATAGAGGTTTATAGAAAGTTTGCATTTATTGAAGTAAATTGAGTTTTGTGTGTGTCTGTGGAAAAAATAATTGCTTACAGTAATACTTTTACACTTTCTGTGTATGTTCCATAAATGAGAATTATTTTCTTGTCTTATTTATCTGTCTGTCTCTCTTTCTGTTCAGGTATGAGATCTTGACTCCAAATGCTATTCCTCGAACCTTTATGGATGGCAAACAGGCGTGTGAGCTCATGGTAAGTGATGTCACTCAAGAGTTCATAATATTGATTTGATAGGGGATATTATACACTAGAGTTTCGGATCAATAAATATGAACAGCACAGATGCTTTAGGATCAGTAACTAAGTGGGGAAGGTCAATAGTGTTTTAGTGTTTTATTCAGATCTCTGATTAGTATTCTACAGGTTGTTGATTATGTGTCATTACTTTATCTATAGATCAGTGCTTTGGAGTTGGACAAGAATCTTTTCCGGGTAGGACAGAGTAAGGTGTTCTTCCGGGCTGGAGTCCTGGGTCATCTGGAGGAAGAACGAGACTTGAAGATCACTGACACCATCATCCGCTTCCAAAGCGCAGCCCGTGGATATCTCGCCAGGAGGTAAATATCTGCGTGTGTATATGTGTGAGTCATAGGTTGGTGGTGTGGAATATGGTGCATGTAAGTTTTACCTGACGTGTTCTTTCAGGGCATTCCATAAGAAGCAGCAGCAGCTCAGCGCCCTGCGTGTGATGCAGAGGAACTGTGCCGCATACCTGAAGCTCAGAAACTGGCAGTGGTGGAGACTCTTCACCAAGGTAACAGAAAACGTTACACAACATGTTACATAAAGTAAAAAATGAAGTAGCCCTAATAATGAATTTTAAAGGGATAGTTCACCCAAAAATGAAAATTCTTTCATCATTTACTCACCCTCGAGTTGCTCAAAATCTGTATAATTTTCTTTGTTCTGTTGAACACAAAGGAAGATATTTTGAAGAAAGTTTGTAACCAGGCCACTTTGAGGCACCATTGACTTCCATAGTAGGAAAAAAACTACTATGGAAGTCAATGGTGCCCCAAAACTGTTCAGTTTAACACATTCTTCAAAATATCTTCCTTTGTTCAACAAAACAAAGAAAATTGTACAGATTTTGAACAACTTGAGGGTGAGTAAATGGCTTATATTTAAAGGGCTTATATGTAGAATATATGCAGAAACCCTTGTTATTAGCGACTCCAGTGGCTGTTAAGTGAACTGCAGCCAGCAACTTATTGCACACATAACGTACAAGAGACATAACGTGATTCAATGCTCCGATACTCACGTTCTTTGCTTAGAAGTAAAAAGAAGTTGGAAAAACCTTTGCAGCAATATACTGTTAACGAACATCCAGGCATGTCCACGCTGCTGAGAGCGTCGTCTTTGTGAATATGTAAATATGTGCTGTCCACTTTCCTTTCAATAACAAAATAAACACACAACAAAAATGACAGCGGTGAGAAAACAGCAGTTAAGAAAGCATTTTATAATAGCGATGTGGATATGTTTGACACAGCTCTGCACTGACGTCTTGTCGACAGATGGGGTAATTAAAACGACACTGTTATGATAGTTTGATTATGAAGTATACTGTAGATGTGGCTACGTGAGACTATAGCTTGAATATATCCTTTTTCTTTACATAATAATACATTGACATTACAGTACAGACTTGCTCTTTTGGTATTATCCTGAACATTGTATAAGCATTCATTTCATGTGTCACTGAACAGAAGAGAGGCTGTCGGGGGCATGCAGAAACATCACATTCTTTTGATTTTCCAGGCCAAAATGTCCCTAGTTCCTTCACATAAAAATCAGTCTACAGGCTTTCATTGACAAACTGGGCTGTCGGGGATGGTCTCTTTTTGAAGTTTTGTACAAGCTGTTTACACATTTGCCATAAAAAAGCGATTAATACATGAAAATTCTTACATATAGCCCCTTTAAGGTAATGATTTTATTTAAAATGTAGCTAAAGTTAACATGCAAACACAAAGAGTATATAATTTTTTTATCAGTATGTAGAGCAATGAAGTGGTAGTATGTTTCTCTATCTTACTACATACTCAGAATTAAACGTTCAAAAGTTTGGAGTGGATACGATTTTTAAAAATGATTTAGAAAGAAGTCTCTAATGCTCACCAAGACTGCATTTATTTGATAAAAGCAGTAATATTGTGAAATATTATTACAATTTAAAATAACTGTTTTCTATTTTAATATATTTTAAAATGTAATTTATTCCTGTGATGGCAAAGCTGAATTTTCAACATCATTCAGTGTCACATGATCCTTCAGAAATCTTTCATTATATGCTGATATTATCTATGTTGAAAACAATTGTGCTGCTTAATATTTTTTTGTGGAAAACAAGTTACATTTTTTTAATTCAGGATTTATTTGAATTTTTTAATTTGAACAATTTAATTTAAAAAATGACTGCCACAGTTGATAGATTTAATACGTCCTTGTTGAATAATAAAATATTCATTAAAAAACTGTACTGATTTCAGACTTTTGAATCGTAGTATATTTTAGCATTAACCTAAATAATATGCTTCATGTAATAACATATAAATAATTAGGGCTGCAACGATTAATCGCGATTAATCGCTTGCAAAATAAAAGTCTGTGTTTACGTAATATATATATATATATATGTGTGTGTATATAATGTGTGTGTGTTCTGTGTATAATAATCATGTGTGTATGTTCTGTGTATAATAATCATGTGTGTGTGTTCTGTGTAATCATGTATATATAAATACACACACATTCATGTATATATTTAAGAAAAAAATTATGTTTATATATAAAATATTTATGTTTATATGTAATATAAAATATATATAAATATATATATTTATAATACATGCATATATTTCTAAACTTTATACCTGTATGTGTGTGTATTTATATATACATAATTATTATACACAGAACACACACATATATATATATATATATATATATATATATATATATATATATATATATATATATATATATATATTACGTAAACACAGACTTTTATTTTGCAAACGATTAATCGCGATTAATCATTGCTGCCCTATAAATTATCAAGTTACAATTTATCAAGATCATTTGTATTAAGTCACAAATGTTAAATATATATATGTTTAATATTAATGTTTAATATTACTTTAAAATATTACTATTATTTTTATATAAATTATTATATTATTATTAGAAAATTAATATTTAAAATAGTACATTAAGGTAACAATTGCAGGTTGCCACTTTTTACAGTACAATAGAAGCATGAAAGATGGGATGCTGCATGTCTTTTGGGTTAATTTGCTTTGTGACCTTTGACCTCTCCTCCAGGTGAAGCCCTTGCTGCAGGTGACCCGTCAAGATGAAGAGATTCAAGCTCGGGAAGCACAGCTTCAGAAAGCCAAAGACAAGCTGAGTAAACTAGAGCTTGACTTCTCTGAACTGGACAAAAAAAACCAACAGGTGACTTTATTTCACTCATTTTTTGTTGTGCATGTTGGTAAACCAAAAGAAGAAAATATATTTGTTTGATTCCCACATTCATGTGGATGTCCTCTTGACAGCTGATGGAGGAGAAGTCAGTGCTGACGGACCAGCTGCAGGCGGAGGCGGAGTTATTCGCAGAGGCGGAGGAAATGAGAGCACGGCTGGCCAGTCGCAAACAGGAGCTTGAAGATGTTTTGGGAGAGCTCGAGAGCCGATTGGAGGAGGAAGAGGAGAGGACTGTTCAGCTGACCAATGAGAAGAAGAGAATACAGCAACATGTGCAGGTGAGGAGGGTTGATGTTTTTGTAAATGTCTGATGTCCACTATTGAATATCTTCTGTTAACATCATTGTTTCTTTCTCTAAGGATTTGGAAGAACAGCTAGAGGAGGAAGAGGGGACACGTCAGCGCCTCCAGCTGGAGAAAGTCACCCTGGAAAGCAAAGTGAAGAGTCTGGAGGCCGAGACTTTGACTTTGGGAGAGCAAAGAGACAGATTAAGCAAGGTAGTTGAAGTCGACATGAAATAGAAGTTGCAATAGTCTTCCCTATTGTGACGTATATCCGAACGAAACGGCTTCTCAAGCAAGAAAAAAATATAGGGCGGGACTTGATTTTGCCCATTGGGAATTGATTGTATGGTTGGATGGTTGTGGTTTGCTATTGCTGTGATGTCATGTGAGTGACAGGTTGTCCCGCCCTCTCGTCATCATTCTCGAGAAGAGAAGAGATGTTGCTGCAAGAAGGAGGAAGAGTAATTCTAATTAAAGATTATGAGGCACATGAGTTTAAAAAAATGTGCACGGATAAATCATTTATAATAAATACTGCAGTATTTCTTAAATCAAAAATTGTCCGTTTTGATTTTATAGTGACTTTAAAGAGAAGAGGATTGTTTACCAACAATATATGAATAAATGCAGCTACAATATTACAGTGGTTCATGAATCTTTCTGTCTTTCTCTTTCTCAGGAGAAGAAACAGCTGGAAGAGAGACTGAATGAAGTGGCGGATCAACTAACAGAGGAAGAGGAGAAGGTGAAGAGTCTTAACAAGCTGAAAAACAAACAGGAAGCTGTCATTGCTGATTTAGAAGGTAACAGTCCTTGCATTAATTATACATTGAAAAATATCATTGTTGATGATTCATTGGATCTGTTGAATTTGGGCCACAATCGTGACATTCGTTTTTTACATTACCGTTTTGGGTCAGTACGATTAATACTTTTATTTAGCAATGATGCATTAAATTGATCAAAAGTGACAGTACAGACTTTTACATTGTTACAAATAAATTACATTTCAATTAAATGCAAATAAAACTTTTTTTGTATTCATCAAAGAATCATGGTTTCCACAAAAATATTTAGCAGCACAACAGTTTTCAACATTGATAATAATATGAAATATTTCTTGAGCAGCAGATCAGCATATTACAATGATTTCTGAAGGATCATGTGACACTGAAGACTGGAGTAATGATGCTGAAAATTCAGCTTTGCCTCACTGTAATAAATCACATTTTGAGTATATTAAAACAGAAAACTGTCTCGTTCTCTCCTTTAGAGCGCCTGAAGAGGGAAGAGCAGGGTCGTTTGGAACAGGAGAAGTGGAAGAGACGGATGGAAGGAGAAGCAGTGGAGGCTCAAGAGCAGCTGTCTGACATGAGTTTACTCGTCACAGAGTTGAGAGGCAGCCTGAGCCAAAGAGAGAAAGAGATCACCACACTACAGACACGGTACATGCACAAACACAAATCTAACTTATAGTGAATCTGGCGCAGCCACTAATACTTCTTCAGTAATGACATCTTTTGCACTCTCTCTTAGGCTGGAAGAAGAGGGGGCACGTCGTACAGAAGCTCAGAGAGCCCTCAGAGAGGCTATGTCTCAGGTCTCAGAGCTCAAAGAGGAGGTGGATAATGAACGAGGGATGAGGGAGAGAGCCGAAAAACAGAGGAGAGATCTGGGGGAGGAGTTAGAGGCTTTGAGAACTGAACTAGAAGATACACTGGACACTACAGCTGCTCAGCAAGAGCTCAGGTGGGTGTGTGTGTGTGTGTGTGTGTGTGTGTGTGTGTGTGTGTGTGTGTGTGTGTGTGTGTGTGTGTGTGTGGTTCAGGTATACCCTACATTATGGAGACAAAATGTCCCCACAAAGATGGCAGTATCCAAAATCCTTGACTTTGTGGGGATATATTTTTTTGTCCCCATGAGGAAACAAGAATATAAGTCATACTAAGTGATGTTTTTTTTTTTGTGATGGGTAAGTTTATGGTTAGGGGATAGAATATACATTGTACAATAAAAAAATCATTATGTCTAGTCCCCATAAAACACGGAAACCCAATACTTAAATACACTTTAGGATACTTTAGGTTACTTTTAAAAAGAGTATAATATAAGAAAATAATATTGTATACATTAGCTGACTTTTAGTGTGCTTTTTTGACCCATTTAAGTAGGACTTAAGTACATCTTTATATGTAATTTTATTATTATATTTATTATCTTTAAAGATGAATGTACTCACAAGGATTTATAGTAAACTACAATATATTTTAATGTAATATCTATTGAAGCTTGTATGTCATGTATTTTTTTATATATATATTTGTAATTACACATTTGTAATGAAGTTGCAATTTAGTACATTTAAATAGGGCTGCAGCGATTAATCGCGATTAATTGTTTGCAAAATAAAAGTCTGTGTTTATGTAATATACAGTACAGTCCAAAAGTTTGGAACCACTAAGATTTTTAATGTTTTTAAAAGAAGTTTCATCTGCTCACCAAGGCTACATTTATTTAATTAAAAATACAGTAAAAAACAGTAATTTTGTGAAATATTATTACAATTTAAAATAACTGTGTACAAAACACAAAATAAAATGTGTACTATTTCAATATATTTGACAAAGTAATTTATTCCTGTGATGCAAAGCTGAATTTTCAGCTTCGTTACTACAGTCTTCAGTGTCACATGATCCTTCAGAAATCATTCTAATATGATGATTTGCTGCTCAATAAACATTTATGATTATTTTCAATGTTGAAAACAGTTGTGTACTTTTTTTTTCAGGATTCCTTGATGAATAGAAAGTTCAAAAGAACAGCATTTATCTGAAATACAAAGCTTCTGTAGCATTATACACTACCATTCAAAAGTTTGGGCTCAGTAAGAATTTTTATTTTAATTTTTTTTGAAAAGAAATGAAAGAAATTTATACTTTTATTCAGCAAGGATGCATTAAATCAATCAAAAGTGGCAGTAAAGACATTTATAATGTTACAAAAGATCAGATTTCAGATAAACACTGTTCTTTTGAACTTCCTATTCATCAAATAATCCTGAAAAAAAATATTGTACACAAATATTTTGTACAATTGTACACATTAAATGTTTCTTGAGCAGCAGATCAGCATATTAGAATGATTTCTGAAGGATCATGTGACACTGAAGACTGGAGTAACGATGCTGAAAATTCAGCTTTGCATCACAGGAATAAATTACTTTGTCAAATATATTTAAATGGTACACAGTTATTTTAAATTGTAATAATATTTCACAATATTACTGTTTTTACTTTATTTTTAATTAAATAAATGTAGCCTTGGTGAGCAAACGAAACTTCTTTTAAAAACATTAAAAATCTTAGTGGTTCCAAACTTTTGGACTGTACTGTATATGTGTGTGTTCTGTGTATAATAATAACACACATACAGGTATAAAGTTTAGAAATATATGCATGTATTATAAATATATATATATTTATATATATTTTATATGACATATAAACAAATATTTTATATATAAATATAACATTTTTCTTAAATATATACATGAATGTGTGTGTATTTATATATACATAATTATTATACACAGAACACACACATATATATTACGTAAACACAGACTTTTTTTTGCAAACGATTAATCACGATTAATCGTTGCAGCCCTAGATTTAAAATATATTTAATGTAATATTAAATAGAGCACTACAGTTAAAATTATAGTCAAATACTCAACGTGCTTTAGTATGTTAGTCAACACATCAAAATAAGTGTACTTCTTTAAAGCATTACAAATAATTATTAAAACAAACAAAAACAAAAAACACTTAAGTGTGTTAAGAAACAGTCATGAATGTGTACTCTCTTGAAGAACACATAAGTGGCCTTTTATTTATTCATACTATATTATCTGCAAGTACAATTTAAAAAAAAATGTATATACTTTTAAGATTTGAAGTACACTAAAAGTGCACGTTCAAAACAATTAAGCATACTTATTTTATGGAAGGGTAGACTAGAGTTAACCACAGGCATTTGTGTGTGTGTTTGTCTAGGTCTCGTCGTGAGGCTGAATTAGGAGAGCTTCAGAGATGTTTAGAGGAAGAGACCCGTCGTCATGAAGCCCAGCTATCCGAGCTCCGCATCAAACACACTGCTGCTATAGATTCCCTACAGGAGCAGCTTGACAATGCCAAAAGGGTCAGTCTTAGCATTTAAGTCAAATATAGCTTGTTTACAAGTTTGTTTGTTTGTTTATTTCACTGGGAAACCAGGTTTGTATTGGTACGTGTCCAACCTTTGATATGTGTGTGTGTTCACAGTCCCGTCAGTCTCTGGAGAAGGCGAAGGCTGTTCTGGAGGAGGAGCGCATGAACCTGAGTGCTGAGCTGAAGACATTACAGGGAGGGAAGATGGAGAGCGAGAGGGGCAGAAAGAGAGCTGAGGGACAGTTACAGGAAGTCAACGCACGTCTCTTACAGGCTGAGAGAGAAAGAGAAGAGCGAGAGGAACGACTTAGTAAACTCCAGGTAAAATGGGAAAAAAGTGAGAGGAAATGGTAAACATTTTAAATTTTTAACTAAGGGCTGATTTGTACTTCTGCGTCGGACCCACACTGTATCCTCTACACCGTAGGCTTCATTTTGGTTTTCATTTATACTTGATGGTGGCAAATAGACAGTGACTTTTGTTGCAGCTTTTTGTTAAATATCGAAGTGTATTTTATAGTGTATAGTTATGTTGCAAGCAGAACGTTTTTGACCTGAGGGAGGGATTCTAGCAGACCAATCGCAGTGCTTGCAGTCTGCATAGAATTGACGGTATAGGTTCAACACAGAAGTATACATTTCTACACTACTTTCATAGTGTGAACCTGACCCCGCTTGACACCAGATTTCAATTGGTTTGGTTTACGCAAAAATGTTTTTCTGAACTTTGGTGGGCACCAAGGAACTCAAGTATACCTGATAAGGATTTCCTAGGAATGGTTGATATAAACTCTGGTACAGTTCACTGTTAAAGGATTAGTTCACTTTGAAATGAAAATTAGCCCAAGCTTTACTCACTCTCAAGCCATCCTAGGTGTATATGACTTTCTTCTTTCTAATGAACATAATCACAGAAATATGAATAAATATCCTGATGCATTCGAGCTTTATAATGGCAGTAAGCATTACCAAACGAGTATGAGCTAAAGAAAGTGCTTCCATCCACATCCATCCATCATAAATATGTGCTCTACACGGCTCTGGGGGGGTTAATAAAGGCCTTTTGAAGCAACGCGATGCAGTTTTGTAAAAATAATTTAAACAAGAAAAAAAATATTTAAACAAGTTATGAAGTAAAATATGTAGCTTCCGCCAGACCGCCTTCCTTCCTTACAAAGGAAGTGTAAACTGGCGTCACGTCAGTTAAACCTTTTCCGTAGGTTGAATAGGGAAGGTGTGGGACGTAGTGTAAGCTTTGTGAACTGCAAGGCTGAAGGCAGCTCGTGTGGAAGATGGATATTTTACTTCATAACTTGTTAAATATGGATGTTTTCATACTCATTGAACCCTATCACTGCCATTATAAAGCTCGGCTGCGTCAGGATATTTATTAATATTTCTGCGATTATGTTCATCAGAAAGAAGAAAGTCATATACATCTAGGATGGCTTGAGGGTGAGTAAAGCTTGGGATAATTTTTATTTCAAAGTGAACTAATCCTTTAAAGTGCTGCCACATTTACTGTTGTTAGGCAAATTTTTGCAGGCGGAATCCAGTCATTTGGAATCCAGACAATTGGGAATTTTGCATGAGGCCAAAAGATTTACCCATGCAGATTGTGTTGGTTAAATGACCATACTGATCACACATAAAGACCACACATAAAGCAATTGGTTTGAAAGTAACTTTTTTGAGCTCTGCTATTGATAATGGACAAAGGACCTTTTTCGCTTGCAAAATTTGTGACCGCACCTTTGCTGACAGCAATCCTTCCCCTTCTGAAAATCAAGCTTAAGCTGGTAGCTATTTTATCATAGTAGCTGGTTTCTATTTGGTCAAACTGGACATTAGATGGTCCAAGCTGGTACATGGCTGGTTTACAAACCACCTTGTTACAAACAGTAGTGTGATCAGTTTACTCAGCTAGTAAATGTTTGTTGCACTTTTAGTTTTGAAATTAAACTCTGAATCAAACCTATAGATCAAACCAATTATGAAAAGATTTTAACATTGAAATCTCTCCCTTTCAGTCAGAGCTTGAGTCTCTGTCCAACTCCCTCTCTTCATCTGACTCCAAATCTCACCGTCTAAGTAAGGAGGTCAGCAGTCTGGAGAGCCAACTACATGATGTGCAGGTAACTTATGTGTGTGCGCAAATGTGCGTGTTTTAATTTGCTCTCTTCCGTTACATGTTAATAGGCTCATGGGACTTAACCAATCTGCTTTTGAAGAAATGCATTTGACATATTGTATCATGGTTAGATGGATGAATAGGAAATGAAATCCTCCAGAGGTTCTCCTCTCACTCTGATTGTTGTTCTATTTCAAAGCAGATCTTAGAGACTGTGGATGTGATTGCCTCTTAATCATGCTTAATGTTTTTTGTGTGTGATATTTTCTAGGAGCTACTGCAGGACGAGACACGGCAGAAGTTGGCGCTGGGCTCACGTGTACGTGCTCTAGAGGAAGAGAAAGCTGGATTGATGGAGAGACTAGAGGAGGAGGAGGAAAAGACCAGAGAACTTACACGCCAGATTCAAAACCATACACAACAGGTTTAATCCCATTTGCACATCCTGGAAAATGCTTTAGTTGTTCAAACCATCTTTACTCCATTTTATGATTTTATTTTTTTGTGCCCATGCAGCTGTCTGATCTGAAGAGGCAGACAGAGGAAGTGAATTCAGCAGTGGAGGCCGGGGAGGAGGCCAGGAGGAAGATGCAAAGAGAGCTGGAGAACGCTACACAGAGAGAGAGAGCCAAAGAAGAAGAGAAAGAACGCATAGAGAGACAGAAAGAACGGCTGAGAGAAGAGATAGAGGACATGACCATCGCTCTGCAGAGAGAGAGACAAAACTGCACTGCTCTGGAGAAGAGACAGAAGAAATTTGATCAGGTAAAGTAGGAAACGGATGGATGGATGGATGGATGGATGGATGGATGGATGGATGGATGGATGGATGGAGGGGTGGAGGATGAATTGACTGGTGGATGGATGGTTGGTTGGAGGGATGAATTGACAGGTGGATGGATTGATGGATGGATTGACTGGTTGATGGATGGACTGATGGAGGAGGGATTGTTTGATGGATGGATGGATGGATGGATGGATGGATGGATGGATGGATGGTTGGGGGGATGAATTGACTGGTGGATGGATTGATGGATGGATTGACTGGTTGATGGATGGACTGATGGAGGAGGGATTGTTTGATGGATGGATGGATGGATGAATTGATGTGGATGGATGGATGGATGGATGGTTGGGGGGATGAATTGACTGGTGGATGGATTGATGGATGGATTGACTGGTTGATGGATGGACTGATGGAAGGAAGGATTGTTTGACTGATGGATGGATGGATGGATTGATGGATGGATGGATGGATGGATGGATGGATGGATGGATGGATGGATGGATGGATGGATGGACGGACTAGTTGATCGATGGAGAGATGGGTAGAGGGATGAATTTACTGGTGGATTAATTGATAGATGGATGGCTGCTGGATCAGTGGAGGGATGAATTGACTGATGGATTGATGGATGGATTGGTGGATGGATGGAGGGATGAATTGACTGGTGGATGGACTGGTGGATGGGGGATGATGGATTGTCTGGTTGATGGATGGATGCATGGATTTACTAGTGGATCAATGGAGGAATAATGGAGGGATGAATTGACTGGTGGGTGGGTTGATAGATGAATGGATAGATGAATTGACTAGGTGATCAATGGAGAGATGGATAGAGGGATGAATTGACTGGTGGATGGAGAAATGGATGGATGGACTGGTGGATGGATAGATGGATGGATTGACTGCTGTGCTGGATCAATGGAGGGTTGAATTGATGGATGGATGGATGGATGCATGGATGGATGGACTGGTGGATGGGGGATGATGGATTGACTGGCTGATGGATGGATGCATGGATTTACTAGTGGATCAATGGAGGAATAATGGAGGGATGAATTGACGGATGGATGGATGGATGGATTGATGGATGGATGGATGGATGGATGGGTGGATGGATGGATGATGGATGAATGGATGGACTAGTGGTTTAATGGATGGCTGAGGGATGGATGTGTGGACTGACAGGTGGAATGATGGCGGGATGGATAGAGGGACAGTTTGACTGGTGGATGGATGGATGTAAGGATAGATAGCTAGATGTATTGATGTAAAAGATGGATGAATAAATTCATATGTGGTCATTTAAAAAAAGTAAAAAGCTTTTGGTTAAAAAAGAGCAGTGCAGCTCCAAATATTCATCACCCTTTGACCTTTAACCTTCAGTGTTTGGCAGAGGAGAAGGCAGTGAGTGCTCGGCTGCTGGAGGAACGGGACCGTGCAGAAGCAGAGAGTCGAGAGAAAGAGACACGTTTCCTGTCTCTCTCCAGAGCGTTGCAGGAAGCAACAGAGCAGAGAGATGAGCTGGAGAGAACCAATAAGCAGCTCCGCGTGGAGATGGAGCAGCTCGTCAACGCCCAAGATGACGTGGGCAAAAATGTACAGCTTGCTTTTTACCAAATGTGCTTATACAGTGTTTATTAGCATGTAATAGCATAGTAATAACAAAAACATATTCCGTTCTTTTACTTTTTTGCAATTTGAATTATTTGCCTCTCTTTGTCTCACCTCCTCAGGTTCATGAGCTGGAGCGTTCTCGGAGGGCTTTGGAAACAGAGGCACAATCTCTGAAAGAACAGACCCAGGAGCTGGAGGATGAGCTGACAGAGGCGGAGAACGCTCGCCTCCGACTGGAGGTCACCCTTCAGGCCCTCAGAGCTCAGTTTGAGAGAGAGATCAGCACTAAGGAGGAGAAAGGAGAAGAAAAGAGAAGAGCACTCAACAAACAGGTAAGTGAAGGAATGAGATAATACCTGAAGATGTTCAGGATTGAAAATAATTGATCTTGACCTTTTTTCTCCTATATTTGTTTTCTTACATTTCGTCTTTTGTTCTTGTTCAGGTGCGTGAGCTTGAAACAATGCTTGAAGAGGAGAAGACTCAGAGAGCTCAGGCTTTGACGGTCAAGAAACAACTGGAGACTGAGCTGCAGGAGGCGGAGGCTCAGGTGGAAGCAGCCAATCGGGGCAGAGAGGAAGCACTTAGACAGATGAAACGTCTCCAGGTTTGTCAGTCTATTCATTTTGGAATAATCCACAACACATTTATAAACAGATGTTGCTGAGAGTTGTGATATAATCTAGTTGATTATCAGGAGTGATGTTTTGAATGTTTATTGTAGATCAGGGCTTAATTATTTCATTACGAAGGCCAGACTTAATTCAAATAAACCAAAGGGGCCATATAAAATGTGGATATTTAGTGTGTTCCTGTGTGTTTTTCAGACTCAGATGAAGGAGCTCATTCGTGAGCTTGACGAGACCAAGTTGGCTCGAGACGAGATTGTCGCCCAGTCAAAGGACAGCGAGAAACGGCTGCAGACTTTGGAGGCAGAACTATTACAGCTGACAGAGGTGTGTTACCCTGCCTATGTAACCCAGAAGCTATTTAAATGTCTCTTTCATTCTTTTTTCTCTCTCATTCGCTGTTATTTTGATACTCTCTCAGGAGCTGGCCGTTTCTGAGAGGCAGCGGAGACAGGCCCAACAGGAGAGAGACGAAATGGCGGATGAAATTGTCAACACTGCAACTGGAAAGTCAGTATCTGTTTGTGCTTGTTTTTGTGTTGAGGTCCATTGATCCAGAGATATCCTTATGTTCAGGGATGATGGGATGCATCTTTGTGTGTATGCTTTAGAAACAACACAAAACGACACTCACTATACATTTAAAGTCAACAAGAAATGAAAATTCTTCTATTAACTTGGCTAATATAATTCACTTGTGCATTGACGAATAGGCCTGTGTATTAAAAAAATAAGATGGCCTTTGTTTACCCTGCAGATCTGCACTGTTTGATGAGAAGCGGCGTCTTGAGGCAAGAATCACTCAGCTTGAGGAAGAGTTAGAGGAGGAACAAAGTAATGCTGAACTTCTAGCAGAGAGACAGAGGAAGAGCACCTTACAGGTGCACAAAGAAGCACACACACACTATACTATCAACACAAACACATAGAGACGGAGCACTCTACATCTCTCTCTGTATTTTTTAGGTTGAGACTCTTACAGTCCAGTTATCTGGAGAGAGGACACTTGCACAGAAGAGCGAGAGTGCGCGAGATGCTCTCGAGAGGCAGAATAAAGAGCTGAAGACTCGTCTCAGCGAGATGGAGGGAGCAGTGAAGGGGAAACATCGCCTCAGCGTCGCCGCCCTGGAGGCCAAGATAGAATCGATGGAGGAACAACTGGAGCAGGAGAGACAGTAAGAAAACAATGGGGGGTGCTAAAGAAAAAAGTTGGAGGTCAAATGAACGGATGTCTTTCCAAACCTGAATGATTTTCTTATTCAAGTTGAGTCACATTTATTTATATCGCACTTCTTACAATACAGATTGTTTCAAAGCAGTTTCACATTAATAAACAGGAAAAGTGTAAAAATGGTTAGTCCACTTTTAAATAAACTTTTCCTGATAATTTACTCACCCCCATGTCATCCAAGATGTCCATGTCTTTCTTTCTTCAGTCGAAAAGAAATTAAAGTTTTTGATGAAAATATTCCAGGATTTTTTTCCATATAGTAGACTTCAATGGGCACCAAACAGTTGAAGGTCAAAATTAGTTTCACTGCAGCTTTAAATTGTTTAAATTGATCCCAGATGAGAAATAAGGGTCTTATCTAGTGAAACCATTGCTCATTTTCTGAAAAAATGTGAAAATTATATAAGTTTTAACCATAAAATTATTTAAAAGTGGACTAATCCTTTAATTAAAATTCATTAATTATGAAACAAATTCAATTTCAGCTGAAAAAACAGCGCTACAGAAAATAATAATGTCATTATTCAGCTCTATGTTGTTTTAATTCAGTTCAATAGCTGTCAATGTTGCAAAGTTCATCAATAATGAAACAAGTTCAGTTCAGCTATAAGAAGCTCTATAGAAGGCAATAGTGTCATTATTCATCTCAAGTCAGTTCAGTGTTGGTTCAGTTTAGTTCAATAACAGTGTCAATTAGCAAAATTAGTGTCGTTATCCAGCTGACTTTTAAACCCCTTATTCTATGAAAAAACACAAACACAGAAGTTTAGCAGAATGTCAGAACTGCTCTTTTACATACAATTAAAGTTTATGGGGACCAGGGACTACCAAGCTCTAAAAAGGACAAAAAGTATCATAAAAGCATCATAAAAAAGTAGTCTGTACGACTTGTGTGTGATATTCCAGTGTTCGGAAGCCATTTGATAATTTTGTGTGACAAACAAACTGAAATTATTCTCTGAAAATCAAGCTTGACAGCCATATTTAACATTAAAGGGTTAGTTCACCCAAAAATGAAAATTCTGTCATTAATGACTCACCCTCATGTCGTTCCAAACCCGGAAGACCTCCGTTCATCTTCGGAACACAGTTTAAGATATTTTAGATTTAGCCCGAGAGCTTTCTGTCCCTCCATTGAAAATGTATGTACGGTAGACTGTCCATGTCCAGAAAGGACATAAAACCTTCATCAAAGTAGTCCATGTGACATCAGTGGGCTAGTTAGAAGGTTTCGAAGCATCGAAAATACATTTTGGTCCAAAAATAACAAAAACTATGACTTTATTCAGCATTGTTACCTTTCTGGACATGGACAGTATACCATACAAACATTTTCAATGGAGGGACAGAAAGCTCTCGGGCTAAATCTAAAATATCTTAAACTGTGTTCCCGAAGATGAACGGAGGTCTTACAGGTTTGGAACGAAATGAGGGTGAGTCATTAATGACAGAATTTTCATTTTTGGGTGAACTAACCCTTTAAATTTCATTGCATTTTTTGAAAAAGCAAGAAAATAAAAGATTTTTTAAATTATTCTTTTAACGTTCTACATTCACTGTGAAGAGCAAACCATCAATGTGACTGTTTCATGTGTCCTCTCTCCCTTTTCTCCCTTCCTAGAGAGCGAGCCATAGCCAATAAACTGGTGAGGAAAACAGAGAAGAAACTGAAGGAAGTTTTGATGCAGGTGGAGGATGAAAGGAGACATGCAGATCAGTATCGAGAGCAGGTAATTCAGGGCAGTGCGTCCCAGCCTGGTGAACTGTGAAGGATTTCATCTGGTCTGCAAGTTAATTGGCTGATTTAAAGTGATAGATCACCCAAAAATGAAAATTCTGTCATTATTTACTCACCCTCATGTCATTCCAAACCTGTATGACTTACTTTTTTCTGTGGATCACAAAATAAGATTTTTTAAGACTGTTGGTAACCAAACAATTTCAGGTCCCATTGAATTTCGTTTTTTTTTTTTTTTTTTGATACAATTGAAGTCAATGGGAATTGAAACTTACCCTAACTTAACCTACACAAACTCATGACAGGATTTGCAGGATTTTCTTCAGGGTTGTGGGTAGTTCAGTACAACTGCAATTCTACAATTATGAAATCTCTCTTTCTTTCTGTTTGTAGTTGGATAAATCTATGGGGCGTCTCCGTCAGCTGAAGAGGCAGTTAGAGGAGGTGGAGGAAGAGAACTCTCGCTCCAACGCTCAGCGCAGGAAACTACAGCGAGAGCTGGAGGAAATGAGTGACGGCATGCAGAGCATGAACCGCGAACTCAACACTCTCCGCTCCCAACTCAGGTAAAGATTATGATGGTTTTGATGGCTTGTTGTGAGGTTTGCCATTTTGTGTGTGAAATTCAAAGAGATCAAAATGAGAAAAAAAAAGAAAAAAAAAGCAACAAGCAAGTTTTTGTCCTAACCAGCACTGGCCATGTCAAGTGTCAAGACATGCCATTTATGTCACCAGTCAGTTGTGTTAGTTCATTCTGCTCCACATTTATTTGGCATTCTAAAAAAAATGTTCTGAATGCGGTAACATCAAAATTATTGGGTCTTATTCAAGTGAAAAATATTATTTTAATACAGGATTGGGCACTCCTGTATTAATATGACTGAATCAATTTAACTGTATTAGGTTATAAAAAAAATAAAAGGCTCAGATCGGGTATAAATAACTCCTTAAAGGCATAGTTCACCCAAAAATGTAAATTCTGTCATCAATTACTCACCCTTAATTGTTCCAAACCCATAAGCCTTCTTTCATTTTCAGAACACAAATTAAGATATTTTTAATGAAATCTGAGTGATTTCTGTCCCTATTCACTCACATCTATGATGCTTCAAAATGTTCATAAAGAAATTGTAAAACTAATCCATATAAATTGAGCGGTTTAATCCAAGTCTTCAGAAGAGACATCACCAATTTATATGATGAACAGATTTAATTTAAGCTTTTATTCACATATAAACATTCATCATTGAACGGTAAACTTGCTAAGTGGTTTGAAATGCATAAGAGTGAGTAATTGAAGACAAAACTTTAATTTTTGGCTGAACTAAGCCTTTAAGATGAAAACATACATACATCCACTTTTTACAGTGTAGATTTCTTCTCATATGTCACATGAGACATTTTAGTGTTCTGTGTGAACAGAAAAACTGCTTGTTTCTGAAAACTTGTCACATTGTGTCTGGTTAGGACAGTGAAAGTCTTTTAGTTTTTCATACATAAATCAGGGTTCATACAAGGTGCTTGAAGTGCTTGAATTTTTGAAATTTAAGTCATGGAAAACCATGTTTTGTTTTATTTTATTGATAAAACAATCTTTTTACGCCAAATTAATGCTGCAGCCTGTCTGATATACATACACAGTTATTTTGCATGGCTATGAGCATGATATTGCTCATATGAAGATCCATATGATACAGCTTTCATTCTTCAGGTCAATCATATATTCATGGGAAAAAAATCAGTTTGAATTAGGAAAGTGATATCTTTGTCATAGTATCCTTTCAATGGTTAAAGTTACCACAGTCATTGCATGTGCTGCACTTTATTTTTACCATTTTTTATTGGTTTATTTTTATTTATCTATTTACCTTTTTTAGAATTTGAAAGATAATAAAGATCTTGTTTGATAAGTGAGATCTCTGATTGTAGTCCTCGAAAACCAATAAAGTAGTGCTTGAAAAGTCCTTGAAAGTCCAAATCCTGATAAATATATTTGCATGTCATCAATCCATTTTTGTTGTACTGTGTTTGCATGTTTCATTCACTCATTGTCTCATCTAATGTGTCTTATTGTGTCCATCCGTATTTGTGCGTTTGTCTCCTACACCATCTCAGCATCACAGAACGGCAGAAGTCAGAACAGTAGGTTTTCATGTATAAAGCGTCAGACTGTGTGTTCTGTGTTCCTCTCTGAGCATTTCCTGTCTCCTCTTGATTCTGGTGGTGTGTGCCCTGTTGAGATTAGAGACAGTCCTGTATAGCTGATTTATTCTGAAGCATATCAAGGTGGTGTAGTCTACATTGGATTGTGGGTCACTTCCTGTTTATAGATGGTGATGAATCACAGATTCTCTCTTCCACCAATCATGGACACTCTTTCAGTTTCCTCTTTTTTTCCCCTTTCTTTCTTTCTTTCTTTCTTTCTTTCTTTCTTTCTTTCTTTCTTTCTTTCTTTCTTTCTTTCTTTCTTTCTTTCTTTCTTTCTTTCTTTCTTTCTTTCTTTCTTTCTTTCTTTCTTTCTTTCTTTCTTTCTTTCTTCCGGTTCATAAGCAGTGACCCCAAAAGGTATTTGGATATTTCACAATTCCTTTGTATTAGGCAACAAAATATCAAAACAAGGCTTTTTGTTTTGTGTTTTTTTTTTTGCTTTATTTTGTGTTTTGTTTCGTGTTTTGCTTTGCTTTATTGTTTTGTTTTGTTTTGTTTTGTTTTGTTTTGTTTTGTTTTGTTTTGTTGTGTTTTGTGTTTTGCTTTGCTTATAGAACAAAACAATTAAAGCAGAACATCTGACAAAAAAGTTATTACACAGTTAAAAAAAAAAAATCTGATAACTTTTTTTTTTTTAAATGAACTCTTTCCCCTTCAGTGTTTTTGTTTTGTTTAGTTTTTTTTTTTTTTTTTTTTTTTTTTGCCACAAGTTGCCAGCCACTGCCAGCATTTTTGATAATTTTCACAAAAATGTCATGGCTGCCAGAATATTTTCTATATCAAAAGAAAGAACAGAGCCTCTACTTTTAAACGAAAAACAATTTTATTCTAGCGTCATGCATTATTTTTTTATCAACATTTGAATTTGGGTAATACTTAAAAAAATAAAAATAAATAAATTTTACACAAAAAGCTGAGAAAATCACATTTTTTTCAAAGACTACAGCATGCGCAAGCAAAATGTAGTTCGTGTGACACAGTAAGTGTCTAAATATGCCTAAATATGTTTTGGGGACACTGTACATTTATTTAACATTTTTGTATGAATTGCATGTCATTATATTCTCTGTTTCTGTGTCTGTCTCAGGCGAGCTCCGCTCCCTATCTCCATGCGTGCTGGCCGCAGGGCTCTGGTGGATGACCTTTCTCAGGAGAACTCTGATTCTGAGGATCCAGGTGCTTCACCCACCCCGTCCAGTGGCCCGCCGGGTACCCCCACACCCTCAGACAACGCCCTGGGCCCCCCTCCCCCCTACAGCCTTACAGACGCTGAATAAGAAGGGGGAGTGTGAAAGATGAACAGTTTTACTGGTTTAACTCGCATAGCTTTTGCAATCGTACACATAACAGACCATCCATGCAGTCACACATAAACTTGAAACTAGTAAATGTGATTTATTGATTTTAAATGAACTGATGAATTAGCATGCAAGATGGAGAAAATCGGATGCAGTACTCTTATAGTACTATTTAAACCAAGCAGTAAGGACTGCAGTTTTAAAGTTGAGGAGAAAAATAAACTACATTTCCCAACATTTCTTGGGAGATACAAGTACTGTATATCGGTGCAGTATATCAGGCTTGTTGTGGCAAAATTATTGTGGCCACCTCAAGCTCTTTCTCAATCAATCAAAAGCCATGTGTTTAGGAGAAATTTGCATGTTAATGGCAATCAAAGGCCATTGGGTATTGCACAGATGATCCCCGATCAGGCTAAAATGCATCATCTGTAGTTGCACAAGCCATCAAACCCTCAAACCCCTGATAAACTTTCTCTCGCTCACCCCTGAAATTATGTCATGTTTTAAGAAATTGAGAACTGAACCGGTAAAAGGATATCTCTTTGGTATTTTAGAATATCTGTGTTTTAAAATTTTACAAGTGATAGCTGTACTTCAGATAAATAGACAACTTTGCTTTTTGTTAAACATGATTTGGCAAAGATGATGATTATGGAAGCCTTTTCCACCCCAGAGTAAAAGAAAAAAAAAAACAATTGCTACTTTATATGTGACTTTGATTCTCATAATTGTGACTTTTTTGCTCAATACTGTGACTTTACATTTCGCAGTTGTAAGTTTGTTTCTTGCAATTGCGACTATAAATCACAATGTGACCTTTTATCTCAAAATGTGACTTTATCGTAATTGCGACGTAATATTGTGACTTTATATCTCACAATTGCATCTTTCTTTCCCATATTCTGTCATGACAACTCTTGGAGAGATTGGTATGTTAATAGAGATTAGTATGGCAATGGATATGGCAATATTAATGTATTTGGTCTTGGCGGAATAGATCTGCTTCGCTTCTGCTGCTGCAGAGCAAGTACAGAGACTGCCAATACATTCACAGACATTACTGTGAGCATCTAAGACATGCTGCTGCTGCTGCACATGTAACATACATGAATTAACCCCATAGCAGACCTATACAGGTGGAGCTGGGGAAGGAGGAGGGTCTCTGAAAGTGTGCTGCAGACTGCTAACAGCAACACTACCTGTATCTGTTTGAATGTTGAACCGCATCTGCTGTGCTAAGTAGATAATGATGTGATCATTAACAATTTAGTTAATGATCTCTCAGCCTATGCCATCTAGAGTTTCATGCCAGCCAGAACTAGCTAATATTGTGACTTTACATCTCACAGTTGCAAGTTTGTTTCTCACAATTGTGACTACAACTAACACCTTACATGTCAAAATGTGACTTTATATCTTGTAACTGTGACTTTATATCTCAGTGTGACTTTACATCTTGCAATTTTCTTTCTTAATATTGTGACTTTATATCTCGCAATTGTGAGTTTGTTTCTACTAATTGTGACTTTATAACTCACAATGTGATTTTATATCGCGCAATCCGTCTTGTATCTCGTTATTGCGACTTTGTATCTCACAGTGTGAAAACTTCTTATTTTAAACTTTATCTCACAGTTAGTTTTTTATTTTTTACTCTGAGGTAACAAGGGGCTTCCATAGATGACATTTTATGCGCACAAAGCTATGATTGTATCAAACAGACATAAAGGTGAGAAAGATAAAAATGCTATTCTAGTAAATGAATATGCTACAAATGTGAGCAGTCCATGATAGCTTTTACATCTTAGCCATAACCTGACCATAAGAAAAGAACGGGGATTCAAAAAAAAAATAATAATGATAAAAATAAATAAATAAATAAATAAATACATGAAAGGTCAAAAAATACTGGACTTCTAGCAGAAAACAAACAAAAAAGCAGCCAAAGCTGACAGATTTCACCTCCATGTATATTTAGCAGTAACATTTATTAGATATTTGAAATATACCTGCTCTGATCTCATTCAAACTTTAGTAATCAGTTCAACTCCCTATTAAGTTCAGGGTAACTGTGCTACAGATTGTACCCTCTTAGATACTGTGCGTAGATAGTTAGGTCGCTCTAAAGGGATGCTTTTGTCAGTAGTGACATAGATAGGTAGTTAGGATTTCTTAATTTATGTCTTAACATATCTGCTCCAGTTTCAGACTACTGACTACTCGTTGTAATTTTTATCAATTAAGAGAATTCCAGTATGCGGTCTATTTATTTTGTTTTGTATTTTTTTTCTGCACATAGACATGACATGGTTGTTGTATAGTTTGCAATTTAAGTAGAAACAAGGCAAAATGAAAGATTTTTGGAGGGTAAGGATGGGTTTACACTTTGCAGGGTATCAGTCAGTAACACTGGACAGAATAAAAATACATTTTCACCATATAAGCTGCAATGGGCCTCAAAGAATACAACACATCAGAAACACATAACACATGCGTTTGAGACTGTTTTGACAGTGGGCAAGAGTGAGAAGCCTGTGATCAGGATTTCTGAGAGTTAAGGTATGAACCTGGAAGACATCTGATATCTTGCCTGTTTTTCCCAGGAGTTGAAGGCTGCTAGTTGCTCCTTAATTATCTCGTTATATCAATGTAACTTTTTTTTTTTCTCTCTTTTTATTTTTGTTTGATTGTTTGTTTGATCATTTTTGAATGCGGTAAATATTTATGGATCAAAGTGTTTATGTTGAACACAATCTGGGGCATATGGATGACAAAAGGGACATTATTATAGCTGTATGCATGTCAGCAGTGCCTGTAGTATCTGCAGAATATACAAAATGGATTCCATTGAAAATCACTACTAAGTACGAGGTCTGGAATTTGATAAATAAATTGCAATATTAGGTCTCCCTGAACAATAATCAAAGGTGCTTTTTTCATACAGGCGATGATACATTTTAGAATACAGTTATTTATTGGTTCTGAAATGTTTTAATTTAATTGATGAATCCTTCGGCATGTCAAATGAAAGTTTCCCTAAACTGTACGAATGTCTCTAATATTTTCATTCTTGGATATTGTATGGTGATGAGCAAATTGATGCACTGGCTTACACTCGCTAGTTTTTCAAGTGATTCAATTTAGCAGTATTAAACTGTGAATAATAATTGTTTGCCACCAATAAGTATTGGAACATGTTTAAGATCTTTTCAGCCTGTGAAATTACAAAGTTCTTTGATTCCCTGATGCACTGATGTGTTTATTACACTGTTATTACCACAGTTATTACTACTTCATACAGTATCTGTCCCATAAATCGGAAAGCAGGGTTTTCGTATCAGATTACACTGTATGTAAAATGTCTGTAATAGGTTATGTAGGTAACATTTTGATACTTTATTTGTTTTATTTGCCCCAATAATGTTTAAATTTTCAATTTTAGTGTATTTTTAATTGCCGATATCTAGAATCAAGTTGGAATTGTATGCAGTTGTAAAATGTTTAATGAAAGGGAGGAAACCATGCTGTTAAAGACAAAACTATAGAATCGCACACACAAGCCAAAATACTCAAGCCTTGTATTGATTGTTTTTATTCTACTTATTTGTCCATGTTAAAACACGTTCCTAAATTATATATCTGCCTATAATTTTTCTGACTGTTTGCCTTTCAAGCAACTCGACATTGCTGCTAAAATGTGTTTTGTCACTGACAAATGTAGAAAATCATTTTGATCGATTTGTACATTTATCAGATTTGCAGAGCTGCAAACTCAAAAATTCAATTATAGGATAGCGTTTGAATTCAAAAACCAATCGTATTTCTCAAAGTCCTATATTGTAGTTGAATAAATGAGCCTTGTTATACTCAACTTGTGCTTTATAATGCAGCTTTGAGCCAGTGTGAGATAAGTGGACAATAGCAGAGAATATGTATGAAAAGGAATTAAAACTTCACAGGAGATACATGTGTGTATCTGAGGTGTTTCTGAACAGGACTGTGTGCTTTTTTGCATCTGTGGAATTTTTAACCATGTCGTTTATTTGATCTTTTGCTTTATTTTGCTATAATGATAATATGAGACTGGGGTGAATTTTAATATACCATTGGTTTTGAAATCAGTGTGGTTTATTTCACACTAACACACTATCAACGATTCACCATCAGCATAGTACATGTGGAGGACTAAGTGCCACTTAATAAACTGCCAGATTATTAACCAAAACTATACTATAAATGGATAAATCATAGCTGAATTTGACAAATTTACTTAGCTGATGCTTTGTTTTGTTGTATTGTATTAGTTTAGCAAAATCATTTTCTGAAGTCTATAGATATTCATACATGCGTCTAACTACAGTTGCTCGAATGTTCACGGACCGGCTTTGACTGCTTACGTATAGTGGCCCATATAAACAGGCGCTAATGAGGTATCTATATATCAACATGTCCTCCAACCAATACGAACATAATGTATTTCCCTGAAATACGACCCATAGAAGCGTTTTCTTAAGTTGCGCCCCTATCGACAGCAGGACACTTTCATTTTAATGCATTGTTCCCTTTTATCTGCGTCTTATTTCGGGTTTCGCGTAGCTCAGTTGGAAGAGCGTTATAATATCAATATGCAGTCGTGATCATTCGATCGTGGGTTTGATCCCAGGGAACGCATGTGCTCATAAAGTGTATATGCACTGTAAATCACTAAGGGTGGGGTGGGTGTAGTCGTTAATAAAAAAAATTGTTTTGCTAAATGGAAATAGGAGAAATGGTGTAAAAAGTCCACACATTGCATTTAAACGAACACGCATTTTGATTGGTAATGACAGTCATACATCATTTCATGACGACAGACGTAACACGACACTGTCATTATTTTTACACCAGCTAGAGCTAGCATGACTTTAAAACATAAATATAAGTCGTAATAAGGTGCTTGAAAAACGACCTATTGGGTCGGGGGTTTTTTTGGAGGACAGTCTCATATATATCTATTGGAGTAATCCGGTGTTTGTCTGTCTCTATTTACTACTGCATGACATGCGCAAATTGGTGGGCGGGGCTAAAGAGGCAGTGATGTAGAAGCCGATGATCTTCTTCTGCAGAGGCGGTCTTTTGTCACACTATGACATAATAATGTGACTAAATCCGAAACTAGTCGTTTTTCTGAGCTTGGTTTCAATAAAAGCTGCTTTTGGACTAATGAAGAAGTTTTGAGTTTTAAAAATGGTTTTGCAGTATGCTTAAACCAACGTAAGTTTAAAAGTGTTTTTTTTTTTTTTTTTTACAATAAAATAAACGAATAAATCACTTTAAATCGAAATAAATTAGAAATAAATTGAGAAATAAAACTTTATTTTACATGTAAAGGCATTAATTAATACAATAAATTAATAAATCAATAGACATTTAGACAAAGTTAAAACAGTTTAATTCATGTTCATAATGTAAATGTAACAATAAAATAATACATTAATAACTTTTTTTAAATACATTCATCCATTCATTCGAATTTGAAAAGTGGCACTCCTAGTCCTCTATATAAAATGTTACAACACTCATACAGTCTTAATTACAGAATATATTTCACTAATTGAGAAATTAATTTCACAACACTGACGAAAACATTTCACAGAAATGATCATAAAATCATGAAAGTGTAAAGGTGCGGGCAAAAAAGATACATTGTCCATTATTAATAGTGTATATATGCAGCACATTTCAGACAGACATCACATTCTAACCAATTAGCTTTCTGTTATTCATCATGGTGAAGTCGAGTGATCAACTTGAACAAGAGCGCAATCTCTCGCCCTCAAGCGAAACTCCCATTAACGCAGAACTGAAATTTCACAGAGCAACGATAACATGTAATCGCACCTTAATATTAAAACAACCCCAGATACAATAAAATTCAAGTAAACATTTCATAACTACATTACTGTCCAGTGACTGATCAGTACTTTCCAAATGTATTACTAATGCAATTTACCTCTTCCTCTGCAACAATATTACTGAATAACCAATCATCATCTAGAGGTGGAGTTGGAATTGGATTGGGGTGGATCTTATGTAATGTAGCAGGGAAAGATCTAGCCACGCCCTCAAAGTTGTGACAACTCTGATTGCCTCTGAATTTCGAGTAAAAACACGACTCTCCTTTATGATAACAAAAGCCTTCAAGGCAACACATTATGGGGCATTGGAGACCTGATCCAGTCTGATTCTCAATATTTTTGTCTGCGTTTCTGATATTAGTGTCTTGCATCATAAGGTACTGATCCATTTCTGGACTTGAATAGCTCTTGTGTGAGCTTTTTAGAGGCTGTTGCTCCCAGATGTCATAGTGAATCCGTTTGGATTGAGAGTCCAGCTGATTATCAAGCGCTGAGAACATGTGGTGGCTTGAAACAATACCATTCATGGCAGACAATTCTGTATCTGAGGAACCATCCTCCTTTTCATTTGTCCTCATGCAAGGTTCAGCCCTACCAAAATGGTCCTCTAGGATGTTATTGTGGTTCATGGAATAGTTTATTTGATTGTGATGGAAACTATGTCTATGTGACTCTTGATTGGAGAGAATATTAGCATCAAATTCTTGACCGTTTTGGCTCAAATTGCACAAATTGCTGGTCCCATCAGCAAAACCTGTTAGGTTCTCTAGGATTCCTGGAGAATCCAGAGAGCTTGGAAACATGCTGGTTTCCTCTAAATCCTCTTCATTGTGAACCATCCACTCAGCCGTTTTACATTTAGGATCATTATTGTGGATCTGCAGATCTCCATGATTATCATAACAATCCAGTAGATCAAGTTCGTCCACCATATCCATTTGAAGACTCTCAACGATGGTGCCATCTTGCGTTTGGACGCCGTGCTCAGCATCTATGAGCATCTGAACCTCCAAATCAGATGAATCCAAAGACAATAGTGAAATCACCGGAGATGGGGGTGACAGGTCTGAAACATCAACACCCGTGGGGAGCAACTTCATGTCAGAGTATTTGGTGAGACATGGTTTTGAATACGTTCTTGTTCTTTCAATGCTTCCCAACCAGGAGGACACGCTTTCCTCGAAGCTTTCTAAATCGGTTTCGAAGCTGTTGCCTTCCATTGTGTGTCCGGGGTTGTTTTTCTTTGCAGCTTTGTAGGTTTTTTCAGTTCTCAGATTTGTGCCTGTACTGTTGAAGGACTTGCACTGTGAGAAACTTTTATCAGCCACACTGGTCTCCATAAGACTGTCCAATGTCCAGAGGTCACACACATCCTCTTGTTGTTCTGGAAGCACTTCAGTTTTGTCAGCATTTATAAAAGTTTCAATAGCTGTAGAAAACAGAACAAGGGGTGATCAAACTTGTTCCAGATCAGAACAAACCACTTCTGAAAATAAAAAGTAAGGTCTTTTACCTTGTTTTGAGGGTTTAGGTGACTGGTCTGTGACTTCTTTTGCAATGTGAGACAGACTGGGTGTTAGATGATTTGGGGGTTTATCAGTTGAAAATAAAGCAGAAGCCAGCTGATGGTTCGCTGCCTCTATTTCTGCAAATTTCCTGTGTAGAAACAGATATTAATCATAATTATTTAATATAGTTTTATATATATATATATATATATATATATATATATATATATATATATATATATATATATATATATATATATATATATATAAAATTATGATATAAAATATATTTATTATATAAAATTATGATATAAAATATATTTATTATATAAAATTATGTTTGGGGTCATTAAGATTTTTTTTTTTTTTTTTGTGGTTGAAAGAAATTAATACTTTTATTCAGCAAGGATTAAATTGATCACAAGTGACAGTGAAGACTTTTTTTAATGTTACCAATAAATTTGATAAATTCGATTCAAAATAAATGCGGTTCCTTTGTATTTTCTATTCATCAAAAATCCTGGAAATTGTATCCTGGTTTCCACAAACATATTAAGCAGTTGTTTTCAATAATGATAATTATAAGAAATGTTTCTAGAAATCTGGTTTAGAATGATTTCTGAAGGATCATGTGACACTGAAGAAGGCAATGATGACTGCTAAAATTCAGGTTTGCTATCCATCACAGGAATAAATGAAATTTTAAAATATATTAAAATAGAAAACAGTTAAGACATCAAAATATTTCTGTTTTACTTTATTTTTGATCAAATAAATGGTGCCTTATATAAACATATATGTACTGTGTACTAAATATATATATATATACACTGTAATATGTACCTCTGTATCATGTTGTGCAGAAACCTGCGATGATTGACTTGTCGTTTCGATGGCTTGTTTTTACGTGGTTTTTGCAAAGTCCTCATCATGTGACCAGCTGCTGAGGTCACGAAAGTAAAAAGATCCCGACCCCATGGCACTCCATGCTCCAGCCCTGGCTCAAAGGTCAAAATACTGGATGGACGCATAGCTTTGGGGATAAAATGAAGATAAAATATGAGGGTCACTGTGATTTTGCTAAGTAAGACATGTTCCTGGATCAACATCTTTTGATGATTCTGGAACAACATTCCTGTAAAAAAATAAATAAAAATAGTGCTTTCCCTACCCCTAATCCTACCCCTACCCAAAACATCCCTAAAATCAGAGGGAAATGATAAGAAATAAGAACGGTGTAGAAGCACCTAACCCTTGTGATAAGCTTAAAATTGCCATTAACTTTTAAACTATCCCTCAAATTTGATTAGATGATTGGAATGTTGTTCCAGGATCATGTTCTACTTGGTGAAATCATGTTCAGTCAGTAGCTGTTTGCTAAATTGCCAATGAATGTTGCCAGTCATGTACCACAAAAAAATAAAGAAGCAGAACTACAACATTCAGTGTTACACCAAAATAAGATGTAGATCTCTAAAAGCTTGAAAACAGTAACCAAATAAAACCTTTCAATATGAAAGCACCTCTTACCTTCTGTTACTCACTAAGAATCCACTTTAAAATGCGAACCAGGGAATCAGAAGGCTTTGCACAGGTGATCCAGTCTTGCACCCTGACTGACCGAGAGACAGAGAGAGAGTGAATGAATGAGCGAGGGGAGGGTGGCGTTGGTTCAGTGATGATGCCACAGAATGAACGATTCTTTGTCTGCTTAGATAAAGGGAGGCAAGACCGCACCATTAAAGGAGGACAGAGAAGTGCAGCAGAATGAAAAGAAAAGCAATTACCTAGAAGTCAACTGGTTCATGCCGTGTGGTCTCCTTGTGCATTGTCAAAAACATCGCTTGTTAAGTGTTAGCAAACACAGCGCACCAGTTAAGCGCTTAACGGGCCTTTAATTGATCTCTTTAATCTCAGATCCTCATTAACACATTCTCCTGTCTGAGAGCTCTACTGGTTGCCACAGACAAATTGCCTTCACATTTCAGGCTTCAGACAAAATGTTGTTTTTACATATCTATGGGGACGTTCAACATAATGGAACGTGGTCCAGAGGACAGGAAATATGACAAGATCCAAAGCAGGAACATGTTAACTTTAACTAGGAATGCTTAATATGACTTAAAAGGAAATAAGATATTCTACAATCTTAGAGCATTATATTTGAAATTAGATTCTTAAGGGGATAGTTTATCAAAAAAGAAAAGAAAAAGAGAGACATAATTCTCATATGCATGTGCTCTGTTGGACATTGTTAGTAGACTAATTTAACTAGTGACAGTGTGAAAAGTATTTTGGAAGAATTTCTACATTTAATTGCTAAAGGTCCAAAGGACTAGAATCTTTTCATGTGCTGTTCTGTGTTAAAAAATGTTTCATTTGGTGTTCCTGTTCAAAATTGACTGCCCTTTCAAATTGCTTGTAGGCCTAAATCTCTCACTATATGAGACTATCACCAAACATTGGATTCAAATTTTTTTCTTTCAATTATAACAGGTTCTGTATTTCCTTTTGGAACTGATTGATCATAGGCCTCATTGATCTGAGCCAGAGTCCCTTTAAGACAAGTCATTTCACTCGGCGGCCATCTTTGAAATGCCTCTCGGGCATCCTGGGCATCAAGCAATCTCTTTGAATGGGGAAACATCAAATTTTCCAAAACTGTTCGCCAATCTTATGATTAAATGTCATATTTGAAATCACCAATAAAATCTAACAACAACCGACTCATAAATTTAGTTTCTAAACGCTCGAATCATGACAAAAAAACTGTATTTTTCAGGCTGGATCAAGCTAATGCGCGTCTCTTCAGAGGCGCGCGTCTGACTGTTTCTATAGAAACCGGTGATTCTAACGGCCGCTGCAGTGACGCAATGACTTTACCAGTCGGCGATTGGCTCTCATTTAGAAGGCGGGACTTATTCCGCCATATTGCGCGTTACACTTTCCCCCATTCAAAACAATACGAGTGACATGTCTTGTGTTATTCTATAGTCTTTGTCTGAGCTTGTGTGCATTACAGTTTTTGATTGAAATACGTTCACTCAAGCCTATTAACTTAAAAAAGAAGAAGTGAATAAACTTGGATCAGTGACGTCTATGCTCAATCATTTCCAAAAAGAAATACAATTCCTGTCCTAATTACAAGAAAACAAGTTGAATACATTATTTTGCAATAACAGCATAACAAGGGATTTGGCAATTTTTTGTATAGGCCAGTCATTTTTGACCAGGTAACAAGGTTGGGGAAAAAAAAGTACCAAAATTATCAAAAATCTTGCGTGTGCAAAATCAAGAAGTTTTGGTCCACTGTAATAATGCAAGAATTTTCAAGAAAAGGAATATCCTCTCCATTTCAAACCTCTGTTACTTTCTTTCTTCTGTGGAACATAAAAGACATTTTACAATAGTTACCAATAGTTGGTTTTATTTTATATATATATATTTTTTTACCTTGATTTTCCTGTTTCCCCCACAAAAAAAAGACCTTCTTGATCAACACCTGAAAGTGTCTAAAGTTGAAGTAATATCCAGATTAATGTTATTTTATATGCATAATGTTTTAGTATTTTGTTCTTTTCATTAGTTCACCTAAAAATGAAGAGAGAGAGAGAGAGAGAAAGAGAGAATTCTCATATGTGCTAAAGAGGATGTTTTGTTTTATACATTTTTGCAATATTACTTGAAACTGTCTTTACTAACTGATAAAAGACTATTTATTAGGTGCACTGAAAGTAATAATATTAATATACATCATCTGTGCACGAGGTAGGGCCTTAAAAACATCAGCCAATCGTTTACGCGATCATCTTGTGAGAGACGTGCGCGGCTGCGCGCTCCAGTAACTTTCCACACTCCACAGGCGCCGCATGCAATGTTTTTGTCAGGAGACAGGAGTAACAACTGCAGATTATGAGTTACCTGCGGTGAGTCCGACACAATGAATCCACTAACACGACACAGCGAATGCCGGTGGTAAACACTCGTGTTCCAATATGAGTGTTTACGAGTTTTGGGAGGCGTTCCTTCGAAGGAGGGGGGTTGTTCTTACGCATGCGCTCATTTAAAAAATTCAGTAACAGTCAAATCAGTAAAAATCCTCTCTATCACCTTTAATAGACAAATTTAGAGACTGTGAAAAGGGTTTCGGAAGAATTTCTACATTTATTTTAAATATCTATTAAGCTTTCATTCATTTTTGTTTTAGTTGTAGTAATTTTAGTACTTCAACTTTAACTTATTTTATTTCTCATTTTTATTTTTAAGTTTTTCATCTAATATTTATTTCTTATTTCAAATAACAAATGCTATCAGTGATATTTTTAGTTTTAACAACACTGAGCCAGATGTTAAATTGCTAATAACATCTTGTTTGAATTTTTGTGTATTTCATTGGTTATATTAATTATTATTAGTCCATTAACATTCAGATATGGTAACATAAGCAGTGGGTGTGGACAGGAGGGTCTTCACTATATTTAGTGCAGCTTCACACATGTGCTTGTCACTGCAGCGTGTGTTCTCTCTTGCTTTTGAAGAACCTGTGCTTTCAGATGTTCTTCTCTCAAGTTTAACATTGGTGAGCTTCATACTTCATGTTGTGTTTCTGATTTCTGCATTTCATTCTGTATGATTATAATGTCTTTTACTATTAGCAGGAAAGCAGAATGATGTTTTATACCGATTATTAACCAAAGTCTTTCCCTTTCCCTCAAATGTTCTCTGGTTCTCACCATGTGTTCTTTTCTCACATTCTTGCACTGACTGATAAACCTTATCATAAACACTCGTTCTTGTATACTTTGAACTTTGTACCTCGGAACAAACAGTTCTGATTGGTCTATGTTTGACCAATCAGCCAGCTTTGTTTACAAGAATCAATGAGAGGGATCCAATAGAGTGAACCTTGAGATTTGTCATTCATCCTTGAACAGGGCAGCTACATGGTGAGTTAAGCCAGTGTGATTTTGTACATGTTAAAACACTTAAAGTCTGCCTGAAGCAGAAATTGCTATAGTCTTTTCTATCCTATTGTGACATATATCTGAGTGGAATGGCATCTTGAACAAGAAAAAATGTATAAGCCAGGAATTTATTTTGTCCATCAGGAACTGATTGGATTGTTGTGGTTCAAGTGGTGCTCACTGCAGAGCTAAATCGTGTCCAGCTTCACTTCTCTGGATGTAATGGGTTATGTTTATGGGTAGGGTTAGAGTGTAGCAGGGCCGTCTAGCTCCACCCATTAAGTCAAGTGAGGTGGAGTTGGATGTCATGCTTCACCCATTGGCTCTGCAGTGTCTCTTGTGGTTTGCTGTGATGTCATGTGAGTGACAGGTTGCCCCGCCCTCACACCAGTAAACACATCATCAATATTCCATATAGAAATAAGAATTGTCAATTTTGATTTCATGGTGACTTTGAAGGGATCAAATGACATTTATTGTAGATCGAGCCTATTCAGTTTCATGAAATATTTGCTTTTATTATCCCTGTCCAGCGGTCATCATGAAAAGAGCATGGGCTTTGTTCAAATCCCATCCATGCATCTCCAACGTGGTGGGATACACAACACTGTTCGCCACAGCAGACCTCATTCAGCAAAGCATGATGGGAAAAGCTCAGGACAAGTTGACAGAAAAGAAACTGGATAGACTGCGACAAGATCCGTCCAATGTGGATGGAGAAGCAAAGACAGATGATCTGACTTTGTATAATTCCAAAATAAGTGACTCACAAGGCAATAAAAAAGCTCCAGTACATGTTCCACAGCTTCACAGCATCGACTGGGCCCAGACTGCTCGGGTGGCACTGGTTGGGTTCTGTTTCCATGCCAACTTCAATTACCATTGGCTACGAGGACTGGAGAGGATGTTTCCGGGGGGAGGGGCCAAAAGAGTGTCACTTAAAGTGTTTCTGGACCAGATATTTGCAGCTCCTATGACAATAAGTGCTTTCTATATTGGTGAGAATTAGGATTCTTTATCACACACACACACACACACACATATATATATATATATATATATATATATATGGCACATGCTGATAGGTCCTGTGGTCTTTAATGCAAACTGTTGACATTCTCAGCATTAAAGGGTTAGTTCACCCAAAAATTTAAATAATGTAATTAATTACTCACCCTCATGTCGTTCCACACCCGTAAGACCTTCGTTCATCTTCGGACCACAAATTAAGATATTTTAGTTGAAATCCGATGGCTCAATGAGGCCTGCATAGCCAGCAATGACATTTCCTCTCTCAAGATCCATTAATGTACTAAAAACATATTTAAATCAGTTCATGTGAGTACAGTGGTTCAATATTAATATTATAAAGCGATGAGAATATTTTTGGTGCGGCAAAGAAAACCCAAAATAACGACTTATTTAGTGATGGCCGATTTCAAAACACTGCTTCATGAAGCTTCGGAGTGTTATGAATCAGCGTGTCGAATCAGCGGTTCGTAGCGCCAAAGTCACATGATTTCACCAGTTTGGCTGTTTGACACATGATCTGAATTATGATTCGACACACTGATTCATAACGCTCCAAAGCTTCCTGAAGAAGTGTTTTGAAATCGGCCTTCACTATGAAAGTCATTATTTTGTTTTGTTTTTTGCCGCACCAAAAATATTCTTGTCGCTTTATAATATAAATATTGAACCACTGTACTCACATGAACTTAAATATGTTTTTAGTACATTAATGGATCTTGAGAGAGGAAATTCCATTGCTCCCTATGCAGGCCTCACTGAGCCATCGGATTTCAACTAAAATATCTGAATTTGTGTTCCGAAGATGAACAAAGCGTTGAAAGGCATGAGGGTGAGTAATAAATGACATTATTTTCATTTTTGTGTGAACTAACCCTTTAACTACTTGGCACAAGCTAATTGGTTCATGTCACATTTGCAGCCAATGAACTTGCTGCTCTCAACATTTTAATGGCTGTTCAGCATAGAGGAGTTTGCATGCTTTCAGAGTTCCTCTAAAACCCTCCACCTTCCCCAGCTCCACCTGTGTACTACTATGGGTAATTTCATATATTCTATTTGTGCAGCAGCAGTATGTGTTGCATACGCACAGCAGTATGTATTGGGAGTAGCAAGTTCCTGTACTTGCTCTGCAGCAGCAGCATATGTGTGTGTGTGTGTGTGTGTGTGTGTGTGTGTGTGTGTGTGTGTGTGTTTTCCACTTATAATGTACAATCAAACAAAATCAATACAAAACTATACACAATTGTATGAATAATGATAAACTGTTTGAGTAAAGTGTTTATTACACTTCTAAAGGGCTGAGCACATTGGAGGGTGCAGAAGATCCCCTTGAAGACTGGAGAAATAAATTCTGGACCTCATATAAGGTAAACATTGAAGAGCACAAGAGCTATTGAACATATGTGTAAATATTAAAGGTTCTGGATCAATTCTGACTCATTGATTTATACACTTTGTTTCTCTTGGTAGACTGGATTGGTGTACTGGTCAACAATGCAGGTATTATATCCATTTGTTCATACATTTGTGCATCTGCTTCTGAGATGTTTCTTCATTTCTTTTCCCTAATTATATTATATGTCTCAGGCTGTGAACTTCTCCCTGATCCCGCCAGTGGCTCGTACTGTTTTTGTTGGAGGAGTCGCTCTTGGCTGGACTGTCTTCTTGTGTCATTTCAAGCAACAGAAGAGTGACTTCCTGAGCTAGGCTATACAGCTGCTCGGCATTGAATTGAACCAAAACATCGAGATATGCAATTCAAAATAATATGCATATATGCAGCTTTGTACATATAAGGGATGCATTAAAGCTGGTTGATGTTTTAAACAACCGAGATTTGAACAAATCATTTTCCTTGGCTCCTATTTGAATAAAGCACAAATGAATCTTTTAAATGGTCAATTATGCTGCTTAATAAACATGCATTATTTCTTACCCCAGTTTTTCTACTTCTTCTTTTAGAAACATTAAAGTTGTAATGAAACAGAAGTAGCGACAGATCATTTCTTGCAGTGAAACGGATTATGAAGAAAAGATAATGTAGGCCTAGGTGCTTGTGCTGCTATTGAGGTGGGATACGGGTAAGGTTAGGGACAAGTTTGGTAGTCTGGTTAGATTTAAAGGCCCACTGAAGAGTGTTGGAACGCGCAGCATTATTCAATGTATTGACGTAATTTTCGTAATTTAAAAATCGAACAGCCCCGCCCCTTTTTTTAAATAGCCAATAGTGTTTTGTTTTTGTTACAGCTCAGCCAGAGCCATTAGACTCTCAGTTTCCTTCTAATTGCTAACAGTTTCTCCTCATAATGTCCTTTATATCACTTTTACTCAAATGGGTCTTATACCTTTTGTGGTCTGTGTTGACTCACGCATATGATCCGCTCTGTGCTCTCGTGTCTACAGAGCTGACTGTGCTGCTCGCGTTACGGCAGTTCATGTGACACTAATGCCAAAACGTACTTCTTTCACGTCAATGGAAAGCATTTTTACACTGCTGAATCGTTCCCTATTCTCCATATAGTGCACTATGTGCCATTCACCATGTAGAAACTAGTAAATGTGTGAACAAATGACCGATTTCAGCCGCAGCTTCAGTGTCCGTGTATAGTGTAGGAGGGGCGGGACTTCAGATTCTAGAGAGCATTTGATTGGACAGAAGATTTGATGAGAAACTGAAGTGCGATGTGATGTCATGAAAATCTGTGATCCATTTTAGTGGAAGTGAGAGACTGTAAGTTTTGTATGCTTATATCTCCTAAATGTTATTGTTTTGGAACACACCAGCTTATTCATAACCTTAAGGTTAACATATTCATACTAAAAGCTAAAAAACTTACATTTTGATTTCAGGGGGACTTTAAGGGTGGGTTACGGTAAGGAAAGCGTCAACAGTGTGACTATGTAATTACAAAAATTAATTACAGCTGTAATTAGCATACATTCCAAAAAATTAAACCAAAAAAAATAATTACATTGTTATAGGCTAAAAAAAATATGCATTTAGAAAACTGACTTGGTGAATCTTTTCATGCTGATATTCAGAGCGGTTTTAATATAATCTTTCAAAGGAAACTATGGGAATTGGTTAAATAGGCCACAATAACGAAATGTATTCATTATAATAACTTTGTAATCAAACTCTTTTAAACTGTATGTAGCTGATATAATAAACCACACTGATGCACTATTATAGGCCCTACATTTTAATTTAACTATTTTTGTTTGCTTAAACACATTCAACGTTTAGTATGAATTTTGCCGTAACCAAACCAAGCACATCAAATCTAATCCAATGTTCACACGATGTTTCAACTACAGGAAGCGTGAACCAATCCGGATGCCCCTTTCAGTCACATGACTCATAGCGTTCAGTAATCTCGGTATACGTCCTCTCGCGAGCTTTCCTTTTCCCTTTTCACTCTGAGTCCAAGATGGTAGGTAGCTTGATTTCTTTTGGAATGAACTAGTGTCCAAAATCGACCTCCATCCTCAGTGATATCTTTTCTAGTTGTGCCGCAGATGATGTTTATAAGCATTACATAGCGCTATAAGTGAAAAGATGTAGGTATTATTGTGGATTGTGTGTGAATTTAATAAGTAAATGCCGGCTAACGCACATCGGGCCGCAGAGCTGAGACTCCCGTTCATGTGCCGTGTGTAAAAATACTTACGGATGTCTGACGGCAGCGTCTTACTGTCTTATAAATCATTTGTTTTTGAAGATAAAATACATACTGGCTCTTAATGTAGTTGACTGGTCAGAAGGCAGAGCACTAACGCAAACTCGTGTCGGCTAAGCTAGCTTTACTAGTGCTAGCTCTAAGCTACACGAGTTACAGCTTCTCTGAGACTAATGTGTGAATATCAATCATGGTAAACAAGATATTTGTCACTTCAAGTCATTTTTGTAGTTATGCTGCCATTATTGATCAATTTATGTAAGTTCTTAACTAGTGTAATTCATGGAGAAAGTTAATTCTGGAAATCCTCCTGCAGTTTTTGTAATGTTGCTTTTTATTGGTGTGCAACTTGATTGAGTTATTTTGTGTAATTTCACAGGGAGTTGACATCAGACACAACAAGGACCGTAAGGTTCACAGGAAGGAGCCCAAAAGTCAGGATATTTACCTGAGGCTCTTGGTCAAGGTAAGAACCATCTTGAAACTAAAAAGTGATGAATAAGCAAGAAACTCAAGTTTAAAAACGTATTTGTCGTATTTCCCTTTCATTTATACCAATTCACTTTTTGTTGTGTTGTAGTTGTACAGATTCCTGTCCCGTCGTTCTGATGCTCCCTTCAACAAGGTTATTCTGAGGAGACTCTTCATGAGCAAGACCAACCGTGCCCCTCTGGCCCTGTCCCGACTGGTGAGTTTGAACCCCAGCGTTTCTCCTGTAGATCTTGTTTATGTGTGACCTGTTGCCTGTTGTATTTAGGGCTGGATAATGACACACATTTCACAATTTGATTCAATTTCTGTTCACAAGCTTGCGGTTCGATATCAGGTACAGTACATGACAAATTTTCTCAAGGAAAAGAAATCAACTAATACTGTAACAACTCTTTAGGGCAGTGTTTCTCAACTCCAGTCCTCGGGACCCACTGCTCTGCACATTTTGTATGTATCCCTTATTTAACACACCTGATTTAGATCATCAGGGGTCTCATTTATAAAGCGTGCGTACGCACAAAACAGTGCTGGAAACGTGCATATGCCAGTTCCTGCGCAAAGGTTGTGATCTATAAAAACAAACTTGACGGGAGAATGTGCGCACCTTTAAGCAAACTTTGAGCCGTGCGTACGCACATTCTGGAGACAAAGTGATATGAATTGAGATAGTAGATGTGCTACTTTCGATCACTTTTCCAGTGACACGCTGTTTTATGACAGCGAGGAGCGCTGGAAGCACAATAATTCCTCTTTAAACTAAACTGCAGATGTTATGACTAAATATGTTTTCGAGAATGACGATCAGTGATGCACACATAACTTAGATATTATGGAAGACACTGCTGGATTCGGTGGTCAAACGGTCCGTTGTCCAGCTTGAATAGGTCCAATAATCTTACTGTACAACTACAGCTGCATGTTCATGTGAAGGATCTTCAAATAATTACCATTAGAAGAATATAATTTGAGGAAAATGGTAAGATTTGCACGTTTTCTTTTTTAAAATACTTTGTCAGTGACGCGCCGAGTCAGACAATTGTATTTACACTGCAATAAATAAGTAGTCCTATCTGTTTCCACTAAAAATAGCCTATAAACTTCCTAAAATATATGTTCACCCTATCAGCAAAACTGCATAAATTTGATTTGAATTGTTTAAAACTATTTAAATACTATCTGGCCTGTGGAAATGAATCAACTCTATTCTAAAACCTTTATCTGAAGTATTTTATACAATTTTGTTTTTATGGATATTTTGATATATTTATTCTAAAACATAAAGAGGATATTGGATTATCTTTATCAACATAATGTGTGGCACAAATGGCATTTATAGTCCATATCTAATATTTTCCAATGTCTTGTACCTTTGACGGTGTTAACCCTGGTGTCACGTGGTTGGGAATGTGTATGGAAATATGTAGATGAGGTTATGCATAGTAAAACTAGGCGTCGTAAGCTCCATATATGGTTATTTCGGGGAGGAGACGGGGTGGAGATCTACGTACGCACAATCTTCCGCTGACTGGGATTTATAAAGGGATTTGTGCGCCGGTTCTGGCGTACGCATGGTTTTATAAATCTGATTTTTTTTTTGTGCGTACGCAGAATCTAGCTTTTGCGCGTACGTACACTTTTAGTAGGGATCCTACTAACACTTTTAGTAGGGATCCTTTTTTTTAGAATCGATACCAATAATTTTTGTTTATGAGCCCGATAACGAATATGCAGAACCAATATTTATTTACTGTTATACTTCTGTTTTGACATGATTACAACACCACTGAACTGAACAAACCATTTTATTTATAACAATCACTCCCCCCTTGCATAGACTAAACAAATCTTATTTATACACCAATAAATTGTTAATTTTAATCTTTATCAGCAGCAACACTAATGTTAACAATAAGCAAAATAAATGTAGAATATCTAATGTTTTCAAATGGAGAAAATAAATTAAAGACAGGAATCATATCAACTTTGCAGAAATGTAATACTTCATTTTAAATTCCAGTTTTAGTAGTTTATTTATAAGATGTTTAATAGGCTAAAGAGTGAAGAATAATTTGCTGGATAATGTTAAATAACTGAATAATATTTTCTGGAATATTGGACAAAATATCGTATTTTATTGCATTTCTCAATTGGTATGTTATATCAGAATTATTAATGTTTTTGTCATTCTAGATTATGAAATATCTGCTGACAAAGTGCCGTTTATCTATGCATTTACACAGAACTATACTCAAACTGCGATCGCTCACGGAGATAATTAATTTCATAGAGTTGTATACTTGGATGTTTATTAGCGAATTAATGGTTATATAGTAAATGTTTATATAATTACGGTGTGTTAAACAAGTGAATCTTGTTACATGCGGTGGCCGTGGAGCATTTCCTGAGCATCAACCCATTGAGTGAACAACATAATGCAGACGACTTCATGAGACTAATGATGAGCATAGACAACAGAAAGAGAGTTACATTCAGCGCTTTTATTTTTATGTGCTCATTCATGGCTGTATTATTTAATTAATGTAGAATTAAATCTTTATTGGGACAGGACATGACAGATTATCTTGCATAACTCTGTGAGCTTGTCTTTATTTCTTAGGATGTTTCTTAAAATGCTTAAATATCGGGGGAAATGTTGGTAAATCGATATATCGGTCGATCTCTAATTTATATGCACACATTTAAATTACACAAGGAATTTGTTATATTTTTTTAATCACAATAGTGAGAGTAGGGCTGTACGATTATGGCCTAAAATCAAAACCTCGATTAATTGAACATTTTACCTCGATTACGATTAATGAACGATTATTTTTTTTTTTTTTTTTTTTTTTTTTTTTTTTTTTTGCCCTCATAGTTCACTGACAAGGTTTGTACTGTAAACTTGATTGACTTTTAAAAGGTGGGATATTTTTTTCCTATTGAAAATGTGATCTTACATAACAGCTCACTTTCAGCAGTTATTTTATCGATGCTCGTATCATTTCTTACAGATTTCTGCTCGTTGTAAATCAGATAAAGATAAATTAGCACAGTACCAGTACAAGTGATTGCATGTGAATTAGTCATACAGTCTCTCTGTTCATTGTGAAGCTGTGGGTTGTAAATGGTTACTTCAAAAAGTAGAAAATATGCTATAAGAAGTTGAGTTTCTAAGCTCCTTTAGTGATAAATCACAGGACAGCGCTGACTAGTTTCTGTGTTCCTCTCTGTGCGCGCGATCTTCACGTTTTGCGCAGCTGCTATTTGTATGAGTGTTCCTGCCACCATGCAGCTGCGCAAGCACGGTAGCTCGGAATAATACATCTCGTCTAATCACTTGAATGTACAAACCTTAAAACAAACACAACTGACAAAGTTATGTGAAGACCCAAGGCTCACGCGCCATCACTGTGTTGAACCGGTGTTTATCTCCGTGTTTTGCTTTTATGCCACTGACTGGACAGGGCGGAGTCGTGGCTACACACATGCGGTAACGTTTTTAAGGGGAAAGTATTAACAGGATTAAAAAAACGAAATAACCGACATGGGAAAATTATGTCGGTTAGAGGTTCTGAATTTCGGTTTCGGTTACTTTTCGATTAATCGTCCAGCCCTAAGTGAGAGTGGTTAAAATGGAGAAATCAATATTTTTAACCCAGCCTTAATTAAACCTTGTCATTTTTGTCTTGTGCTAATTTTTCTTCTTTCTTTGCCTCCAGATCCGTAAGATGAAGCTTCCAGGCCGTGAAAATCTGACTGCTGTTGTTGTGGGAACTATTACTGATGATGTCAGAATTCACAACATCCCTAAACTGAAGGTAAGACCAGATGTTGAAAGTTTGGTTAATGTCCCAAATCCATTTTGCTTAATAGATGCTAAATTGTATGAGTGGATAGAGTATCACTTTTAGACTTGTGCCAATATTCGGTAATGTGATAAATCGCGATAATGAATATGCACGATATTGTAATCGTTGGCACTTCGGAATACCGTAAATAATAATTTATTACCAATTATTAATTTTTTATAAGGCAATTAAGAATACTTTACCCATCAATCGTATAAAATGCACAACACTGCTGTATTCTGCGTCAAAAGGACACGCGCTCGGATGTAAACAATCCCAACGTGCACGAGAAGCACATGGCGGAACCAGTGAAGGAGACAAGTTGAATGAAAGTGCGCGTTCACTCTCTGACAGCAGAGGGCGCTGATGGAACAGCAGCGTGCAGCGGTTACCACGGAAACCGCGCAAAAAAAGTAACTGCGCTAGTGAAGTTTTTAAAATTCTTCAAACAGCCATTCATTTTTTTGTAATCTCAGTGTTGTTCATCACAGCAACAAATACTGAATACTTAAAAAAGACTTAAAAGGATATTTATTTTCAAACCTAAACATTTTTATATTTTAATCTGGACTACAACATGCCCTAATGATTAGAAATGTTCTGATTATTTGTTATTGTTCAGTAAAACTTTGAAAACATACAGCTTCATTAGTTAACATGTTAATTCATTATCACTAAACTGACAATAAAAATACTTAAAGTATTAATTATTATTAATGTTAATTTCTTAGTTACTATTTAATAACATTACTAAAATCAAAATAACTTATTTAATGGACCTGAGATTAAACTAACAATGATCAGTTGTGTTTCTAAACTAACTTTAACAAAAAATAACACTTTCTGTAACAAATGTAGCTATTGCTCAATGTTATTTAAAGGTGCTAAAGAGGTTCTTTTTGTTGAGTGTTTGAAATGAGCACATAACAACCCCCCTCCTTCACAGCTCATTTAGAGGGAACGCCTCCCAAAATTCATGCATGAGTATCGGAACACAAGTGTTTACCACCGGCATTTGCTGTGTTATTAAGCTAAAACATTCTGACTATGCTCAACAGCGATTGTTTCCTGCTCCTGAAGCAGATTTATATACTTTCACATGGAATTTGAACACCGACTGTAATCGCAGACTGAAAGCAACTGGCTCTGACTGAAGCGTTTAAGCGAGATCAGTCATAAGTATCAATTTACATTCATAATTGGCCTAACAATCGTTAAGTGTGTGCGCGACTTAAAGTCGTGGATTCATTATGTCGGACTCACTGCGGTGACTCATAATCTGCAGTTGTTGCTCCTGTCTCCTGACAAAAACATCGCATGCGGCGCCTGTGGAGTGTGGAAAGTTACTGGAGCGCGCAGCCGTGCACGTCTCTCACAAGGAACGTCATGGCATTGATTGACAAGCTAGAGGGCCAATAGTTTACGTGATGATCGCGTAAACAATTGGCTGATGTTTTTAGGGTCCTACCTTGTGCACAGATGATGTATATTAATATTATTCCTTTCAGTGCACCTAATAGTCTTTTATCAGTTAGTAAAGAAAGTTTCAAGTAATATTGCAAAAAATGTATAAAACAAAACATCCTCTTTAGCACCTTTAATGCATTAGAGTAAAGTGTTATCTGTTGTTCGTTATAGTCTAATTCTTTTGCATTTTAATCTGTTTGAAAATTTCAGTCAGTTGTTTTTGTTTTATTACAAAAAGAGTTCTTAAACCTGTTAAACTATAACAAAAATGGTTTTGCAACTTATTTTAATACCGTGATAATACCGTATACCGTGATAAAAGCTTCATCAATTAATCGCAACATGAAAATTTGATACCGTCACATGCCTAATCACTTCATTATAAATAAAGCGCAACAGTAACTACAAGCATGAAACGTTTTAGCTACGTTTCCAATTGGTAAGTAATTATCAAAAAGCCTAAATAAATTGCTTAAGTGGTAGGGGAGGGGGAAAAATCGGTTCACATATGAATCTCGATTCTATCTTATGCTAATTCGCATCGGTTCACAAATTTCAAAAATCGATTTTCTAAAGTGTCACATGTCTTTAACTTCGCAGTACTACTAAAAGTTATCATTGCATAGCATTATTAATCACAAGCTGCAAAAAAGGACTCGATCCGGTGCTCATGCTGAAGGACACACAGATGGAAGTTCGAGCTCAGATGCATGCGTTCCCAAATTCAGTTAATTTTTACAGCTTGTAACTTGAATGCACTTGAATTGCACTTGAATGGTCAAATGTACACACATTTTTGTCAATGCACATCATCTGAAGTATTCACATAAACACAGTTTGTCCTATGCAAACATAAACAGATTTTGTGCATTTGTTCTTAAAGGAACAGCAGCCTCAATGTTGCTGTCTGTTTTAACTTAAAAAAACAAACTAAACTGCTTTTGACTGAATCACTTTTGTATCTTCATTATGAATCAATTTATTTAACAGACTCGGGGTGCGTTCACACTTAGTTTGGTTTGTTTGGTGTAAATCGCCATCACCTGCTTTCAAATGAAGCGGCATTTAATAGACAGAGCCGTAGATCACTGACAAGCCACGCAATATCACGTTCTATATCGATATGAATCGCCGTCGATATTGAACGCGATATTGCGTGGCTTATCAGTGATCTACGGCTCTGTCTATTAAATGCCACTTCATTTAAAAGCAGGTGATGGCGATTTAGCGGCAATCAAGGAACCGGCTTTACTGACGAAATGCGCATGACAAAAGCATTCGATATATCGCCCAGCCCTACTTTAATATCTTACAGCCCTTCAGGAAGTTTGCTGAAGCCCTCAGTGGGACCCAACCAGCTTATGTAGATGAAATCTGGCTGATACATCAACATTAAAACCACTGGTTCTAAATTTGTGGTCAGTGGTTTCAACGTCCAGCTCGATCTGGTTTATGCAAACATGACCCAGCGCACGTTCGTTCCTGTCTTGTCTAATCTGATGAATTTTTGAAAACCAAATCTTTAGATGTAGAAAGATGAGATTGTCTGCATACGTGCACAGTGACATGTTTTTGTTCCTGTTTTAAGTGACTGTTGTTCAGCATGATCATATGCAGTAATGTGCAGCGCTACTTTAACCTACATGTATTCATAGAAATGCAGAATCCAGTCATTCATTCAAATTCTAATCCATCTGAAAGCACTGTGAGTTTCTCTTACAATGTGCATTTGAAAAAGCAACACTCATCAAACATCTTTCCAGACATGAGAAGCATTTATTAACATCTCCAACAAAAGACAACATTTGATGATTTTCTTTCTCCAAACTCGCTTCATAACGACAGTTGAGCATCCTTCTGTGAGATAAAGTGGCTTCTTACACAGAATAAGGCAGTCTTGTGTTTTTTAGTCACGTTTAATAAAGCATTTCAATCTTCTGTTTATTCAGCTACAGTGATAGTATAATGCCCATAGGGATTTCCTGGAATGACGTGTGAGAGCGCCCTCTAGTTTTCAGATGGAGCAGCATTTACTACTGATCACAGAGCCGTACAGCACTTACAAGTTGCGCATAAAATAATCGCAATTTTTTTTTTTTTTTTGCAAATATTTACATATTTTGAGAGCGTGGGGAGATTGTCATTTGTGGTGATTCATGGGAGTGGGGGGAGCTAAAGGAATCTTGGCATGTTTTGTTTCGACACTGGTCATGGATAATGTAGTTTTAACCCAGATAATTCTGCTGTTAAACATGATTATTTTAAAACTAAAGCCCTATTAGGACTGTAATTGTTTCTCATGGGGTCGTAAGGTATTTTCAGTATTTAGAGGGGCAATAAAACAGTGCTATTATTGCCATCCTAATGCAGAATGTCAGAATGTTTTCTCCCACCACCGCTGAATTACCTACTGTTTTTTTTTTTTTGACATACACCAAGGTTATGTGGTAATTTAATTGCTGTCTGAATCCACATCAGAGTTTTCAAGAAGAGATCAGTTCAAAATTCACTGTTTAAATCCTTTTTAACCATTGCAGAGCATCGTACAATAGTGGTCCTAAAGATATTTTATTTTTTTGATGTTTCAAGAACTGCAAAATACTTTGGGTGTTTTTCACCTGGCAGCAAGTGCATGTAGTGGTTGTCTGAATATCTAAATGAACATTATTTCTCTTTCCTGTGCCGTCTCACAGGTGTGTGCCCTAAAGGTGACCACCGGTGCTCGCCGCAGGATCTTGAAGGCTGGTGGACAGATCATGACCTTGGACCAGCTGGCACTTACTGCACCTAGAGGACAGGGCACCGTTCTGCTGTCAGGTACGTGTGTGCACAGCAAGAATACAACTTCACTACAAATTCAGTGTGAATCTGATTGTTCATAGTAACACTCATTTTTTTGTAACTACTTGTTCCCTGAATAAATTGCTTAATAAGAGGCACTTGTCTTCTTTGCACACAGGACCCCGTAAGGCCAGAGAGGTGTACAGGCATTTTGGAAAAGCTCCTGGAACCCCCCACAGCCACACCAAGTACGGAAACAATATGAACTTTCATTTCAAGCCTTCATGAGCTTGAGGCTGTTTGATAAGTTGATCGTTGTGATGAACCATTTAACAAACCATGATTTCTCCCCTCTCTAGGCCCTATGTGCGCTCCAAAGGCAGGAAGTTCGAGCGTGCCCGTGGTCGCAGAGCCAGCCGAGGCTACAAGAACTAAACGTCTGTCTTTTTGTATTCAATATTGTAATGCAAATAAAGATTGGGTAATATTCAAAATACGATCTTTTGAAGTTGCTCTTTTTTTAAAATCTCATTTTGTTCTGTTCAAAAAAGCTATAATATTTTGCTGCAGCAAGTGTTTTTTTTGTTGTTTTTTTTTATAAACCATTTACTGTGAAATTGACACCCTACATGCACCTGAAGCACAAGAATGACTGTGACTTCACCACATCAAGTGGAAAAGCAAACCTAATGTTGAAATGTTTACAACTGCAGGTATATGTGCGTATGAACATGCTTCAATACAGTTTCAGAATTAATCGAACTCAAAGATCGCTAACAATATAATTGTCAAGTTAAAAGAAGTTAACGTCAGAGGAAAGACGCACAGACCTTGATTTAAATTTTCCATTTTAATTTGCACAAAACAAACCAGCTCTACGTAGTTTGTGTTAAAATAGATTTCTGGAATGTTTTTGATTGAGGCTCAGATAAAAATTCATACAATTGGTTTTGTTTTTGTTTTGCTTGTTTTATACATTTAATAAGCAAGTGTCTCCTAACGGACAGTTTTTGCACCAGTTTAATTGACTAATTTTTTGGAGCCTGTCATTGGTAAAATATATTTTTAAAAGTAAAAAATATATTTAAAAAGTAAAAAAAAAAAAAAAAACTTGCACAGCAATAGATTCTTTTTAGACAAAGTAAACATGGTATGCTACCCATTTTATAGAAAATAAATACAGCAGTGGTCATTTTATGCACCAGTGTAGTTTAAATGAATTACTAATTCTCAGAGTTTTGAGAGATTAAAAAATAAATAAAAACCTGTACAAAGTGTAATGCCCTAGATTAAAATGCTAAAATATCTACGTTTGTTGGATGACCATGCAAATGTAGAAGTTAACCGGCACAACTTATGAGTAATGTTACTCTGTTAATGTATGTGGAAACGAAAAGTCCTTTGAAGTGTTTGGACACTATTCAAAGAAGCTTTGCTATTGGTGAGCAAACACTTTTCGGAAGCTGACTGCCTTTGATCTGCACAATTGTGGTTATTTCTTCCAGTACACAGAGGACAATTTAAATAGTTCAGAAGACAGTTAGGAGCAGTTTCAGCCACATGTGATGGTGTTATGATATCAAACAATGTATATTCCTAAATTTCCACCTTGATAATTTCAAAATTAATCTCGAAATTAAGGTTTTAAATGATGCAATCTGAAGTCCTTGTGAATATTAGGTTTTCAAACACACTGTACAGCCCTCTGAAAAATGAAATTTAAGTTGAATTTGAATTTTAAAAATATTTTGGGGTTTTCTATATAAGGACAAAACTTTCTAGATGAAACAGATCTATGCCATGATGTAAGAAACCGTAACTGGCTGACAAATCTGCTCAGAGGAACGTATGGTGTATGTGATGCATATCTATTCTATAAACCATGTTTTGACTAATTTCTATTGAGAAATGATCTGTGGGACTAAAAGCTTTGACTGAAACTGTGGGCTCTATTGTCTCACTGCCGAGTTTCATGGAACTTTGACCACTGCAATGAACGAGGCTGAACTGAACAACTTCAGTTCTTAGACTTTGCATGTTATTTTGAATGTGTTGGTGTCAGCAGAATTGTCTGTCTTTTTATATCTTTAAAATTATTCAAATATGCAATACATTTTGTAATCATATTTTATTCAATTGCATTGAATTCCCAAATTAAAGTAGAAGCAACACAAATCAATTTAATGGCAATGTTTAAAGGCACCTTTTGTTACCAAGTACTACCAGTACATTTATTAAACTTATTTTCTAATTTTGAGGACAAAATAACAGCCATAACTATCTAAATCAATTTAAAGGTGCTAAAGAGGATGTTTTGTTTTATACATTTTTGCAATATTACTTGAAACTGTCTTTACTAACTGATAAAAGACTATTAGGTGCACTGAAAGGAATAATATTAATATACATCATCTGTGCACGAGGTAGGGCCTTAAAAACATCAGCCAATCGTTTATGCGATCATCGTGTAAACGATTGGCCCTCTGGCTTGTCAATCACTGCCATGTCGTTCCTTGTGAGAGACGAGCGCGGCTGCGCGCTCCAGTAACTTTCCACACTCCACAGGCGCCGCATGCAATGTTTTTGTCAGGAGACAGGAGTAACAACTGCAGATTATGAGTTACCTGTGGTGAGTCCGACATAATGAATCCACTAACACGATACAGAGAATGCCGGTGGTAAACACTCGTGTTCCAATACTCGTGCACAAGTTTTGGGAGGCGTTCCCTCGAAATGAGCTGTGAAGGAGGGGGGTTGTTCTTACGCATGAACTCATTTCAAAAACTCAGTAACACTCTTTGGTTTCTCAGTCGACGAAAAGATCCTCTTTAGCACCTTTAATGTCCAAAACATTTTTAATATTCAGCAAACTGCAAATGATCAAATTTATAAAAAAAAAAATAAATAAATTACAGAACATAAACAATCCTATAACAGTGGTTTAACTTAAAATATAACAATCAGCATAAACCCTAAACCCATTATAATAAATGCCTCAAATATATATATATATACCCATTTTTGAAAACATGTAAGCATAAACAAAGATGTTTTTCCATCTTTAGAAGTTTAGTTTCAACTATTCATTTTGTTTTTAAAAATAAAATCTTCTAAAAACTAGTACCCAACTTTAGTAAGAACTTAGTAATAATGACTAATTATAAATTAAATTAAAAAAATTAAGATATAGAAATGAATTAAAAAGTATATTCATTTCAAGAGTGTGAAGGACTGAGCGAGACAGATGAATCTGTCTGTTTATGAGAAAGTATGGGGTCAGTGGGGAAGAAATATGTAATATGTCAGTCACAATGCTGCCATCAAGCATAATCAGTGTTAATATGTTCCATCCTCTCTGCCATCTGCATGCATATAATAGTCCCACTCGTGACAGTCTCTTTTTTCCACATCAGGGGCTCATGTAGGTCTTCCCCAGCTCTCCTGTTATTCAAATCAGCTGTATCAGCCACGTCTACAGTATAGGAAAGACCCCATCACACTCTTTTATCGCCCCCTCTGATCTGAAGAAAGTGAAGGTTGGTATCCGGATGCTCTGTATAACCACATGTCCCAGATACACAGCAGTGGTTCAAGTTGACCCCGGTTTATATTTGGATGTTTTCTTGTGAAATGGGGGTTTATGGGTACAAAAAGGCATGAGAACTCAGAGGCACAAAGGAAGGAAATGATGATAATCTAAGCTTGAAAGCATCTGAAAATCTGTGGTTATCCTCCCATACTTTACCTCATGAAGGCACACTTACATACCTACCTGCTTTTTCCATGGATTTACATATTTACATATTCAATAGCCAGCTTACTATTTCCACCTGGTTCAAAGCCTTTAACATCACTGATCTGGTGTACAGCGGCCTCAAAAAGCCAAATATATAGATAGATGTCAAGACATTACAAATAAGGTTTTATAAAATGGTCACACTTTATATTAGGTGACATTAACTAAAGATTTTAGGTATGATATTGTGTTCATGTTGACTACTGAGGTGGGATATGGGTAAGGTTAGAGACCGGTTTGGTAGTCTGGTTAGGTTTAAGTGTGCACTCTAAAAATGCTGGGTTGTTTCAACCCACTTTTGGGTCAAATATGGGCAAACCCAAACATTGGTTTATTTATTTTTTTTTTATTAAAATTTTAAACCCAATGGTTGGGTTTGCCCATATTTGAGCCAAACATAGGTTGAAACAACCCAGCATTTTTAGAGTTTGGGTTAAAGGGTCAACAGTGTGATTACAGAAGTGAAATTAATCACAGCTATAATTACATGCAGGCTTTTACAATGTAAAAAAACATGTTTGTACAGAATAAGTGCATAAATGATTAATTTAAATGTCACTCTAAAAAATGCTGTGTTAAAAATAATCCAAGTTAGGTTGAAAATGGACAAACCCAACAGTTGGGTAGGTTAAATGTTTGCCCAACCTGCTGGATAGTTTTATTTAACTCAACTAATGTTTCAAAAATACTCTTTTGCTTGCTTAAAATGAACCCAATGTATGTTGGAAATTAACATTTATTAATATGTTTAATAGATGAACATTTATTAATAAGTTTAATAAATGTTTATCTTTTGATTATTATTGGTGCCTCTAGTAACTGTGTCTGATTTTGGGTTCATTTTAAGCCACACTCTAAAAAATGTTTGGATAAAAACAACCCAAGTTGGGTTGAAAATGGACAAACCCAGCAATTGGGTTGTTTTAACCCAGTGGTTGGGTTAAATGTTTGCCTAACCTGCTGGGTAGTGTTTTTTTTAACCCAACTACTGATTAAAAATGACTTAAAATGAACCCAAAATAGGTGAGAAAGTAAAAATCAGACACATAATTACTAGAGGCAACAATAATAATCAAAAGGTGTAAATGTATTAATAAGCAATTTAATAAATGTTTATTGTTTAATTTTCATGATCTTATTAATAAATGCTCATTTATTAAACATATTAATAAATGTTAATTTCCAGCATATTTTGGGTTCATTTTTAGCAAGCAATACAGTAATTTTTATACAACAGTTGATTTAAATAAAACTACCCAGCAAGTTGGGCAAACATTTAACCCAACCACTGGGTTAAAACAACCCAATTGCTGGGTTTGTCCATTTTCAACCCAACTTGGGTTGTTTTTAACCCAGCATTTTTTAGAGTGCAGCCATATAGTCATTTTTAAACAATAATTGGCAAACATTTAACCCAGCCACTGGGTTTGTCCATTTTCAACCCAACTTGGGTTGTTTTTAACCAAACATTCACTATAAAAAAATGCTGGATTGTTTCAACCCATGTTTGGGACAAATATGGACAAACCCAACCCAACAATTAATTTTTTTAATTAAATATTTGACCCAGACATGGGTTGAAACAACCCTGCATTTTTTAGAATATAGTTTCAAAAATGAAAATTCTGTCATCTCTGAAGATATTTTAAAGAATGTTGGTAATCAAACAGTAGACGATAGCCATTGACTTTCATAGTATTTATTTTTTCCTACTTTGGACGTCAATTGCTAACTGTTTGATTACCAACATACTTTAAATTATCTTGTGTTCAACAAAAGAAAGAAACTCATATATGAACTATCCCTTTAAAGTCATTTAATATAAAGTTTAACAGTGCTGTAAAAACTGAAAAACAAACGTGTTTGGACACTTTCTGGTTGTCAAATGTCAGTGGAACATGTCTATATTTAATGTGATGATTTACACCTGTGAAAACTTCACACTAAAAACACAGAGAAAAAAAAACAGTTAGTTCTGGGAAAAGCATCATTTGTTCGCAGAAGTCTCTTAGCTGATACTTTGTATCTTTTTCATTAAAATTCAGTTAACTCATTTTGTCCCCAGCATGTCCAAATACTTCTTGGGGCCACTTTGCAGAAAGAAAGAAAATTTGCTGTATAGACGTTTCAAATTGAGAGCATTGTTATTTTGCATACAAAACAATGTGGACTACAGAAGGAACTGCTACTTGCTTGTGAACTGGTTTGTGACAGATAGGAGGAGTGAAAAACAAAGCGAAAATGGGAGGGGAGAGACTGAGTCAGCCACAGACTCTTTTCTTCATCAAAACAACTCCAGCCCCCATATTCATGTCACTCGCACACCGTCTCTCTGTCTTTACTGGAAGTGATTCTGTTTTAGAATATGCTGATCGCACATCCGCATATCAACGGCTGAATCAAATGCATTCCGAAGCTCGGCTCTGATACTTGGCTGACATAACAGAAAGCAGCACTTACACAACCACATAAACAAATAATGATGCCATGGTACAGGCTAAAATTACACATGACATTTATGTTTTTTACCCACTGGTTCAGGGTGGGTTACAGAAATGCATGCCACGGTGACGTATATTGGGGGAAAAACAGCTGTTAATTAAGTTTGGTAATGCTTATTTTACAGTGTCTTTGTTACATATTACATGTTCTTACTATAGTAATAACAGCAAATGGTGCATAATTACATGCAACTAACCCTAAACCAAACCCTATAGCAAATATATGCTGTTAATTGATATTAACCTAAACTTAAATGTGTAATTACACTGTAATTAACACACCTTAAAATGAAATGTGATTTTTAAGCATATATTTGAACATAACCGATATTATTTAATATTGCACAGCTAACTGAAATTCAATTTTAAAAAATGGTTTGTGCATGCTTTGCATGATTTTCTAGCATGCAAAGACAGCATAAATTTGATCAATTATTTGTATGTTATTAACCTACACCGCGTTCCAAATTATTATGCAAGTGACATATCAGTAAGATTTTTAGTAGAATAAACATTCAGATTTTAGTTTTTCTAAGAAAATGTTTGTTTGTTTATTTATCCATGTCTTTTTAGATAACTGGTATCAATCTCAGACAAAATAATTTGGCAGATCTATGGAAACCCTACTTAGAGGTTGTTCCACATTATTAAGCAAGTCACAGTTCTCATGCAATATGGGGATGAAGAAAGATCTTTCTGAAGATGAAAAGCATGAAATGATGCAAAGTTGTGCAAAAGGCATGAAAACAACTAATATTGCTGTGCTCTAAATCACTCAGAAATCTTATGATAATTTGATAATCTTCATTCAGTTTTCACACAATATTAGTTGTTTTCATGCCTTTTGCACAACATTGCACCATTTCATGCTTATCATCTTCAGAAAGATCTTTCTTCCTCCCCATATTGCATGAGAACTGTGACTTGCTTAATAATGTGGAACAACCTCTATAAGTGGGGTTTCCATAGATCTGGAAAATAATTTTGTCTGAGATTGATACCAGTTATCTAAAAAGACACGGATGAATAAACAAACAAACATTTTCTTAGAAAAACTAAAATCTGAATGTTTATTCTACTGAAATCTTACTGATATGTCACCTGCATAATAATTTGGAACGCAGTGTATTTATGCTGTCTTTTCATGCAATAAATATCATGGCAAGTATAAAGAAAACATTTATAATAAAATAGGGAAGATGGCAGTTAATAACTATGAAAATGTGCAAATAAATTATAATTTCATATAATAATGCATGCATTCTCTGTAAAGCTTATTTGAAATATGTATACAAATAAATGTGAGTTGACTATACACTGTAATTATTTATAGACACATTCTTGCTTGTGTAAATTTTCCATATTGCTTTTGTTTGTTTTGTCTGACATAAATGCGTTTCCATTCTTTGAAGTGAGTGACATACTTTCAAATAAACTTTTTCACGTGGCGAGAGAAAATTCAAGGTAGACCTGGTGAATCCGTGGGAGAATTGAACCTCAAGTGTTGCCTCTCCCTCATTCTATTGCTCTCTCAGTATCTCTCTTTCTCTCAAACTTTTTCCAAAGTACGTCAGTCAGACCGCACATCAACAGTTTCACTACATGCATCTTCAGAACTCATGTGATGTTAAGAAGAAGAGGAACTACCTACAACGAGCAACTCCTCCCAACCACACTGCAACCCACACAGCCACCCACAGCAGTATATATTCAAGAACAAAGACCGGAGCCGGCAGACAATAGCTGAGAAACAGGATTAAACGCATGAGGGTTTGCCTTCTTCTTTTTCGGAAAGTAACAAGAAGAAGATTAGAAGATATGACACCGTTTCTGATAGTTCTGGGTTTAGCGCTGCTTTTTGAAGGTGAGCTGTCATGATAAGATTATACGTGAATTGGTAAAATACTGTTTTATCGTCTTGTTTTATATTTTTTCTTCTTGTAGATTTATATTTCTGTGTTCTGCAGGTGGACAGTGTCAGGAACGTGAAGTGTTGGTGGCTCAAGGATCTGTAGCAGTGCTGCCATGTCTGGACGAGTTCTCTACGCTCTCATATCCTACTGCAGTCTACTGGAGCAAGATAGTCAATGGGTAAGAACATTTCAACCATTTATCCATCCATCAACACAATATCCACTACCTGACAATCTATTTCGAAAACATGAAATGACCATTTTAACGGCTCGCTCTCCTTTTCCAATTTTCTAGTGTAATGAAGACAGTTTGGCGGCGACAGAAGAGCGGGTTAGAGTTTCGTCCGGTTAGAGACCCACCACGCGCTAACTGTCCCGTTCCCAACTTTGGAAAGGCCGATTACAGCCTTCACATCGCTGGAACGACATATGAAGATGGAGGACAGTACGTCTGTGAGGTTGTGGGAAAGACTCAGATGGTGAAGATCATCACACTCAGGGTTATAAGAGGTAACAGACACAAACAAGCAAGAATTTGTCGATTCTTCTTTGATAAGCCGTTGGAAATAGTCTTATCAGTAAGATGTTCTCTTTCTTCACAGCATCATTTTCTCCAGCCATTGTGGTTGAGGGCTCAAGAACGGAGGCAATGTGTGATGTTAGTCCTGGGACAAAATCTGTAAAAGTTAATTGGAAACGAAACGGCGAATTTATAAGAAGAACCAGCCTCTCTAGCGTGTCTCAAAGAGATGCCGGAAGCTGGACTTGCCAGGTTTCACACAATGGTGTGGTAGTAGAGGCAACAGTATCCCTACAGGTCAAAGGTGAGGGTTTGTTTTAAACACTGGCTTCTTCTATAAATAACTTCTGCAGGAGTCGCTCATTCACCTTATTTATTCCCTCTCCAGGAATCGCTACCCCTCAGGATAACTCTTCAGTGGTGTATGCCGCTGTCGGGTCCCGCGTCTCCTTGCCCTGCCTGTTTACTGATGGTTTAATCCCAAACACTGTGAGGTGGAACAGAATTTCCTCAACAACACAGTTTTCTCATCTTTCCCCTTCATTTTTCAACGGGTCCTCAGCATCAGCCACTATACAGAGAGTGAAGGATGGAGATGAAGGGATGTATAGGTGCTCAGGAATGATGGAGGGATTGAATAGAGAGAGAATTCAAGTACAAAGAGGGATGGAGCTAGTTGTTTCTCGAGGTGAGGGGAATAATACATCACTTATATTACTCAGAATACTCCAGGATACATTTATAATAAATGCATTAAAATTAACTTTTTGGTGATACACACACAAAAAATGTACTTTTTGGAAATCAGTTCACACAAAATCATTACTGAAAATTTTTCCTTCTGGTTTCTGTGTAGTTGTGAGCTCCTCAGCATCCAGTGCTAACGGACCCGTGACCCTGACCTGCCATCTCAGCAACTCTAACCAGATCACTTCCTATGAATGGCTCCGTGTTACTTATGGACCAAACGACACTCAAACGGTGACCTCTGTGACCTCTGTTCAAAAGACAAATAGCTTCAGGATTCAGAAAGTGACTGAGAGAGATGCTGGTGAATGGGTGTGTCGGTACTACGGGAAACAAGGAGTTCTGGGGAACGTGACTTATGAACTTCACATTATGGGTAGGTGGAGCAGTTATACATCAGTACAGAAAATGATCTTTGCATACAATAAATAAAAGTATCATCATTTGTGCAGAATATTTTATAGAGTCATGACTGGACTACACTACATTTTCCTTGATTCTCTGTTTCTTTTATTTCTACAGGTGCTGTAAAGGGCGAAAAGTCAAGTTCCGGCAATAAAACTGCTATGGTGATGGGATTTGGATTTTTGTTCTTGGTGATATTCCTGATTATGTTCCAGATGTACAGAAACTATCGCAGGGTAGGTTTCAGTCTCCTGTATCAAATCTTGATTTTAATAATAAAATTTATGCTCACTTATTTATGCAGTATACTGATAGACTCTCAGAAGACAGCTCTAAGTATTTATATCTCATATTCATCCCATTTATTCCTCCTTACAGAAGAAGAGGATCCTTCTTTACCCAGCGATGGAAACCATCGTCCATCAGGCCGCCACCGAACGAGAGCACAGAGAAAGAAGCAGGCCAAAAATGACTGAACCTTGTGTTGGACAACCGAAAACAGTGTGTGTGTAAATTTGTGTTTTTCATGGAAATTTTGTAAATGCCTGTGTTTTACTCTATGTTAATGTGTGTGTTTTAAAAGCAGACAATTGTAGCAGTCCATTTAAACTGTAAATATATTTCCGACATATAAATGTATTTTGTATAAACTAATTTTGGTGCAAATATATTTTCAAATGTATAATCTATGTAAATAAAGAAATAAACTGAAAACATATTTTATCAATTTCACACGTTTTAATTAAATTCTTTTTTTGTGCACAGTAAATACAAAATGAAGTTCTGTTCTTAAAATTGCTATACAAGAAAAAAGAGAAAACATTCTGTACACAATTACATTTAAGTAAATATAATTATAGCTATACAGTACACAATGTTAATCATTTTTAATAAAAAAATGTGAAAGCTGTATATATATATATATATATATATATATATATATATATATATATATATATATACATATATATGTATATATCACTCAAAATATATTTGACTATAATAGTCATGCTACATATAGATTCAACAACAACACAGAACCATTATATATTACATTTCTCCAAACACTTTTCACACTATTCACAAGTCTAAATCTACATACTAGACAAAGCTACACCTCACTGCATTCTGTTTCATCCTGCCGCTCTGATCTTTTCGTCTCTGACCTGCGGAGCTCATTTGTGGTCAGAACCTGTTCAAACCAGTCTTCATCATCAAAGTCCTCAAAACCGAAAACCTCCTCATCGTCAAAACACCAGCCTGGCCAGTCAACACTGACGCCATCCAGGACATTGCTGCTTCAAAGGAGAGAACAGGGGTTTATGGGTTAATGCCTTCGAAAAAAAGTTCTTGTAATTTCCATAGTAAAATGTCATTTTTGCAAAAAAAAAAGTGATATGTAATAAAGTTGATATATTATGAGGTATATCAATGAATACATTTCATTAATATTTATATAAAAAACATGATTATATATAACATTATCAAATCTTTACAGACTTTTTAAAGACATAATAGTTTGAGATAATGCTTATCAGATCATAAAGTAGTGTTTATTCAAATTAAAATATTTTTTATTTTTTTTTATTTTTTTGTGGTTGTTTTTTTTTTTTACACAGAAAGTATACCTTCAAAGACTCTGAGGGGCCCACAGACCCCTAATTGAAAACCTTGAATATAAAACACAAAGCACATTCAAATAGTCAGAAATGTCAAAACTTAATCCATTTGTTTCAAATACAGTACCTCACATCAAGATAAGTTGGGACATTTTGTAAAACACAATAAAATCAAGAATCTGTGATTTGTTAATTCTCTTAAACATTTATTTAAAGGTGCCCTAGAAAGAATTCAAAATTGAATTTATCTTGGCATAGTTGAATAACAAGAGTTCAGTACATGGAAATGACATACAGTGAGTCTCAAACTCCATTGTTTCCTCCTTCTTATATAAATCTCATTTGTTTAAAAGACCTCCAAAGAACAGGCGAATCTCAACACAACACCAACTGTTACGTAACAGTCGGGATCATTAATATGTACGCCCCCAATATTTTCATATGCCAGCTCATGTTCAAGCATTAGACAAGGGCAGCCAGTATTAATGTGTGGATCTGTGCACAGCTGAATCATCAGACTAGGTAAGCAAGCAAGGACAATAGCGAAAAATGGCAGATGGAGCAATAATAACTGACATGATCCATGATAACATTATATTTTTAGTGATATTTGTAAACTGTCTTTCTAAATGTTTCGTTAGCATGTTGCTAATGTACTGTTAAATGTGGTTAAAGTTACCATCGTTTCTTACTGTATTCACAGAGACAAGAGCCGTTTTGTTATTTTCATTATTAAACACTTGCAGTCTGTATAATTCATAAACACAACTTCATTCTTTATAAATCTCTCCAACAGTGTAGCATTAGCCGATAGCCACGGATCACAGCCTCAAATTCATTCAGAATCAAATGTAAACATCCAAATAAATACAATACTCACATAATCCGACGCATGCCTGCAGTATGAATGACGAACATCTTGTAAAGATCCATTTGAGGGTTATATTAGCTGTGTGAACTTTGTTAATGCACTGTTTAAGGCAAGCGCAAGCTCCGTGGGCGGGGAGCGTGAGAATTTAAAGGGGCCGCAACATGAATCGGCGCATTTCTAATGATGCCCCAAAATAGGCAGTTAAAAAAATGAATTAAAAAAAATCTATGGGGTATTTTGAGCTGAAACTTCACATTCAGGGGACACCTTAGACTTATATTACATCTTGTAAAAAAAAACGTTCGATGGCACATTTAACTGACAAAAGTACAAAGAAAATTTTAATTTATACTTGTATTTAGTAAATATAAACTAATTTTGATTTTGATGGCTGCAACACACTCCTAAGTTGGGACAGAGGCAAAATAATAATGAAAAGATTACAGAATATCCAAGTTAAACTGTTTTGAAACAGTCCACAATTAGCAGGTCAATTAGTAGGTGAGGGTATCATGTTGGATATAAAAGTAAGACCCACCAAAGACTTGGTTTTGAAAGCAAAGATGTGTCATGGCCAATGTTTTTAAAAGTAATGCATTACAATGTTGTGTTGCTACATAAAAAGTAACTAATTGTGTTAGTTACTTTTTGTGAAAAGTAATGCATTACATTACTTTTGCCTTTCACCTGAGCTGGGCTTGCTTGTTTGTTTTTAATAACAAAAAAAGTTCTATTTTTGGCAAATGTTAAAACCCTGTCACACCAAAAGTGTAATGAATAAGCTTCAGGCTGAAGGAAATGCATATTTACACCTGTACAGTAGAGGGCGCAGCTCCAACAAACCTTTCAGCTGTGCTGCCATTCTGGATTAAAGAAGAATAGGACACAGGAGAAGAAAGTTCAACACTCTTATTTCTAAATCTAATATAAAGTAATTTTTACTTATTAGCATGGTTGAATTGGATAATTGAAGGTCAGCAGCAAAGACATTGGTTTATAAAGTGAGATTAAATACATAAAGTATATTGTGTAATTTAATATAGTTTATTACAGGTTTGCATAAAATTCTGAGATTTCACTGAACTTTTTTTATTCATTTTAAGGAATACTGAATGTTTTCATGCAAGTAAGATTAGTAAATGCATGTTCACATTTAGTCTAGAACTACAATAACCATCATGTTCACACAGAGCACACAACACCTCTGCACTTACCCTATTTCTCTTAACAAGGATTGGGGACAGGAGAGCTGTCAGTCAATAAATGTGAAAAAGTAACTTGTGGTACTTATTTTAAAAAAGTAACTTTTTTGCTGTAAATTGAAAAAGTGATGCATTAATTTACTAGTTACTTTAAAAAAGTAATCTAATTACGTAACTCAAGTTACTTGTAATGCGTTACCCACAACACTGGTCATGGCTCATCACTTTGTGCCAAATTTCATGAGAGAATTGTCAAACAATTCAAAAATCACATTTCTCAATTTAAGACTGCAAAGTATCTAGGTGTTTCACCATGTACCATACGTAATATTGTGAAAAGATTCAGGGAATCCAGAGAAATCTCAATACTGTAGGGCAAGGCAGGGAACCTCTGTTGAATGTGCATGACCTTTGAGCCCTCAGATGGCACTGCATGAGAAACCATCATGCTACTGTGTTAAAAAAAATATCCACATTGGCTCAGGAATACTCTGGAAAACTGCTCTCACTTAACACAGCCTGCCGCTACAACAAGAAATGCAACTTGGATCCCTGTTATGTAAAGCTATACATCAATTCTTTGCCGAGTTCTCTGGGCCCGAGCTCATCTCAGATGGTCTAAAAGACAGTGGAAATGTGTATTGTGATCAGATGAGTTCATGTTTCTGCTTATTTTTGAAAAAAACTGACATCGAGTTCCCAGTCCCAAAAATGAAAGGGACCATCCTGATTTTTATCAGCGACTGGTGCAAAAGAAAACATCTGTCATGGTACGGAGGTGCATCAGTGCAAACGACATGGGTGACTCGCATATGTGTGAAGGTACCATTGACATGAAGGCATATATTGGGATTGTACAAAGACATACACTATATTGCCAAAAGTTTTTTGCCTTTACGTGCACTTGAACTTTAACGACATCCCATTCTTAATCCGTAGTTTTTAATATGGAGTTGGCCCACCCTTTGCAGCTATAACAGCCTCAACTCTTCTGAAAAGGCTTTCCACAAGGTTTAGGAGTGTGTTTATGGGAATTTTTGACCATTCTTCTAGAAGCGCATTTGTGAGGTCAGGCACTGATGTTGGCGAGAAGGCCTGGCTCACAGTCTCCGCTCTAATTCATCCCAAAGTTGTTCTATGGGGTTGAGGTCAGGACTCTGTGCAGGCCAGTCAAGTTTCTCCACACCAAACTCGCTCATTCATGTCTTTATGGACCTTGCTTTGTGCACTGGTGTGCAGTCATGCTGGAACAGGAAGGGACCATCCCCAAACTGTTACCACAAAGTTGGGAGCATGAAATTGTCCAAAATGTCTTGGTATGCTGAAGCATTAAGAGTTCCTTTCACTGGAACTAAGGGGCCAAGCCCAACCCCTGAAAAACAACCCCACACCATAATCCCCCTCCACCAAACTTTACACTTGACACAATGCAGTCAGACAAGTACCGTTCTCCTGGTAACCATCAAACTCAGACTCATCCATTGGATTGCCAGACAAAGAAGTGTGAATCACTCCAGAGAACACGTCTGCACTGCTCTAGAGTCCAGTGGCGGCGAGCTTTACACCACTGCATCCGACGCTTTGCATTGCACTTGGTGATGTAAGGCTTGAATGCAGCGGCTCGGCCATGGAAACCCATTCCATGAAGCTCTCTACGCACTGTTCTTGAGCTAATCTGAAGGCCACACAAAGCTTGGAGGTCTGTATCTATTGACTCTGCAGAAAGCTAGCGACGTTTGCGCACTGTGCACCTCAGCATGCGCTGACCCCACTCTGTGATTTGGGGTCACATATGGGTGATATGATTGACTCGCATATGTGTGAAAGTACCATTTAGGTGAAGACATATATTGGGATTGTAAAGAGACATAAACTACCATAATGATGACATCTTTTCTGGGAAGCAAAACAATGCCAGGCCTCCTTCTGCATGTTATACATCACAGTGGATGCGCTTGACTGCCTGCCTGCAGTCCAGATCTGTCTCCTATTGAAAATTTTTGACCCATCATGAGAAGAATCAGACAACAATGACCACAGACTGTTGAGAAGCTGACTTGTATCAGGTGAGATGGAGCAAAGATCCACTTGATGATTAAAAAGTGAAATTAAAAGGAAAGGTGATGTGACAGCATGGTAAACATGCCTCTGTCCTAACTTTTTTGAAGTGTGTTGGAGCCATTAAAATCAAAATTTGTTTATATTTATAAAATATAATCAAACCAATCAGTGAAAACATTGAAAATATTTTCTTTGTTCTTTTTTCAGTTAAGTAAATGTTTGAGAGAATTAACAAATCACAGATTCTTGATTTGACTGCATTTTACCAAATGTCCCAGCTTTTCTTGAGTTTGGGGTTGTATTTGAATGTCCTGTACATTAACTTCTGATCTGTTCTGAGCATTATATTAAAGAAATGTAATATTAAGTGCAATATTATTGCATCTCTATATATGTTTTCAGGGGAAAGCCTGACTCCTAATGGTCCTTATAAAGAACTAACTGTACTATTATGAGATCTCGAGATGCAACGTACTCCAATACAATTTTAGAACAATGATGTGGTAGAATTTTCCAACAATTTCCAGTGAAGGTTTGAATATTATAATTTAGACAGAATTTTATGTAACAGTACACAGATGAATTGTGTGTGGGCAGAGAGAAGAAATAACGCACATGAAACTTTCAAGTTCCGCAGCACAGTGAAGCATCTCTACAGTCATCTCTCACAAATGGAACAAATACACTTAAAATGAAAATGATTGATTTTCCACTGGGCAGTTAGGGTTATTTTTTGGGTTAAATTTAGGAGGAAAAAATATTTATTTCTTAAGTAAAAAAAAAAAAAAAATTAAATGCAAAATCATTCAAAGTAGTGTGACAGATGCTGTAAGACTTTATAGGAGTCAATATATCACATATGTATGCATATATTTATCATATTTTGCATATTATTTCTTCCTTGAGGTTTGTTGGTAAAGTTTATTATTTTTATTTTCATTTAATTTTATTTACATTTTTCTTTTTTCTTTTTCAACCCTCTCTCAGACTCTTAGAATTAAACACCCCTTTTTGCAACTGTGCTTATGTAAATTATAAAAAATATTAAAATTATATGTCATACAAATGATGTATTATACAATATTAAATAGATTATGTAATTATAAATATTAATTTAATTAAAATAAAAAAAACATTAACCTCACAACAGGGGGAAACAGCTCAGAACAATTTGCTAAACTGAAAATGTGATTATGTGATTGTCCCATATGTCGCTTCAAATTTATATGAAGGTTTTCCATGTTAAATAAAATTAGTTAGTGTTCAAATGCAAAAGCTACTCCTATGAAAATGCATGCTGATCACTGTCCAGTTAAGACAACAACATATACCGTATTAGGTTGGGATTTGAATGGAATAAGTAGCCAGTGCAACCCACGTCACCATCAGATGTTTTCATAGTACTACAAACTCTTTTTATCTCAGAAGATCAAGAAAAATGTAATTCTTCATGATACAACCCATTAAAAACAGATCATCATTGCAGAACTCAGATCTTTAGCAATAGTGATGCTGATAGACTCACCTATCTTTCATCTCATCGTCACTTCCATCCACGTTTCCCTCTATCCATCCATGTGAAGATATCATACTGAATCCTGCTGAATTTTCTCCTTCTACCTCTCTCTCTCCTTCATTAGCCGATGGTGATGGAGAGGTGGAGATAGGAGAATTTTGTACAGGAAAAGTCCTCGCTTTTGTCTCTCCCACTCTTTTTCCCAGTCCACGTCCCTTTTCCCGTTCTTTAGCCCTTTCCAGCAGGTCCTGGAGCGGAGAAGGGTGAAACTGGTTGTCCGTGTCTGGTGGCGGTGAGAGGCTGCGCCTGTGGGAACTTTGAGAGAGGCTGATCTCCGGGATGGAGGCGCTCCTCTGTGTCTTTAGTTTGGGTTTTATTTGACGGTTCCCATCAGGTGTCTGCTCAGGTTCAGAGAGCGTTTCAGGATCTGGTGACGATCTCTTTTCAGGAACCTTCCATAACGCTTCAGCAGTGTTTTTTAGAGATCCCAGCTTTAGCACTTTAATGCAAGGGTTGGATGCTCTTCTCTGGTTCCCGTTGGAGTTTGTATTGGGAGTAAGCTCCAATCCATTCGCAGCTTTCTTGGAACTATCAGAGGGGATAGATGGTTGCAAATTATTCGGATTCCTCCTCCGTAAGCGAGGAGACTTCATGTTCCTGATGAACCTCCCTGATTCTGTGAGGAACCCATTGTCATCTTCTGGTTGGCTGCACAAAGAGCTCCTCCTAAATTTTTGAGAGTCATTATATGGATCCAGATGTGGTTTTCCTGTTTCTACCCTTTCCCCATATTTTGATGTAGTTAATAGAGGCTTGTTTGATGAAGAAGTGCTTGGCATGGATTGGCTAGAAATACCATTTTTCTCCACATGACCACCTGGTAACAACGATTGTCCATTTCTCAGAAGTAAGTCCTGTTGTGTCATTTCATTAGATTGTTCATGATTCCATGTAACACGCCTTTCTGTTATTTTTTTAATTGGGGCCTCTTCCTCTTCCCACTGCCTGTTTCTTCCTTCTGGTTTGCTCTGATCATTCTGATGACCAATCATTGGAGAGTTTTCATCCTCTGCTGGCTGTTTAACTTTAGTTTGCTCCACGTCTGTCTCCATGTCTGTCTCAGACCTGTTACTATGAAAACTAAATCTGTTCACACACTCAGATGGGTCAAAATCACTATGAGATCTGTCACTATCTGACTGGCCACCAGGATCCTCTATGACTTTGTTGGCCAATTCATTCTGAAGAGGAGGTCTTTCTGATTCAACTAACTCTGTTTTACTTGTGTTCTTCAGGGTTTTGTTTGTCTCATTTTTCCTCAACGTCTCTAATGCTGCCTGAGAATATCAGCAAAAAACAGTTTATAATTACAAACTATTCAGCTATATTTGACTTTCTGATTCAGTATTCTGCTCACAATCTTAAATAATGAATAGGTGTATATAAATGGCACTTTCCATGATTTACTTTAGTCCACTCCAGTTAAAGGTGCAATATATAAGATCTTCTGTCCGCTAGAGGTCGCTAGAGGCCTATTCAAAACAAAGGCGTAGCTTGATGACGGCAAGTTTGAGCGCGGAATCTTGGGACATGTGGTCACAGCCGGTGGAAAATAATCGGGACAGGACTCAGGAAGAAATCATGTTCATGGATGGGATTATTAACGTTACTGTAGTATGAAGCAGAGCAGGACTGAGTGTTGTGGGAGCTGAACAAGGCCACTGTTGCGCAACACATGCCTCGTGAGCAGCGGAGAGAAAATTAGATTTAAACAATAAGACTAAACATGTCGAGCTATATAACAACAAATAGTTTTCTGTCTATAAATATATCAGAACAGTTGTTCCCTTGTCTCGGAAACCGAGGGTAACGCGGGTATGACACAATTGACAGGCGACTCCTCACACTTCCCGGAGCCTTGGTTAAAATTGCATTTTTCTCACGATTTACAAATATTTGCAAACATTTGGGATATTGTAATTACTCAAGTGAACAAAATATATAACACTGGCCTAGTGGTTTTTGGATATTTTACTGCAAAATTCTTACATATTGCACCTTTATAAAAAAAAAAAAAAAAAAAAGCATTAGCGACACAAATGAATTAATTGTAATTTTCAAAAATATAAACACATACCTGTTTACCACATTATACACACGTTATACAGTGGGTAAGGAAAGTATTCAGACCCCCTTAAATTTTTCACTTTGTTATATTGCAGCCATTTGCTAAAATCATTTAAGTTCATTTTTTTCCTCATTAATGTACACACAGCACCCCATATTGACAGAAAAACACAGAATTGTTGACATTTTTGCAGATTTATTAAAAAAGAAAAACTGAAATATCACATGGTCCTAAGTATTCAGACCCTTTGCTCAGTATTTAGTAGAAGCACTCTTTTGATCTAATACAGCCATGAGTCTTTTGGGGAAAGATGCAACAAGTTTTTCACACCTGGATTTGGGGATCCTCTGCCATTGCTCCTTGTAGATCCTCTCCAGTTCTGTCAGGTTGGATGGTAAACATTGGTGGACAGCCATTTTTAGGTCTCTCCAGAGATGCTCAATTGGGTTTAAGTCAGGGCTCTGGCTGGGCCATTCAAGAACAGTCACGGAGTTGTTGTGAAGCCCCTCCTTCGTTATTTTAGCTGTGTGCTTAGGGTCATTGTCTTGTTGGAAGGTAAACCTTCGGCCCAGTCTGAGGTCCTGAGCACTCTGGAGAAGGTTTTCGTCCAGGATATCCCTGTACTTGGCCGCATTCATCTTTCCCTCGATTGCACCAGTCGTCCTGTCCCTGCAGCTGAAAAACACCCCCACAGCATGATGCTGCCACCACCATGCTTCACTGTTGGGACTGTATTGGACAGGTGATGAGCAGTGCCTGGTTTTCTCCACACATACCGCTTAGAATTAAGGCCAAAAAGTTCTATCTTGGTCTCATCAGACCAGAGAATCTTATTTCTCACCATCTTGGAGTCCTTCAGGTGTTTTTTAGCAAACTCCATATGGGCTTTCATGTGTCTTGCACTGAGTAGAGGCTTCCGTCGGGCCACTCTGCCATAAACCCCGACTGGTGGAGGGCTGCAGTGATGGTGGACTTTCTACAACTTTCTCCCATCTCCCGACTGCATCTCTGGAGCTCAGCCACAGTGATCTTTGGGTTCTTCTTTACCTCTCTCACCAAGGCTCTTCTCCCCCGATAGCTCAGTTTGGACGGACGGCCAGCTCTAGGAAGGGTTATGGTTGTCCCAAACGTCTTCCATTTAAGGATTATGGAGGCCACTGTGCTCTTAGGAACCTTAAGTGCAGCAGAAAATTTTTTGTAACCTTGGCCAGATCTGTGCCTTGCCACAATTCTGTATTTGAGCTCTTCAGGCAGTTCCTTTGACCTCATGATTCTCATTTGCTCTGACATGCACTGTGAGCTGTAAGGTCTTATATAGACAGGTGTGTGGCTTTCCTAATCAAGTCCAATCAGTATAATCAAACACAGCTGGACTCAAATGAAGGTGTAGAACCATCTCAAGGATGATCAGAAGAAATGGACAGCACCTGAGTTAAATATATGAGTGTCACAGCAAAGGGTCTGAATACTTAGGACCATGTGATATTTCAGTTTTTCTTTTTTTTAATAAATCTGCAAAAATGTCAACAATTCTGTGTTTTTCTGTCAATATGGGGTGCTGTGTGTACATTAAAAAAATGAACTTAAATGATTTTAGCAAATGGCTGCAATATAACAAAGAGTGAAAAATTTAAGGGGGTCTGAATACTTTCCGTAACCACTGTACATTTACTGCATGATTTTCCCCAAGTACATTATTATTATTATTTTCTTTTTTGTATGTCATTTTAAACTTTTTAAAACATGGAGTGAATAAAAGTAAATAATATTTACTTTTTCTTAATTTCAGCACAAAAATTGTAATGTTGACTGCAACCCTGCTACTTTCAGCTCTGTTACTTAATTAAAGGGATAGTTCACCCCGAAATGAAAATTCTGTCATCATTTGCTCCCCCTGAATGTTAGTAACTGAGAATGTCAGTAACCGAGTACATTTCGCCCCCCATTGAAAGCCATAGTATTTTTTTCCTACTATAGTAGTCAATGGGGGCGAGATCTGCTTGGTTTCTGACATTCTTCAAAATATCTTCCTTTGTGTTCAGCAGAACAAACAAATTCATAAAGGTGTGGAACAACTTGAGGGTGAGTAAATGATGACAGAAGTTTCATTTTTGGGTGAACTATCCCTTTAATGTAGGCCCTATTACTCTGAACCCTGTTACACATTCTGGTGTAGTTTATTATTTTTTTTTAAGGTACACTATGTAACTTTTTTTTATTTTTAAATTAACAATTATAAATTATGAATCAATACATCATCAATACTGCTTCCAAAATGTGTTTTTGTCTTACCCTGATTCACTATGCTAGAGGGTTAGTTCACTTTGAAATGAAAATTAGCCCAAGCTTTACTCACCCTTAAATCATATGATATGATAGGTGTATATGACTTTCTTCTTTCTGATGAACATAATCGCAGAAATATTAATAAATATCCTGACGCATCCAAGCTATAATGGCAGTGATAGGGATCAATGAGTATGAGCTGAAAAAAATGCATCCATGCATCATAAACCCATTCCACACAGCTCCAGGGGTTAATAAAGGCCTTCTGAAGCGAAGCGATGCATTTGTGTAAAAAATATCCTTATTTAACAAATTATGAAGTAAAATACAGCAGGAGTATTTAGCTTCCGCATGAGCCGATTCAATGTATGCAGAAACTGTAAAACTCTTGCAGTTAACAAAGCTTACGCTACGTCCTATGCCTTCCCTATTCAACTTACGGAAAACATGTAACTTACGTGATGCCAGTTTACACTTTCTTTGTAACTTAAATATGGAAGGCGGTCTGGCGGAAGCAGCATATTTTACTTCATAACTTGTTTAAACATGGATATTTTTTTACACAAACCTATCGCTTGGCTTTAGAAGGCCTTTATTAACCCCCCGGAGCCGTGTGGAGCACATCTTTATGATGGATGGATGAGGATGGAAGCACTTTCTTTAGCTCATACTCATTGATCCCTATCACTGCCATTATAAAGCTTGGATGCATCAGGATATTTATTAATATTTCTGTGATTATGTTCATCAGAAAGAAGAAAGTCATATACACCTAGGATGGCTTGAGGGTGAGTAAAGCTTGAGCTAATTTTCATTTCAAAGTGAACTATTATTAGAGTTTATATTTTAAACCTGTCAGGACCTGTTATTACACGGCTATTTGCCACATAAGTAAATAATTACACATGAAACTGACTTCAGAAACCCGGATGAGCCTGTGTTATCTGTTTTCAGTGGTTGTTATCGGGGACTAACATACCGCTGGATGGCATGATTGACCAATCAGAATCAAGTATTCCACAGAGCTGTGTAATAATGAACAGATAAACTGCCATATGTAGCTCTATAACAGAATTCATTGTAAACCATTATCTATTGTGAAGAGTCACGCAGAGCCGAAGCACAACCAAAAAAATGTTCTTCTGCAAAATGCATGCAGTTTTGTTTTTAACCACTAGATGGCCAAAAGTTACATAGTGTACCTTTAATTTAGATTTTTTTTTTTTATTATTATTTATTATTTTGTTTTATTGTTAGAAACTTCCTTGGAACTTTTAAAATAAACAAAAAACCTGATAAAATAAATGGAAAATAAAACTCCTAAATGTCATTTAAATAAATTTTCGCATCTCTTGAGGTCAATGATCAGCATTTTCCGAATTTGTTCAAAAGAAAAAAAATGACTTCTTATTTTAAGATTTTCCAGCCCCATTTTATGTCCTATTCATGGAAAGTACCAAAAGTAGAAAGTATGCATTCATTTTGAAATAAGAAATGACAGTTTTTCAGGGTTTGGCTTGTACACCCTGCCACACTGGTGTTTCAAATTGAGTGTGTTTGCTGGGAGAGGAATGCAGTACCTGAGTCTCATGCAGAGCAGACACCCATAACGTGCAGCTGTCTGGACTAGATGTGGACAGGAAGTTCACACTACCGGCACAACCTAGATCACCAACCTCCACCAGCACAAACGAATCTACCAGACAGAGCAAAACACCACACGGGAGAAATACAAATAGCGTAAGAATGAGTGTAGTATCCTATATTAAATATTTACTGAAAAATATTACAACTTGAAGTTCCAGTTATTTTTCCTTGAGGTTATAATGTGCACCAAATATACAGATTTCAGGTTCAGGTAATTTGCATGTTTGAAGTCACAATTGCGTAATTATAATGAATGTTTTTTGACAAATACCAGGACGTGCATGAACAGGTCTTTGACACACCTTCATTCTCTGTCATTGTCATTCTCTGATTCAAAGAGCCCAATTAAAAACCAGCTTATCAAGTAATATGCCATACTGAGCCATACTAAATACTAAAAATATGGCATACTAAATGTTATAAAACAGAACTCAATGTATGGCATTTTCCATGTGTCTTTGTGCTTTGCTAAAGGCTTTTAGGTTGTAGTATTTGTAGTATTTTATGTTTTTTTTATGTATCTTTTCCCTTTTGGTTCTTAATATACAGTTGTGGTCAGAATTATTGGCACCCTTGGTAAATATAATCAAAGATGACTGTAAAAATAAATCTGCATTGTTTATCCTTTTGATCTTTAATTCATAAAATAAGCAAAAATCTAACCTTTCATTGAAGGAAAAGAATTAAAAGTGGGGGGAAAATCACATTATGAAATAAATGTTTTTCTCCAAAACACGTTGGCCACAATTATTGGCACCCCTGAATTTTTTATGGGTAAAATATCTGTGAAGTATATTCCCATTCATATTTACATTTTTTTAGCACACCAGGGTGATCATGAACATGAAATTGTCCAGCCATGACTTCCTGTTCCACAGGAGTATAAACATGAGGAAACACAAAGGCCAAATTCCCTTGATCATTCATCACAATGAGTAAAACCAAAGAATATAGTTCTGATGTGCAGCAAAAGATTGTTGAGCTTCACAAAATAGAAAGTGTCAGTAAGAAAATAGCTAAAGCATTGAAAATCCCCATTTCCACCATCAGGGCAATAATTAAGAAGTTCCAATCAACTAAAGATGTTACAAATCTGCCTGGAAGAGGACGTGTGTCTAAATCGTCCTAATGCATGGTGAGAAGGAAAGTTTGAGTGAACAAAGACTCTCTAAGGATCACAGCTGGAGAATTGCAGAAATTAGTTGAGTCATGAGTCCCAGAAAGCTTAAAAATAATTATCAAAAGCACCTACATCCCCACAAGTTGTTTGGGAGGGTTTCAAGAAAAATCCTCTACAGTTGTCAGACAAGACTGGAACTTCAAACAGGACCGGTTTCTATGGTCAGATGAAACTAAAAATTGAGCTTTTTGGCAGCAAACCCACCAGATGGGTTTGGTGCACACATGGATAAAAATTACCCCATGTCCACGGTTAAATATACTGCTGGATCTTTAATGTTGTGGGCCTATTTTTCTGCTGGAGGTCCTGGACATCAGATAGATGGTATCATGGATTCTATCAAATACTAACAGATAAAAAAATCAAAACATGACCGCTTCTGCTAGAAATCTTATAATGGGCCGTGGTTGGATCTTCTATCAGGACAATGATCCAAAACAAACATCAAAACCAACACAAAAATGTGTCTCTGAGCACAAAATGAAGCTTCTGCCATGGCCATCTCAGTCCCCTGACCTGAACCCTAAAGAAAATGAGTGAAGTGAACTGAAGAGAAGAAGCACCAACATGGAGCTGGGAATCTGAAGGATCTGGAGAGATTCTGCATGAAGGAATGACCTCTGATCTCTTGTCTGGTGTTCTTCAAACTCATCAGGCATTATATAAAGACTATCTTTGGAACCCCACACACTTTCAATTCTTTTCCTTCAATGAAAGGTTAGATATTTGCTAATTTTATGAATTAAAGATCAAAAGGATAAACAATGCAGATTTATTTTTACAGTCATCTTTAATCATATTTACCAACGGTGACAATAATTCTGACCATAACTGTAAATGATATAAAAAGTGCATCAATATATGATGATATGCTTCATACAGTGGGGTCCAATATGTCTGGCCACTAGAGAAAATGTTTCATTTTTCTATTTTATTTTTCTGTTGTTGTTGTTGTTCATATAATGTTTTTTTTTTGTTGCTTTGTTTCATTTTAATTTTTTTTTCAAATTATAGTATTAACAGAACAAAATGAGTGAAGAGTATATTTAAAATATTAACATGAATGTAAAACTTTCTTAGTATTAGTGACAGCAACATGAAGTTTGTGCAAAACCACCATGATAAAAGATGGTCCAAAAGAGCATCTTGTTTGTCAGTGGAAACAAAAGCGTGACCTTTTGTAGGAGTTTGAGTGATCAATGTCACAAATTTGCTTATTTGCTTAGCAATCCTAAACATTTAGTTTTTAAAATGATTTACAGTCCTAAAACTATAAGGTTATTTCTGTATTTAAAAATCAAATGAAATTTGAAATTAAATTCCAGATTTTGAATGTGGTCTCATACATTTGGACCCCACTGTATATGATATGCACCAATATAGTGTAAATGTATAAGGCCCAATATACTATTTTAATATAAAGAAATTTTCTGTATTGGTTTTCCAGGTGTTTTACCTGTAATTTGATTTATGCTTTGCATGTTTTAAAGTCACCATTAAATCAAATTGACAATTCTTATTTTTGTGGAATATTGCAGTATTTATAATAAATGATTTATCTATTCACACTTATATTTTACCCTCTACTCAAAATAACTCTCTCTCTTGCAGTGACATCTCTTCTCTTCTCTGATGATGTTTTTACTGGCATGAGGACAACTTGTCACTCACAGGAGATTGACCAATAACAAACCACAACCATCCAACGATCCAATCAATTCCTGATGGACAAAATAAGTCCCGCCCTACATTTTTTTCTTGTTCAAGAAGCCATTTTGTTCGAATATACGTCACAATAGGGAAGGAAAGACTATTGAATCTTCAGTTTCATGCCAACTTTGAAGTTAAATGTATGTAAACTATGTCCTGGCAGAAAATTACCTGTACCTTTTCAGTTTTTTACATTTTTTTCTTACACTGCATCTGCATCTGCATCATTATCATAAGTTAAGTTTTATTTTGGCATATTAAAACTACAATACTGTGATCAGGGCATGAAAATATGGCCTATGTGCATTGGGTGTATCTGCGCTTTCATACTAAGGTGAACTGTTTCTAATGAGGTAAGGATTGTTATGGGACTGTTTTATATATAGGAAGTGGTTTTCACACTCACAGCCATCTTTGAGCTCAATGCAGTGTATTCTCTCCAGAGGCAGAGGGGGGCGCACTACCTTCAGCTTGTCTGATTTCTTCTGCATTTTGGTCATCAACAACACATCATTGAAGAGCAGGACCACAAGCTCCTAACATAACCAGAAATTAATGTTGAAATTCTGAGGCCAGTACAATAAACATTAATATGTCACAATCATTTTAGTCTTGTCACTTGCCTTACTGCCCTTTCTTGTTTTGACCTTCAGAGTTTCTTCCAGTAATAGTGTCCGTATGACATTTGGTCCAACCCCCCTCATTGGGCTTGTCAAATCAAAGCAGCACAACTCACGAACATGCTGTGGGTGAGATCTCTCTGTTAGGCTTTTTTTTTTTTTTTTTTTTTTAAAGCAAATGATGTACAAACACTGTATCTTTTGTTTACCTTGTCTATTTCTTCACTCAGACCTTCTATCTTGTATCCCTCTATCCTTTGAGCAGCATCAGAAAGGGCTTGTTTCCGGTGCAAATAGTCATTGATAGATTCCAGAAAATTACTCACACTGTTCAACTACAAGAGAAAGAAAGATTGTGAGTGAGAAAAACAATGTGCAGATCTTTATCTTTAACTTCAATGATAGAATAAAGACTCTGCAGGCATATTCATATTCAAGAGAGCGAGAGAGACAGAGATTACAAGAATGATAACAAAGGCGATGCAGTTCAAGAGTTTGAATTTTCTCATATTTTTTAGTGGTGGAATATTTCACATATAATATATATTAGATTATTAATACCAACAACTAAAAGTGTTTCTATTTTATTGTATTCCATTATTATTATTATCATTAAATAAAATGTAGAATTTAAAACAATTCTTTTGTATTTTATTTGTCCCCTTTTTGGTTGAACTTGAATTGCAAGAGCAAGTGTTTTCAATGCATAATATATTCTTATATATTTTAGTGTTCTAATCATGTTCTATAATCATGAAAATTCAAATATTATATTTTCCATCTCAGATTGTAAATGTGGTCTCTTTTGAACTCAGTAGACATGCAGTTTTGTATTGTCGCTGTCAGACGGAAACCTTGCATCTCCAACTTTTGAGAAAAGGGAAAAAACATGTACGTTTGAAAAATAAGTAAACACTGCAAGTTAGTATTGTGGCTTCATAGGTGGTCAGACTCTTGTAAGTGTCATATTAAATAACATTTTACCAAAATCAGGCTGAAATGGAGTTACAGGGTTTTTGACAAGCGAATTACAGATAATTTCAGACATATATTTGTCCATCATTAGAACGGTCGCATCTGAGGTAGTAAGTGTATTACGTTTTTAGCAACTTACAGGTTCTAAAGTTTACTATGGTTAGCTATGTTTACTATTATCAAGTTTGGTAATACTATAATTATTACTAATGCTATTATCATTATCAAGATGGTTTTCTTGTTCTGTTAATTTGTTCTGTCCTTTGCCTGTTTGTTTCCAAGGTGTCTGATTTGATTAGAGTTTGAGTTCAGGTATGACCAGGTGTGTCGTGTTAATTAGCTCCTCAGTTCATTGTGTACAGTATTTAAGCCCTGTGTTTAGTTCAGTTCAGAGTTATAGCATTGGCTATAACTCAACAATAAATGCTTGACTAAGGACATTAAGATGTGTATTGGTTGATCGGATCACAAGTGGACGAGGGGGACACATACCCATTTACACCTGGTATTTTGATCCGTCTCTCTTGTCCACTTTCAACCTCAGATCGTTTGATCTAATAGGCAAAATTTCATTGTGCAATCTACATATGAACTTGCCCAGAGACAAAAGAAAAATATATGGAGAGCAGCAGCTTTCGTTTCTTCTCTGATTGCTGCAAGACCGGTCAAACATGGTGAGTGTGTGTGTTAGAAATAAGGAATGGTGAGAACATTGTGGTTGGTATATTTTTCGTCTTCAAACCAAACTTGGGTCTTCAGCCGACAAAGTTTGAATCCCATCTGGCTAGCGCGCTTTCCATCATGTTTTTGCATCAAGTCAGTAGGCGGAGAGTAGATGGTCTTTAGTAGCTGTTTGAATGTATTCAACCACATTAGCGTTTCCACTATAAAAAAAAAGCGGTTTTTGACTACATCTGGAAGTGCAAGAATGTGGACAAGCTCAAAACGTTTTACACCTCGTTTACACCTGTATTTAGTGTTCTCCACTTGTGATTTGATCAACCAAAGCACTTTTAATCTCAATACCAGGTGGAAACAAGGCTTAGGACACTCTTCTCCCCTTCTCAAATAGATAAAACATTAACGCAGTGTCTTGTTCCCCTTCTCAGGGAACCAGGGTTACAGTTGTAAACTGAGACGTTCCCTTTCAAAGTGACTCAGAACACTGCATCTGGATTGATGCTATGGGGAACAAATACCCACTCTGCCATGCTGAGGAATCCCTGCTTCATTAGCTGTGCCATGCAAAGTCTTTACAGCCTTCCTCCCTTCCTTGTGGGAGGTTTAGCTACATCAATTTCTCTTGCATGACACAGCTCATCAGGAATACTAGCTCATGGAGATCTTTAAACTGTGTCCTTGGCCTACCACTTCCTACAGGGGGAGCATTTACAGCGGTCACATCTATAATAATTATTCACCATTCTTGTAACATAGAACTGTCTCCAACCTCTAGGGAGCGGCAGGGAATCTTCAGCTCTTATCACCAATGAACAATCAAGGAAAAGCGCTCACACCCTGCCTGGACTCATCTAGGATCCCAAGACTAACAAGAAGGAATACTATAAGGCAAATTACCTGTACTTGTTAGGTTCTAAGGGATTGGTTAAGGCTCCAACGGGACACTACTTTAAGACCCCAACAGTGGGGGAGGGTTGTACTCAGCACTCAACCCTGAAGAACAGCCTAACAAGGGGAGCCTGCTAAGTGCTAGCTGCAACCTTCCATTCACCATAACTGGGCAGCTATCCTACTTAAAGACCACATATTTGTGGAGGAGCCAGCTCAACCCTCTTAACACAGTTATCTAGGACCCAGCCTGCTACAGCCTATGCTTGATTCAAGCAGCACTAGTCATAGTGATGAACAAGGAGGGATGCCCCCCAGCAAACATCCTTGACTCATTAGCGTTGTCCGCTACCAGGATCAAAGCAAAATCGCTACTTAGCTCTACCCTCAAGTTCTGTGCCATACCTATTAGAGGGCAGATCGTAAAATAATCAAAGCACACCATTTACATCATCAGTCCTGCCTTAGGGCCTGATGTAAGCACTTAGTACAACCAACCTGTTCCCAACACACACCCTATTGGGAAGGATGTGAGATGTTATTTCTCCTCAGCGATTCAATTCGATCACTTCCCTCAGATCTTGTTTCTTCCTCCTAGCATCTCGCATCCTCTTTGCTCCACTCCTGGAAGGAGGAGAAAGACTGGCCACAATCTCCCTCTGGTCCTGCCAGTCCTCAGACTGTGATGGGCCAGGTCCCCCAGAGGTCTTAGGTGAAGATTAAGACCAGCGCAGGAAGTACTTCCTGAAAGGCACCGACCGCTCCCTCGCCTCTCTAAACTTTCCGACTACCCTCTTCAGATGTACTGAAAAGTTCTGAGGGCGAGACCGGTGCATCAAGAAGAACGTTTTCTGTCTCTCGTGCCCTCAAACTAGACCCAATCTAGTTGTGGTGCAAGCCATTACCTCCAGCAGTTCCTCGTATGCAGGGCTGGCAGGCTGAGAGGGCACACTGCAAGCGATATCTATGCCCTCATCAACTAAATCTGCTTCATTCTGGCTGGATGGTGCCAGCAGCATACTATCTGCTGGATCCAAAGACTCAAGAGAGAGTACATCCCGATCCAGCAGATCGCTCAAGCCAGTGTCAGAGGAGCGCAAGAGAAACATACATTTCTTGAACTCCTCAGCCAGCTCGACCTGCATTCCCCACGACTTCAGTCTCCGCTGTGCCTCAACTACCACAGGGCCCAAGCCGCGGGGTGCAGATGCTTGTCCCACATCCCTGGAGAATAGGGCCAAGCATGGAGAGAGCTTGCTCATTGTGTTCTCAAGAGATCTGAATGTGCATGCTCCTCATCCAAAAATATGTCGCACAGGTCATGTGTGTCCTCAGTCAAAAACCTGGAACACAGAGGCACACACTTCCAGAAACACTTGCTTGAGTGCTTATCCATGATAGTTGTCTTTATACGCTAATACAAACAAACAGCTCCTGAAAGCCCTGTCCCAAATAGCACACTTCATATGCACTTTCGGTCTTGTGGACTTACAATGGCTGCCACGTGCACGTGTCTGTTAAGTCCGATTTGTCAATTTTAGGTTTCAGAAGGGTGTTCACAAGTGACCCCTTTGCAGTCGATATATGGCCTCGATGCACACTTTTGCCGAGCCCGCACTGGTGCGAGCTACACGGCAGACTTCTTCCTGACAGTCAAAGCGGCATTATACATCATGAAAGTGCAGACTCTTAGGAAGACCACGAATGTTTGGGGTGCCATTTGGGACAGGGCCGAAGACAAAAACACTGATGGCGTATATTGCAGGTGCCCTCTTATACTCACGGGCACTCCGGGAATGATGTCATGGACTGTCATTAGTTAAATTGTTATGATGGTATATGATGGTATATGTTATATGGCATATGATGGTATGGTTTTAGACACTGGTCTCGTTGATGCCATTCCACATAGCGTCAATCCAGAAGCACTGTGGAGTTCCACTTCAAAAGGGAACAAGCAGAGATGGTCCAAACTACCTACAGCACTTCATTCACGATAGAGGTGGGGTGGAGTTATGAGTTACAGCGTTTAGTCACAAGCTCTACTTAATACTTTTCATTGGTTAGATATTTGCGAAACCCACAGACAGATGTAAATGGTGACTGATAGTGATGATTTATGAAAAAAAAAAAAAAAAATAGAGATACACCCGAAAGCAACAATATATCATAATTTATATAAGTGTTTTCTGAGGATCCCCAGTGGGCTCAATGTAGTGCTAGGGGTCTGTGAAAGTATTGGTTTAGACCAATAGGGCCTATTTTTTGTGAAAGCACTATACTAATAAATTTGATTTGAAATTAATTAAAAAAATATTTCCAGATAATATTATGTCTACATAAATAGCAATATTTTTTTTACCAGTAAAAACATTATTTAATGCTGTTTTTATTATATTACACCTACAAGAGGTTACACAATACAAATGAAATTTACAGTATATTATGTGATTCATCAACATTGTGTCACAGTCTCACCATTCTCTCAAGTGCATTTTGGGTGGGGAGGTTTTGTGTGGTCTTCTGAACAGCTTTCAGCAAAAGAGGGTACTTTGTTATTCTCTGGTGAGGTTTGGCCTGCATGTCGCCCAATCTCATTCGCCCACATTGCGGATGATTCTCCACCCACTGCGAAACAAATTATATCAAGAAAATCAGTAACATCATGCATGCATGCATTTATCTTCATGCATAAACAAATTTGATTTTAATCTATGGCTTTTGTGCATCTGTGGTATGAATTGTGCATCTGAATTTATACCTTTTTCTCTCTTTTTTTGCCTAAATGATCAAATCACAGATTAGCACGTTAACATTAACAGTGTGGTGCAGTTCTGTTCTTTGACATTCTGTATTTTGGCTTGCATTTAACTGTACAATTAGTCAATTAAAGATAATATTAATTAATTTTAGGGCTTAATGTGCAGTTGCTTCTACTATGTACCCTTCAGGAAACAGCTCACCCCCATAATCAACCACTACAGTCAAACCACCATGAAGGCAGGCGATCGTACAGTCATTTCTAACCTGCTTACTCTGCATACTGTCCACTGGTGCAAAAAACATTGACAGGGGAACTTGGTGGGTAAAGAGTTCGTTCGAAATGTGGAAAACAAATTCACACCTCTCCACCCATTTCATATGTCTATATTTAATATTTTTTCCAGCCTTAATTTAGCTTCAGATAAAGAAATTACGTTTTTTCCGCTTAAGCTATTATCAAGTTTCCTTAATTTGTTTTTCAAACATGTTCTACGCATTTGTGCACCTTTAAGATCCATTAAATCTCATTGAAATTAACTGAAAAACACAGCATTGTACACATTAACATTAAACACAACTCAAATCGATTGGCTAAATAAGGGGTGTTCAAACCAGGTCCTGGAGGGCCACTGCCCTGCAGAGTTTAGCTCCAACTTGCTTCAATACCTCTGCCTGGAGGTTTCTAGTATAGACCTTGATTAGTGTGATTAATTGTTTGCACATTTCGGACATTTTTCAGTAACCCTTTCTGCATTAAGCCATGAATGAGTCATTGAATCATTCATTCAACTGATTCATTCAAAAACATTAGGTGTGTTCAGCTTGAAGCGAACACTTGCTTTTTTTTTGTGTTATCATTTTTTTTCAATAGAATAATTCTTTGCTTTTAACATATGAATATTATTTACAGTACCGTAAGATATGTGTGAAATTGTGGGTTTGTGTCAAGCTGTCTGCGTGCAAACTCCACATTTCTCTCCTCTTCCCAACAGTATTCAAAGTATGCAGGAAAACGGTCAGGAAACTGGAAGAAATGAAAAATGAAGGCGAAAGAGAGGGGGGGGGGGAATTTAGAGAAGGTATGGCAAATGTAGAGCTAAATGTTTTTAGCTTTATTGCTTATAATTTAACAAACAACATATTTATCATACCTGCAAACATCCTGCCTCAAGTTTCAGGGGGTCAAAAGGACGTCCAGTTAGACGGACTTGTTGTAACATTGGATACATCACTTCATGCCAAAAGAGTCGGTGTGCATCAAGGATAGAAGGAAGATTGGAAAAGAGCATTGTGGGGCTGACCTAAAGAAAGAAAGAAAGAAAGAAAGAAAGAAAGAAAGAAAGAAAGAAAGAAAGAAAGAAAGAAAGAAAGAAAGAAAGAAAGAAAGAAAGAAAGAAAGAAAGATAGAATGGAAATGGAAAAAGATTAATTGATACAGATGATTGCCACAGACATGTGCTGTCGCCCACACACTCTACTACGACAGAGAAAAATAATTTTCCATCTTGTCCGCACAAAATGTTTCCATTTGTGACATCACCGGTAATGCTCCAGATTATATTCAATGAACAGAACGAGTGATCTCAGACAAATGATAGTGAACGGCACATTATTTGACCACACTTCCGTCATGCTTATGCAGACAGTCTGACTGCTCTTTAAATATGCTGAGTATGTAACTCTAGAAGGTCAATTCAAAAGAAAGAGGTTTCATGCATATGTGAAAGATGAGACGAGATGCACATACTTCCTGAAGGAATCCATATCCATGACAGTGTGACAGTGCTGCCAGAACGAACTGTGCAGAAATGAGGATGTGCATTAGCCAAAACTTGAGCAAATGTATGGTACATAGCATGCATCATTTATATATATTTATATATATATATATAAAAAAATTAAAAAGCATGAATATCCAATTTGTTAAAGGATATCTGCACTTTTTTGATTAATGTTGTTACTGTGAATCAATTGTCTATATCTGAACAAATAAACTGTAATAAATCAATAAAATAATAAAATATCTGTAATGTTATGACATACATCTTTGGCAATAGTGAGTTTGTTGATGTAGTTAAGCTCAGTATTAAGAAGCTCCCACAGCGCCTCCTGCTGGTGTCGCTGGTTTTTTGACATAAACTACATAGAGACAGAAAGAAATAGAGACGTCATTAATAATAAACATACTTCTGTTGTCTTCTCTGTTCTGCCCACTCATGTTTTTATCCACTACACTATATTAACTTGAAATCAAAATTGATTTTGATTATTGATTGCTTATTGAGCATGATTTTCGCAGATATCACCAATCAAACCTGCTTTGCAAACATTATGCCTTTCAATTATTTAATGGTGGATTCCATTTGTCCTTGGAAGAGGGAAATTCCTAGTTCCCAGTTAGAACTTTTAACTGGAACGCCTGCCTTTAGTCAGAGTCACGACAGTGTTTGTACGATAAAGGTAAAGGTTTGCCCGGACGCATATCCATCTTAGTTTTCTGAAACACAGTCAACTCAAGTGTGAAGTCATTCCCAGCTACGACATCCCTCTTCCGAGGTAAATAGAATGCAGCATAATTAATCAAGTTCCAAAATGTATCTGCAGCGGTCAGGTGGTACAGCAACTCAAATCCTGAGTTTACAAGTTCGGAGTTTTACGAGGACATAAATACAAGTCGGAATTTCGTAATAATGAATGACCTTAAAGCTGCAGTCCATACGTTTTGCCTCTTTGTCTCCATCTCTTTTTGAATCCCGCAATTGCAGTTATTTGCGGAATTATCTTTACGTGGGTTGTGCGTCGGCACGGCTCCTCAGCGCGGATGAATCTAGCGTTTGCTGTCAGTCACCACATCGTGTGGATACTGTACTTTGGAGTCTCAACGTCTTGGAAGTGTGACCAAAATAATAATTTTCACCAGAAAATGTCATCTGAACAAGTAAGTAACATGTCAGCCACTTTTGTTCTGACCAACTAAGAAAAAATACATTAACTCAAGCTGCCGGTGATTAAATCTACCAATCACTTAGCTCGGATCACGTCAAAACATGCAAATTATTATTATTATTATACTTTGTTCTCAAATTGTTAATCTTAACGACATCAGCATTGCGTGACAGTGTGTTTAGTGTGTATTAGCATTACCTGTAGATTTCAATTTCTATAGCCACTCAGCAGTCCGAAGTCTTTTGCTTTTGACTAAGGGTGAATCTCCAGTTGTCTCTAATGATTGTCATTTGGATCTTTCTGGATTACAACCCGCCATCAAAATGATAAGTTTAATTATTGCAGCTGCTGTGAGAACAGGCTATAAATGATCCATCACCTGCCATATAGCCTACTAGCTGGGACTCCTTCTTCATTTAAACAGATGTGACATAATGACGCAAAGACTAACGGAGGCATGCTCGGAAACCCACCAGTAGGCTACCACCCGAACTAGAATACATTATTCAAAGCTTACTGTTGTGAATTTGGCTAAGGTAAGAAGATAGGTTTGAACACTGGCTGATGTACTTGCTCAAAAATTGTTTTTGTTTAATTTTTAACCAAAAAAAGTTACAGACAGCAGCTTTAAGTTTTGCAATGAACAAAGTTTCTCTTGGAACCCAAAAGTTTTGCTATAAACAACTCGATCTCATGAGAAAACGTAACTTCTTCTCTAGGTGGTAATTTTGTAATAATTCATACAATGTGACTAAGACAAAAACTCCTAACCCCAAACCTAAATTCATGAATACGTAAATATGTAACCAAAAGTGCAGCGTAAGCAGATCATATGAAAAGTACAAACGAGATCATACAAATTCATACAAATTAGCAACCAATTCATCGAAATAGTTACGAATTGCTATGAGAGTGTGTTGGAGAGACCGCAAAAGCATTGAATTTTTTTTTTTTACCTCGTATCTAAAATTTTCCCATCACCATGTCCCTTTAGGAGCTGCATAGAAATATATCAGGTTTTGGACGTTTCAAATGTCATTTGTTTTTTCTCCAAATTGTCTCTAGTTATCTGTCTCTCCCATTCATCCATACCTCATGAGAGTGCACTAGGTCTGTCCAGCTCTTTTCCAGTGTTTTTTCAGTACCTCCCTGCCCCCATGTCCACCTCAGGTCAGCAGGTATGATGAAAGAGTCCAGGACTTGTTTCAGGGCATCCACCTGCCCCTGTACACCACCAGATCGTTCCTGAGAAAGAGAAATAACAGAAATATAATAAAAAATACAGCATGCAGACGGAAAATGCGCCTCCTTCAGCATAAACATGTACCCAGTTTAGGCAAAAAATCAAGTACCTCCAATATGCCATTTTTGTCAGACACTCCCTGGCTGAAAAGTGCCTGCTTTAATGCACCCCTGGTCTTCATACCGGCAGATGTTCCCTTGCTCACGGTAGAAAAGTCCACAGCTGACCTCTGCTTCTTTTTCTGACAATGCAAAATTGATATGTGACATGGCATTCCTCATAGCCCTGAATACACATACAAATGTTATTCCATGACCGGGATTCACGCAGGGAAAAGTTGTGGCCTAATGGTTAGAGAGTCAGACTGGTAACCCGAAGATTGCAGGTTTGATTCTCAATACCGGCAGTAAATGACTGAGACACCCTTGAGCAAGGCACCTAAAGCTTGCAAAAATGGCTGCCCATTGCTCCACAGTTTGCTGTGTGTCTTCACTGCTCCTAATGTGTGTGCACTTACTTGGATAAAATGCACAGGACAAATTCCAAGTATGGGTTACCATTCTTGGCCTTCACTTTCTCTAAACTTCTAAATGCAAGTACCACTATGTTGCAGAATGAAAGCAGTTAAAAGTTGTGTTTTATTAAAAAGACTTCTGAATCTGTGTTTGAGGGCACCAGGTTCCTGTAGCTAAAAGGGAAGCAGAGGGTGCCAGCAACTCCAAGGTCCAAGTGTTTGATTTCCATGCATGGAAAGAAGTTGATAAAAGACTCAGTGATAAATAATAATGTCCTAAATATAGAAAATGATTTAAAAAACATACTTTATTCCATATAACAAGCCTACTATTTAATCAATCAATCAATCAATCAATCAATCAATCAATTTTCTTTACAACTTGAATATATGTGATTTTTTTCAAGGTATTTTCCAGGTATTAATTCATAAGTTAAGTTATAGAGGGACAAATTTACAGATTATTAATGTGTTTTTATTACATAATAATGTTTTTATTCATTTATTTACATAATTATTTAAATATTTAATTTGGATTAATTGGCCCTGCATGTTGGAAGGTTGTTCCACATGATTTTTTAGTTTTTTTTTTTAGTTTTGTTTTTTATCTGAACTAACCTTGTTATGTAGCTAATAAAAAAGATTCATATTTTAGAGACTTATTAACCTTGACACACACCCATGATTGGTTTTTAGAAATTAAAATTGTATGATATTATTTCCTTTTTGACAAAAGATTTTCAAATCTTTATAAATGTTGTAGCAAAACTGTTTCACTGCTTGTGCTTTTTCAATAATAAAAGATTATGCACAACTACTCAGATTTGCCTTACAAGAATTAATGTTACTTAATGAGGCTTTTTTTCATTATGATATCAGGACAGTAGTACCTCCCTGAAATTTTTGACTATTTTAAATCGTCACATTATTGATCCAAATACTGCAAACATGATCCAGTGCTGAATAATAATTTATGAATTCAGTACCTGGTAGCCTATAGTATTGTATCGGTGTTTCTCTCGTGCCCTCCGCTGGCCGACTGATGGTACTGCAGTAAATCCGTCAGGAACGACGGTGTCTGCCTCTTCCTCTTCCTCCCGCTGTCTGTGACTCTTGTCACCGAGGGCAGTTTCCTCTGGGGCCATGACATTGCTCAGTTCCGGTCCTTTTGATGGATTACTAATGTGCACAGATAAAATTACAAGAGGATTAATAGCTACTTGAACGAGAATAAGATGAAAGAAAGTGGAAGAATAAACAGGGAAAGCAAATCAGAAAGCAGTGGCAGCACTGAGTGATTACAGCATGCTATGCTTCATTTGTCACTGTGCATACAATGCAAAATAAAGCATAAAAACTGTAAACCACAACTGGAAGGAACTGATACCAGACTTCTGAAGCCCACTGTCAGCGGTGACCTTTAACTCTCAAAATCTCAAACCCCACTTGTTTTTCATGTTTATAATTTTCCATTGACGTATATTGTTTTTAATTTGAGCTAATGATGATTTCTATTGATTTATATATGAAGTTAAATGAATGTTTTATTGAATTTGTCACAAAAATGTGTGCGTATGCTTGTATATATGGTTTACAGGGACTCTAAATAGACATAATGGTTTTTATACTGTACAAACTGTATATTCTACCCCCCCTACACTACCCCTAAACTTACCTATCACAGAAAACATTCTGCAGTTTTTGAATAATAATAATAAAAAAAACCCACACAGTTTAGTATGTTTTTAAGCCATTTGGTTTACGAGGACACAGGAAGCGTGATTTATAAGCTGTTTTCCACATGGGGGCCAAAAAAAAAAAAAGATGTGTATTGCCATCCATTTTGTTCCCACAACATAGGGAATACCTGAATCACACACATAACACACACTAACTTTGCAGACATTGCTTTGATTGTTTTTATATGCAGCTATAAGTACTAGAATCTAAATCTCATTTTAGCTTACTTCTGAGGAAAAAAATCTCTGCAAAATATGGTGAGAATACTCTGACATGGACAGACACACTGAAGCTAAACAAACATACCCTTACTGGATATGATTCACACAATCACTGTAACTCAGGTGAGTCATATTTACCCAGGTATGAATCTCATAGGCAAGACATCCATTACTGTGTGATTCATAAGACTCACACATGTTCTGAGAAAGATCTGAGAGTCAGCCCACGTTTGACATCATTTTTTGGCAATACACCAATTCCGCTTAAACTCACCTTGTCAACATTATCATCATCAACCATCAGTTGAGGGTAAAATACGTTTGCAAATTCACATTTCTACTTATACATAAAAGCATAACATGGGATATACATTGGTGATATAGAAGTAACTTCGCTTAAATCTGCAGCAAAAGTAGATTTACTTATTATTTAGATGTGATTCTTTTTTTTTTTTAGAAAATCTTCTTAACCAATCACACAAAGTCACACACACACACACTGACTCTGGCAAGTCTTCCTCAGTAGTTACCTGGATTTATCTGTGTCCATTTCCCTCAGACAGACATCTTTCTCTCCCTCTTGTCTTCCTGACTGAGCCCTCTGTGTCGTTCTCTTTTTTGTTCTTCTTTAACCCTTCCTTCAGTAACAGGTTGAGCAAGTGAGACTGGATTCTTCAGTCTCAGATCTCAGGCAATGGCTGCACCCTGAGAAGATTAACCTGATTAGGCCATTAGTGCTTTCTGATGTGATTGACAACCAACAGGAGGATCACAGGTGCATAACAACATGTAAAGTTATAATTGATTAGACAGGGATGATAGATTTGTGGTTTAGTCCCACATAGACAAGCATGTACACACACGCAAATACACACACATACACAATAAGGAAGAAAGATGCATGTTATTTATATTCAATCAGGAAATGAATATGCTTTTTAGGCTTTGATAGGTGTTTACCAAAGAAAACCAATCAACATGATGTTGTGGTGATGTTATATTTGGCTCAGGTTCGTTCTTCAAGTTTAAATCTTTTGGATTTTTGGCCATTTAATCATCTTCTAAAATCATTCATCCATAGCACAAATTGTGTGGTACCGCAAGTTAAGGAGAGGGGGCAGAGGGCCTGAGAAATATTAGACAGGATTTAATTTAGTGGGATGGGAATGCAGAAAAGCAACATTGCGCAAGATCATAACAGACCTGCATCAAGACACAATTACACAAGCACCTTCATCAAAGGACGACATGGCTGGGTGGTGCTTGTCTAGTGGTTCAGGGTCTGCTAACAAAACACTAGAAGATTTAGTGCTGGTGAGCCCTTTCATTAAAGCTTGAACTTCCAGGTTTTCTCAAGAGAGGCTACTAACAGTCATTTTAATGGGAATCGCTTTGAATGAAAAGCATTGAAATTACACACATGACTTCAAAATATAAAAAGTTTATTTGTGGAAGGTGTCTGTGTGTGTGTACGTACATCATTTGATATCATTTTTATACAAAAAGTCACCATATTGTTTATTCGACATTTGTCCATTTAAAAAGAAAAAGTGCGTATCGGTGGGTATCAAAACATTTTTTGCGAATGTTCATTTTTGGGACATCTAAGCAAACATAAATGCTTCTAATTGGCTCATGAGATTTGAATGCACAGAAGTTAGCTTGTATATTATATAACACATTTCTAAACATAAAGAATGGAAAGTAAAAGTATAAAAACCTAAGTCTGCTGGTATGAAAACAAGATGAAAAGAAAATGAAAATTTGATGACTGATGAACAGATGACTCTTCTGAAGCAAGAGGCCTGCTTTCCAGGTTAATAAAACTTTAATTAAAAAACAAAAACCCAAAGCTACCTAGGGGACATGAGCCAAATATGTGTGTTATACTAACACTTAAAAAAAAAAAAAAAAAGAAAAACTGGAAAAAAAAAACCTGAAAAGCAGAAAATGCTAAATTTAACCATTAGCAAATTCAGCTAACAAATCTACAAGATTTACCGTGAAAGGTTGATCAAATAAGCTTCATATTTGCACATGCATTTTAATGCTATTATTTTTGCTGAAGCACCATATTAAAATCCCATGAGAAAGCTATGGAATGATAAAGCATATGGCAATACAAATGCAAATAAAGAGAGTTTAACGTTAATTCTATACAATTGAAGGCATTATAGGTATATGTGACCCAGGAAAACTAAACCAATCATAAGGGTAATTTTTTTTTAAATTGAGATTTATACATCATCTTGAATAAATAAGCTTTCCATTGATGTATGGTTTGTTATGATAGGATAATATTTTAAACTAAATCTGAGTGTGAAAAAAAAAAAAAAAAAAAAAAATCTAAATATTGAGAAAATCGCCTTTAAAGTTGTCCAAATGAAGTCCTTAGCATTGCATATCCACTCACGCAAATACATTTTTGATATATTTATGGTAGGAAATTTACAAAATATCTTCATGGAACATGATCTTTACTTAATATCCTAATGATTTTTGGCATAAAAGAAAAATCTATCATTTTGACCCATACAATGTATTGTTGGCTATTGGCCATATGCTTGACTGGTTTTGTGGTCCAGGGTCACATATCTCACAAAACATATCAAGAACACGATCAGGTCACATTTCACCCCCAAAAAAGTTCAAAGAAACTTCCACATTTCTTAAAGTAATACTGAAGACTGGAGTAATGGCTGCTAAAAATCGTAAGAATGAATAACATGTTAAACTCTATTAAAAATGAAAATGGTTATGTTAAATTGAAATAATACTTCACAATATTGTTTTCACAATAATTTGATCAAATAAATGCAGCCTTAGTGAACATAATCTTCTTTCAAAAAAGATTGTCTTTTCATAAAAAACCTTATTGATCTCCAGCTTTTGAACAGTAGTGTGTATATATATTATGGTGAAAAGTGAACTGGATGTTTTTGTACGTTTTGTACTATTAAAAGGAGAACTGGCAGAGAATATCCATGATTAAGTCAACTCCATTAAATTTGTAAAAAATGACAACCCAAACCCCAACCACCCCACCACCCTTGATCATATAAACTGCACTAGAAAAAGCCTTGATGAAATATTTACACACAACACTACATACATACATACATACTACAAGAATATATGCATGTTCATAAAAACATTTTAGTGTGAAATCTTCAGACAACTGGACATATGACATGGTGTTATCCAGTAATACAGCTGTAGACGCACTTCCTTCAAAGGAATCCAATGGAATTCAGTGGAAGGATAAGATCTCTGTTAATGCCTCATTCTCCTCCAATGGCTCATTGAAGCGCTCATTATGAATCTCCTCATTATGTAGCGCTTGTGTCCTGCGAAAGGAACCTGTTCTCGATGTTGTCTGCACAGTTAACCAAATACATGTCCCTCAATGTTTCGATAAACATCTGGATGTGGTGATATGGCAAAACATTGCTCCCTCCTCCACTGCCACTGTCACTCCAAACCTTCAGCATCTGGTATTGGGCATCCTTGTACTTCCTGTGGTCCTGTTCTGCCCTTTCAATGTTCTGCTCAGAAACGCCAAGCCGACGTACAAGTTCTTTAAATCGTGCGACAGGGACCTCATCCAGCACAAAATAGAAGAACTCGTGAACTACAAGAGACAGAAATGGGAAGAGAAAGACAACAGTCATGAATCATCTTTAACCGTCATTACTCAAGTCTCAAGGGATTTGTGTGTAGAAACAAATACACACAGACATACTTTTGATCTCTCTTGGGACGCAGTCTGGGAGTTTTCTGTTCTGTTCGGGTTCGCACGGCTGATTTGTAGAAGGAACACTCTCATTTATTTTGTCTGGTGGCATGATAATCAATGTCTGCGGATAAGATAAAAAAGAATGATAATTACTTAATAACATGCATAAAACAATCATTCATTAACCATTTCAGTCATATCCAACTCTTGGTGATTCTATGTCTACACACACACACACCAGTCCAGTAATCAAATAAGATATAACACATCACATGATCATTGCATGATCTTGAAAAGAAATACATTGGTTCTATGAAGGTACTGCAGGGGTAATCTTACTCTTTTAAAAACTGTACAATAGGGGGTCTTTAACAAACAAAATGAAAATATGTATTAAACAAAAATCCAACATTCAAAGTTAACTTCAACCAAAGCTCAAGTTAACAAGCTAAATGGTTCATTCTGACAACCCTCAGAATAGTTTTAGCATGTTATATGGCAATGCTAATGCATTTGGTCTTGGGGGACTAGATCTGCTACAATGAATTTGCATTTCCTTCAGCGTGAGGATTATTCATTTCACTTTTGGTATGACAGGGCCTTTACATTTGCCAAAAATAGAACTTTTTTTGTTGTTTTAAAAACAAACAAACAGCCCAGATGAGAAAAAGTAACGCAAAAGCAACATAACTTTGTAGCATTACTAAGTAGCATTACTTTCCATAAAAAAGTAACTAAGTAACACAATTAATTTTTTTAGGGAGTAACGCAATATTGTAATGCATTACTTTTAAAAGTAACCTTCCCCAACGCTGTAAATAGACATACATAAATCCTGTAGCAGATCTAGGCAGGTGGAGCTGGGGGAGGTGGAGGGTTTCAGGGAACCCCTGATAGCATGCTGCAGGACTAGCTTACAACAAACAATGAACCAGACTATTTAAATATTGAACAAGCAATCTCATTGGCTGCAGGATCAGCAGAGGCCAATCAGCTTGTGTCATGTGGTAATGATGTGATTGCTTGCAGATTGCATGTAAAGGACCTATCAGTATGCGTCCTCTAGAGTTTCATGACTGAACCAGATATTTATTGAAGTAATCTTAGATAAATATTCTATGATTATGATTGAGCCAGCAAGGTGTCTTGGCCTGAAAAAAACCTTTATCTGATAAAGTATAAGAAAACATATTTTTAAAGCAATACATACTTTTATTTAGCAAAAATGCATTAACTGCATATGCATTAAAACTGAGAGTAAAGACATTTACATTGAGGCAAATTATTTCTATTTCAAATAAATGAAATAAACATTCTATTCATCAATGAATCCTGAAAAAAGGCATCATGGTTTCCACAAAAATATTAACCAGCACAACTATTTTTAACATTGATAATAATAATAATAAAAGTTTCTTGAGCACCAAATCAGCATATTAGAATGATTTCTGAAGGATCTTGTGACACTGAAGAGTGAAAATTTAGCTTTGCCATCACAGGAATAAATTATAAGTTATTTTCTTTTAAAATAAAATATATATTTGTATATATTTGTTACTTAATAGAGTAAAATAAGCCTTGGTGAGCATAAGATTCTTCTTTCAAAAAAGTTTTACAGACCCCAAAATTTTAAATGTTGGTCTGTATGTACTGTATATATAGCACCAGTTTAGCATTTATTTATTAAAGAAATTAGTGCTATTTTGTTGTTATTAATTGTCTTTATTTTTATTATGGGAAATTAGGTCAGTTAAGAGTCCAAATGTATACAGGAGCCTTGCGAAAAAGTATACGTATTAGTATTTATCATGAAAACTGAATCATCTTCTGTGAAAACAGCAGTACAGTAATTATGTGTTTAACATAAAAAATGAATCATTCATGCTGAGGAGAAGAACGGTGTGGTGTCTAAGCCAGTGTTTGTCATTGGTTAATCAAGAATTTTACCTGTCCTTCGGGAGCAGGTGATGATTTCTGCGATGACAAAGCACGATTCCTCTTCCTCCAAAGTCTGAGGCCTTCATACGACATAAACAGTCCCAAAGCTACTACCGTGATACATGCACAAACGGGAACCAGTATTCGAGGTAATGTGTCTGAAAGGATAATGTGATGAGAAACACACAAATTAAAATCACCTCTCAACATGCCTGAAGACACATGTTGTTTTTTGGACCGCAGATAGACTTTGCTTTAGTCACGGCAGGGCAAATTCAAAAGAACATGAACGCTAGGGACTTCCCAAGATTACTCATGTTTTTCAAAGATTTGTCCTGGTTCTCTTTATCGATACATTCTAAATTCATAGTTTCCAAAGAGTTGCCTGTTTGGCATTCTCAATATGTGGAAAGCGCTAACAGACATCAACAACTGACTCATAATTTCTGTCTCTGAGGGATACAAATTTTGGATGGATCGGATGTTGATCAGTACTCACCTGACGGAGTTGTTGGTTTGGCGGATTTAATGGGGGACATTGGAGTGCTGGATATGCACAAGTGTTTACACCCCGTCTGACATCTATAGGGCATAGAGAAAACTTTACTAAACATATTGATTATTATGTTTAATGTTATTCAGATCTCTTCATTTTTCTGTTAATTAGCCTAAAAATATTCTTCATGGGCTAATTCAATACACTTCAGTGCTTGATGGGACATATATGTGCTGGAGTGTATGCGGATGAGCAGCAACGACATGCAGGGAATACTCTAATGTAAAATTTGACAAATAAAACAAGTGCCAGCAGGGCTGAAGAGTCCTGAAGTGCGACTTACTTGACGCATAGTTCACAGGATTTATTATTCTTGGCAGGGTAATGATTTTGTTCGCACTCACACTGTGTATTCTGTTCTCCCCCACCTGACAAAAATAGAAACATTAACCAAGGGTATCCTATAGTGTAAATACAAGATTAATATATAACTTTATTTCATTTATAAAGCTTTATTAAGCTTGAGGAACTTACAATCTCCAGTTTTCACCTGTCCAGGTCCACACACCGTCTTACAGCGATAACATTCCCAGTCCGTATGGCTTAATTTTATTTTGTAATATCCTTTCATGCACTCACACCCCCTATTGGATTTGTGTGTACATTCTAATGACTCTTTGGAATTGTCTGTGGATAAGTCACAGATGAAAGACATATAAAAACATAGCAAAAATCAAATTAATTGGTTGTGTAAAGATTTTAGGTCACCGGATACTTTTGTCAAAAAATGAAAATTCTGTCATAATTTACTCACCTGCATGTTTGTCCAAACATTTATAACTTTCTTTCTTCCGTGGAACACAAAACAAGATATTTTGAAAAATATAGGTTTTTGTCGATAAAATTCAAGTCAGTGGATGTCATGCCAATGTTGTTTTGTACCCCTTTAACAATCATTGTAAGGACAAAAACTTTTAAATTTTTCAAAATATCTTGTGTGTTCCACAGAAGAAAGAATGTTATGCAGATCTAGTAAATGATGACAGAATTTTCACTTTTGGGTGGACTATCCCTTAAAGCATGAAATACGAAAAGTTACAATGGCATTACGTTTGCACTTCTGGCATCTGAAGCAGTTTGGAGAGTAATTTGGTTGATCTAGGTAGGTTCCATCCTCACATTTCACACATTCAGACTTCATGCCCGGTTTAGGGCATTCCGCTTTCAGCTTAAACCCTAAAGTAGGAAACATAAAGGAGGAGAAAAAAAAAAACATCTATAAAAGCTGTTCTTCAGTCACATCATTAATGAAAGGACATAATCTGGACATAAAGAACAGTTCTGTTGACACATTACAGGTCTATAACCTAAAGTGTTGAATTACTTTTGCTTTACCTGCATGACATTTATTACAGCAGAATCCATTCTTACTCAGGTATTCATCTTCAGGACAACTTTCATTCCAGGCTCCACTAATTGATATTATATATGATTGACTGATTAGAATCTGCAGTGAACACAAGATCATTTGGGTTAAGAATGTCAGTGGAAATTACTCTTGCTGTGGTGAATAAACCAAAATCTCAAACTATTTTTTTTTTTTTTAAATCATCATTTGGTCAGACTGTGTCTTTATTATGAAAATAAAAATGCGATAAATGAATGGCTATGTATGGACAGTCTGCAGCCTACACATTTTTATACCAATAGTGAGTCATGAAAGAGACTCAGTGGAAGTATGAACTATGTGTACAATATAAAGCGACTTCTCTGATTGGTGGATATTTCTTCAGGATTATGGGTAAGGTAGTTCTTCATCAGGAAATATTATTACAGATAGTAACCAAGTAACCAATCAAAATATATTTCATGGTTCATGTCGTTTAACCAATCAAAACACCCCATAACGACAGTCAACCATGATTAAAAACATACCAATACAACCCTTTACAAAGTTATTTTAGATGATAACCAGGACACTTTTGAAAATGACGGATTACTGCTGAGTAAAAACGCTTTGCAAATTTTTTCTTACCAGCAATGTACAAGTGTACAGCATTTGACATTTCCTCATGGCCGCTGCAGAGGGCGCTCTCCTTCTTACTTAACACACTATCCGGAGAGGGCGGTGGGTCAATGGATGAAAGAAGAGGGGGTAAGTACAGGGAAGAGTTAGTAATTGCCGAATTATTCATTTCACAGCATTATATAGGCTAGTCAAGTAAAAGCAAGTTTTCATGAACTCTGATTTCCTTGTATATCAAGCAGAGTATCCTTACAGTAACCTGTTGTGAAATAATGCCTATGAGAAACTGACAATCAAAACTAAAGCACACATCAAATATAGATTTTATTGTTAATGGCAGCTGAGAACCCCACGGACATGTAGACTTCTAAACACGGCAAATGGGGAGACGATTTAACATTTTCCACCGCTTTAACCCTAAGGTACAATCTCAACGCCCACACTTGCATTTGAAAGCGCCACATTAAAGATAGCAGATAACAATCGTTCCGTACGGAGATTTTACAGTGAACAGCGAGTTACCTTACCTGTGCTCATGGCGATCGAACGTTTTCCTTTATTATTCTCCCCAAAGTTTTTATTATCCTTAGTTGAGCAAGAAAACATAGAAAAGTGTTTTAAAACTGTGAGATTTGTAAAGTATCGCTGCCGTCCATTTCCTCGGAGAAGAAGGGCAGTCTCTAACTGGAAATGTCATGCGTCACAAACTAGTCCGTTCCTTCTCGCGTGCCAGTTCTCGTGAAGGAAGGAATTCGAGGATGAAACCGAAAGTAACGTTAGCCTACTTGAACCTGGCCTCTATTAAAACACTGAGAAAGGCACAGGCTTTACGCAGTAATGGCGCCACATTGCATAAAATAAAAGCTAAACGTTCATAGAGAAAGTGTTTAAGCAGCCCTATGCTGTAGCCTCTTGCTGTGTGTTGGAGAATACACTTTAGCCTAATACATAGTCTTTATATCAGGCTGTCTGTGCTTCAAACTAGAGTTAAAGAAAAGTCATAATTCACCCAAAAATGAAACTCAGCCTCATGTCATGACTTTCTTTCTTCCCAAAACTTTTTTTTAAAGAATGTTTTGGTTAATGGTTGCAACTTGCATCTGGGTTACTGATTAAGTGATTTGAACATGAGAACCAGGTCAGATCGAATCTTTAAAAATGGTTTTGTAAGTAGGATCAACCGATTCATTGAAAAGATCTGACTCAAATGAGGCAAGTTAAATAATTTGCTGGAATGTCTTTTACCCTGAATAGCAGCTGGATGAGTTGATTCCGGAAGTTGGAGCCAGCCTGCAGATTTTGGACAGTCAGTGTCCATGTTGGACATAAAAAAAAATAATGAGCTTCAGACTATTCTGTCCAGTTAAACATGTCTGATATTTTGAGCCAGTTTTGGAACACATATCGTAGTGTATGATGTGCCTGTCTACTCTCATGAAGAGTCACAATATATCTTAAGAAAACCAGTCATATGGAACATTTTTATCATAATTATGTTATGGTGTTTTTTGTGTCTTTCTTAAGGCTTGACATCTTGAGTCACCATTCATTGTCAATGCATGCAACGTGGAGTGCAGTTCTTCAAAATGTCTCTTTTTGTGTTCCATGTAAGAAAGAAAGTTAGAATGACCTGAGAGTGAGTAAATGATGACAGAATTCTCATTTATGAGTGAACTATCCCTTTAAGTAATGGCACATTCTCATACCACTGCAGACTGCACATAAAAAAATAAATGCATGTGTTATACATGCTTTTTTTTGCATTGCATAACAACTGAGGACATATTTTCATAGCTCACCCTGTTACACGTTTTGTCTTTAATTTTAGGTGCAATATGAGGTAAGGCTCTTAAACTGTTCACTGCTTAAAGACTTTTTAAAATTATTATTATTATACCAGACAGAATGTTGCGCTTAGCTGCTGAGGTGAAGAAAAAACTTCCTCACCTCTTAAACCACATCCTGTCTCCATTTCCCCTGTGACCTGATATGTAACCATGGAGATTGTAAAAAAAAAATGCCCACGAATTGTTCTGTAACATGGTGCACTAATTCTGAAGACTAATTAAAAAACAAACAATAACAATAAAAAAGTGCTGCTTCTTGTGTATTAGAGTTAGGTGGTTATTGAGGGGTTTTTTTTTTTTTAGGTCTGGTGAATAGCATGTTTTTGAAAGGTGAGTTCTCACCTCAGCACATGACTGCATAAATAGCATAACTGTCTTGCAAGGTTGTTTAACTACAGACACTTCCACACAGCAAGATCCTGCTGTTTCATAAGCTTGACCAACAAGGCAGAGTTTGCTGCCAGTGTACACCATTATTGTCATTTTTAATATTGAAAGTACCTCTGACACTGTTGAGGTCACTGAAGCTCCACCCACTGTTGACAGCAGCAGGTTGTTTTGACTCGAAAGTCGAATTAGTGGCCTTAAAGAAGGGCTGTTTCAGTAGAGCAGTAGTTTGCTCTTTGTTTTTGTCTTTTCTGCTCTGAACTTTTCATATGGTGCTGTAAGTTAGGCTTGTCTGATTATATATTGTATAAATTGTTATTTTGTTTTGCAATTTATGATATTGTGGATTTACTTTATATCTTTGTTTATTTATATTCTTTAGGGCTTTTCACACTGCACTTAACCCCAGGTTATCTTCGTTCTAAACACCAATTTTAACCCCGGGTAAAGGAACATTTAAAAAGCAGCTGTATAAAGACAAGTGTCACTATGCAGCTGACATCAGTTCAGTGTTGATTCAGTTCATTTAAAGGTGCCCTAGAACTTTTTTTTTTTAAAGATGTAATATAAGTCTAAGGTGTCCCCTGAATGTGTCTGTGAAGTTTCAGCTCAAAATACCACATAGATTTTTTTAAATTGATTTTTTCAACTGCCTATTTTGGGGCATAATTAGAAACGAGCCGATTTCAGGTTGCGGCCCCTTTAATTCTCGTGCTCTCCGCCCCCTCCCGAGCTCTCGACTCTATCACAGCATAAACAAAGTTTACACAGCTAATATAACCCTCAAAATGGATCTTTACAAAGTGTTCGTCGTGCATACTGAATGCATGCATCGTTTTGTGTGAGTATTGTATTTATTTGGGTGTTTACATTTGATATTGAATGAGTTTGAGGCTGTGCTCTGTGGCTAACTGGCTAACACTACACTGTTGGAGAGATTTATAAAGAATGAAGTTGTGTTTATGCATTATACAGACTGCAAGTGTTTAATAATGAAAATAGCGACGGCTCTTGTCTCCGTGAATACAGTAAGAAACGATGGTAACTTTAACCACATTTAACAGTACATTAGCAACACGCTAACGAAACATTTAGAAAGACAGTTCACAAATATCACTAAAAATATCATGTTATCATGGATCATGTCAGTTATTATTGCTCCATCTGCCATTTTTCGCTGTTTTCCTTGCTTGCTTACCTAGTCTGATTATTCAGCAGTGCACATCCAGACGTTCTGCCCTTGTGTAATACTAACTGCCTTGTGTTATACCTCAATTGTGGGCTGGCATATGCGAATATTGGGGGCGTACTGTCACGTGAAAAGAAGACTGGATGCAATAGCAAGTTATTCACTTTAATAGTGCTTCACGCCAGGTTAGTCAGATAAATACACACAGTACAGTCACAACACAGACAGCAGGAGAGATGGTAACACAGGGGCTGGATGGGCGCTGGTGTCCGTGGTGAGTGGTGCTCCGTGGTGAGAATCCGTGAGATGAGATGAGCAAGGTAAATCCAGAACGAGTATCCAGGGGAACAGACAGGAAACAGCAACTCCAACTCCAACTCCAGGAAACAAGAAACACGGGAACACAAGACAACACCAGGACTCAAAAACAACGATCTGACAAACATGAGACGAAAGACAAGGCGTTAAATAGGCAAGATCTAATAACCACCAGCTGCCGCTGATCAGTAATCAGCGGCGATGCCCACACAGAACAATCAGGTGACACACCCCACAACCCACACACAGACAACAGAATGACACAGTGGATCTGCGAACCGTGACAGTACCCCTCCTCCTAGGAACGCCTCTTGGCGTTCCCACCACTCCTTACCTGTTGATTGTAATCATCAATAAGGGAGTGATCCAGAATGTCCCTCGCAGGTACCCAACTTCTCTCCTCCGGACCGTAACCTTCCCAGTCCACCAAGTACTGGAATCCGCGTCCCCTCCGCCTCGAGTCCAGAATACGATTAACCGAATAAGTTGGTTCCCCGTCTACGAGACGCGGCGGTGGAGGAACCGGAGCAGGCGGATTAAGTGGTGAATGAAAAACTGGTTTGATTTTGGACACATGGAAGGCGGGATGAATCCTCCTGTACGCCGGAGGCAATTTGAGGCGGACTGCCACTGGACTAATGATCTTAGTGACAGTAAACGGGCCAATGAATTTGGAGCAAGCTTATTAGCCACGGAGCGGAGCGGAATGTTCTTAGTAGAAAGCCACACTTTTTGACCAACGACGTATACGGGTGGCTTTGACCGGTGGCGATCGGTCTTAGCCTTGGTGCGCGCCCTCACTTGCAACAGAGTCTCGCGGGCTCTGTTCCAAGTGCGATGGCACCTCTGGACAAAGGCGTGGGCAGAGGGGACCGCAACTTCGGACTCCAGACTGGGAAACACAGGTGGCTGGTAACCTAGGCTACATTCAAACGGAGAAAGGCCCGTAGAAGACACTGGTAACGAGTTGTGAGCGTACTCAATCATAGAGAGTTGTTGGCTCCAGGAGGAAGGATTCTTGGACGCCAAACATCGCAACATTCGCTCTAAATCCTGGTTGGCTCTCTCGGTCTGACCATTGGTCTGGGGATGGAACCCAGAGGAAAGACTAACCGTTGCCCCCAGTAACTTACAAAATTCTTGCCAGAATTTGGACACAAATTGGGGACCCCTGTCAGAAACCACATCCACCGGGAGGCCATGTAGCCAGAAGACATGATCAATGACAGTAACCGCTGTCTCCTTAGCAGAGGGTAATTTGGCTAAGGGTATAAAATGGGTCACCTTCGAGAACCGGTCCACAACGGTCAAAACAACAGTATACCCTTGGGAGGGTGGGAGGGCGGTCACAAAATCTAGCGCGATATGGGACCAGGGTCTCGAAGGGACAGACAGCGGTTGGAGTAACCCATCTGGAGGGCGGTTGGAAGTTTTACCAGTAGCACAGACCGAGCAAGCCAAAACAAAATCGCGAATGTCGCGAGCCATACCTGGCCACCAGAATCGTTGCTTGACCAAAAATCTGGTTCGATTAACCCCTGGATGGCAAGCCACGTTAGAACAATGACCCCACTTGATGACGCAGGACCTTAACTCATCCGGCACAAACAAACGGTTCGGTGGGCATGCGGGCGGAGGCGTTACCCCTTCTAAGGCCGCCAGGACCTTTGATTCGATCTCCCATGTAAGAGTGGAGACCACTAATGTCTCGGGAAGAATACACTCGGGAGTAGACGGGCGTTCGGAGGGATCAAAAATGCGAGAAAGAGAATCGGGCTTGATGTTCTTGGAGCCCGGGCGGTACGATAGAGTAAAATCAAAACGACCGAAAAAAAAGTGCCCACCGAGCCTGCCTGGAATTGAGTCTTAGCCGATCGTATATACTCTAAATTCTTATGATCAGTCCAAACGATAAAGGGTACCCCTGAACCCTCTAACCAGTGACGCCACTCTTCCAACGCTAATTTGACTGCCAACAACTCTCTGTTACCAATATCATAATTGCGTTCAGCGGGAGACAAACGATGAGAATAATACGCGCAAGGGTGCATCTTGTTATCTGAGGGAGAACGCTGGGAGAGAACTGCACCTACCCCCACCTCTGACGCGTCGACCTCCACCACGAACTGACGCGAAGGATCAGGGGCTATCAGAATGGGGGCCGAAACGAAGCGGCCCTTCAGTTTGGCAAATGCAGCCTCGGCTGCATCTGACCACCTGAAGGTCGTTCTGGAGGAGGTCAAAGCGGTCAGAGGTGCGGCTAGTTGGCTGAAATTGCGAATAAAACGCCGGTAGAAATTGGCGAACCCCAGAAACCGCTTGTAACAAGGTTAGTAGATGTGGGAAGAAGGAGGCGGGAACCGGCGAACATTCAACAAAACTTTAATATAAAATAAACAAACAAAACGAAAGTAATGCCGGCAGACGTCCGCGAGGGTCACACAAACATAATAAAACATAAAATAAAGTCCAGGCCTGGTCCTCTCTCGTCCTTCACTGATGTCGCTCCTCCTTTTATGCCTCCGGAGCTCCTCCGTGAGAGACTCCTCGCGCCGTTCCCTCACGGCTCTCGCCCGCCCTGCTCGTCACATACCCCCAACGCCCCTCGCAGGCCGGGGTTACCTCCGAGACTGTGCTTTACTCCCCCCCGGGGCCTGTCTCGGCGGCCGCAGCACCTGGGGGTAAGGACAGACGAGACGAGAGAAAGGAGACGGAAGCAAGGGGAGCGACAGGACGAGAGAGGGGAGAGAGGAAAAAGAAAGAAAAAAAAAATGCTGGGTCCGGCTCCCAGACACACTGCCGCTCGGTCCTCAGCCTGCCAAGAGGCTCTTCTTCGCGGTGCCATGCGGTGGCACTGGACGCTCGGTGGACGGCCCGATCCTCGACCGCCTCCTGGCGGCCGGCGATGGCTCCTCCGACTGAGGGCAGCCGGCAGCGAGTCCCCCGTCCCCTGCTCCTCCCCTTCATGGCGGACGGCAGCAGGCTCCGGCCCACGGCAGACGGCGGCGACTCCTCCGCTCCCTCCAGGTCCAGGACGGCAGCCACCCCACCTCGTCCCAGGAGCACGGCATCCGGGTCTCCGTCCCACCTTTCACAAGGCTCCAGCACCACCGCCTCGGGCAGCCTTTCGCGGTCTTCACTTCCGCGCTGCCCGAACTCCGCAGCACCGCGATCCCCCTCAGCAGCGAGGGCTCTCCGACAGCATGTCCCTCCTTCCTCCCGGGTTTCGGCACCAATGTAACAAGGTTAGTAGATGTGGGAAGAAGGAGGCGGGAACCGGCGAACATTCAACAAAACTTTAATATAAAATAAACAAACAAAACGAAAGTAATGCCGGCAGACCCTCGCGGATGTCTGCCGGCCACACAAACATAATAAAACATAAAATAAAGTCCAGGCCTGGTCCTCTCTCGTCCTTCACTGATGTCGCTCCTCCTTTTATGCCTCCGGAGCTCCTCCGTGAGAGACTCGAGGCCGGCACGCCTCGCAGGTGACGCTCATTATCACTCGCGTCACCGGCCTCGCGCCGTTCCCTCACGGCTCTCGCCCGCCCTGCTCGTCACACCGCTGTAGGGCCTTACGGGAATCTGGACTTGGCCAATCCACCACAGCCTTAACCTTGTCAGGATCCATGCGAATTCCCTCAGACGAGACGATGTACCCTAGGAAAGAAACAGATTGTGCATGAAATTCGCATTTCTCCGCCTTGACAAAAAGCCCATTCTCTAGCAGCCGCTGAAGCACTCGTCTGACGTGTTGAACATGCTCCTGGAGAGACGATGAAAAAATCAATATGTCGTCCAGGTAGACATATATGAACTGGTCAACCATGTCTCTCAACACGTCATTGACGAGTGCCTGGAAGACCGCGGGCGAGTTGGACAGCCCGAAGGGCATGACCAAGTATTCAAAGTGCCCTCTAGGGGTGTTAAAAGCGGTCTTCCACTCATCCCCCTCCCTGATGCGGACCAAATGATATGCGTTTCTTAAGTCCAATTTAGTGAAAATGGACGCTCCTTGCAACCTCTCGAAGGCTGAAGACATCAACGGCAAAGGATAAGTATTCTTTACCGTGATGTTGTTCAGCTCCCGGTAATCAATACAAGGTCGCAAAGACCTGTCCTTCTTCCCCACAAAAAAGAACCCCGCCCCCGCTGGAGATGAGGAAGGGCGGATGAACTTGGCTGCCAGGGAATCAGAAATATATTTCTCCATGGCCTCCCTCTCGGGAACAGATAGAGAGTACAACTTGCCTTTAGGCGGAGACTTACCCGGAACTAAGTCTATTGCACAATCGTAGGGACGATGCGGAGGGAGAGAAGCAGCTCGGGACTTACTGAACACCTCCTTCAGGTCAAGGTACTCCTTGGGCACGTTAGACAGATCCACCGCCTCATCCTGCAAAACAGAAACAGACACCGTGGGACAAGCAGACAATAGACAAGACTTGTGACACTGGGTGCTCCATTCAGTGATAGTTCCGAGTTGCCAGTCGATGTGAGGGTTGTGTTTGGTGAGCCAGGGGTGTCCAAGAACGACAGGTGCGTGAGGGGTGTCCATGAGGAGGAACTGTGCTTCTTCTGAATGATTGCCGGAAGTGACGAGGGTGATGTAATCCGTAGTGTGGGAGAGACTGGAAAGAGACTGTCCATTGAGTGCGTTGACTGAAATGGAGTGCTCAAGGGATGATGTAGGAATTCCATGTTGTCGTGCAAACGTGATGTCCATGAAGCTGCCCTCCGCCCCAGAATCCAAAAGTGCGCTACAGGTGATGTCGTGTGTAGCCCATCTCAGTCTAACGCTCAGGAAGACCGATGTGCCTCTCTCCGGATTCCACTAGTGACTCCACTCGTCGGAGGCGAGAATCAACTCGAAGCGCCAGCTCAACAAGCCCGTTGAATGTCTCTGGAAGGTCCAACGTGTATATCTCCCGGTGGATACGATCAGCCAGCCCATGCAGGAACACGTCCCACTGCGCCTCCTCGTTCCACCGACACTCTGCCGCGAGGGTGCGGAACTCGATGCGGAACTCGAGGGTGCGGAACTCGATGGTTTTCCCAAACCGCCGTTCCCCATAGCGCCGCCTTCCCGGTGAGCAGGGTCAGTACAAACGCCACCTTGGACTCCTCCCTCTCAAAGGTGCGTGGCTGCAGGGTGAAATGGAGAGAACATTTATTCAAAAACGCTCGACAAAAATCTGGCTCACCGGCATAGTTCTGAGGAACGGGAAGGCGGGGCTCCGACAGGTCTCTTTGTACGGGTGTTGGTGGGGGAACGGACGGTGGGGCTGGCGCAGTGGGAGCGCGAAGTTGTTGTAGCTGCTGGGAGAGCTCGGACACCTGTGTTACCAGCGCCTGGACGGCGCGTCCGGTGGATGAAAGACTCTCCTGCTGCTGGTCCATGCGTTTAACAGCATGACTGATGAACTCCGTGAAAGCTGCTGAACTCGCTGCATCCATAGTAGATGTTCAGATCGTTCTGTCACGTGAAAAGAAGACTGGATGCAATAGCAAGTCATTCACTTTAATAGTGCTTCACGCCAGGTTAGTCAGATAAATACACACAGTACAGTCACAACACAGACAGCAGGAGAGATGGTAACACAGGGACTGGATGGGCGCTGGTGTCCGTGGTGAGTGGTGCTCCGTGGTGAGAATCCGTGAGATGAGATGAGCAAGGTAAATCCAGAACGAGTATCCAGGGGAACAGACAGGAAACAGCAACGAGAACTCCAACTCCAGGAAACAAGAAACACGGGAACACAAGACAACACCAGGACTCAAAAACAACGATCTGACAAACATGAGACGAAAGACAAGGCGTTAAATAGGCAAGATCTAATAACCACCAGCTGCCGCTGATCAGTAATCAGCGGCGACGCCCACACAGAACAATCAGGTGACACACCCCACAACCCACACACAGACAACAGAATGACACAATGGATTTGCGAACCGTGACACGTACACCCCGACTGTTACGTAACAGTTGGTGTTATGTTGAGATTCGCCTGTTCTTCGGCGGTCTTTTAAACAAATGAGATTTATATAAGAAGGAGGAAACAATGGAGTTTGAAACTCACTGTATGTCTTTTCCATGTACTGAACTCTTGTTATTTAACTATGCCAATATAAATTCAATTTTTAATTCTAGGGCACCTTTAAATAAAGTTAATCAATTATGAAATGAGCTAAATTCAGCTGTAAAGCAGCTCTGGAGACAACAATTGGTGCGTTTACATGGAGCATTGTAATCGGTTTAAAAGTCCAGTCAGAATGAAAATGCTCCATATAAACACTTCAATCGGAATAAAAAGGCCAAAACTGAATGAAATTGTAATCGGTAACACTTTACATAAAAATAGCGTGCATAAGAAATAATGGAACTCCATGTTAACAGGAATAAAAGGCGGCAAACAGGACATAGGCTAATGTGCACACGTCACAAAGTCATTCCGATTGAAAGTGTTGGCGCATGTAAACACCATATCGGATTAGATAATATCTCATGTAAGCAACAGGCTCAGGGTTCATATATTAGACAAAATTTAATTAGACAAAAAACTTAATTATGACAAAAAATTCTTTCGTTTTCTCATAATATACAGAACATTTAATTTCACCTGAGTTTTCAATCTTTTATAAACGATTCGTTAGAAGCAGTTCAAAGATCAGTCTCTCTAAACCCCTCCTTTCCGCGAGCCTACACTGCTCTGATTGGTCAGATGGCCCAATCCTTTGTGATTGGTCTACTGAGCGCACCGCGGGCCTATTGCCATAACTGAATGTTAGCTATCAATTCACAAGACATTGTATACAATGTATGGACAGAAAAGATAGTATCAATTTTACTGCATCAATTCAAGCCCGGGTCCGATGATGAAACTTCTGAAGTAGTTGATCAAGAAAACGATTCGCAATAATGACTGTTTCACAATCACTAACGTTTCTATATGGTAAGTGTCACCTTAGTTAGTTATTAGACGTGATAGCAGGAGCGAGCTGATCCAAATTAACTGGGCATTGATACATATTTTAAGACCAAGCGTTTTGTGAATCCTGCGTTAAACTCCCCAAGGTTTGAAAAGCTTGTCAGTAAAATGAGGGGAACACAACAAAAGATTGGGATTTGTTTTACAAACAACACGTTTAATTGACTCAGAGTCGACTCTTACTTTTGAGAGACAATAACTTTATATACGGTGCACTTTCAGATTTAAAACAGGATGTTTTCATTCACTCAGAGCTATGTTACACACTACATGAAGGCTATTTTTTTGTCCTGTGGGTCAGGGCTCATTTAAAATTGACTGCTTCAAAGTGGAAAAGTGTTCTATGGTCAGACAAGTCCAAATTTGACATTCTTGTTGGAAATCACTGACGCCGTGTCCTCTGGGCTAAAGAGGAGGGAGACCTTCCAGCGTGTTATTAGCGTTCAATTCAAAAGCCAGCATCTCTGATGGTATGGGGGTGCATACGGTATGGGCAGCTTGCATGTTTTGGAAGGCACTATAAATGCTGAAAGGTATATGAAGGTTTTAGAGCAACATATGCTCCTCTCCAGATGACATCTAATTCAGGGAAGGCCTTGTGTATTTCAGCGGGACAATGCAAAACCACATACTGCAGCTATTACAACAGCATGGCTTCTTCGTAGAAGAGTCTGGGTGCTGAATTGGCCTGTCTGCAGTCCAGATCTTTCACCTATAGAGAAAAGAATGGGACCAAATTCCAACACCAAAACTCAAGAAACGCATAACCTCGATGCCCAGATGTCTTCATTCTGTTTTGAAAAGAAGAGGAAATGCTACACCAATCAAATTTAAAAAACGTCCCAACATTTCTGGAATTCGGGTTGTACAAAAATAGACAGAAGAAAGTATATGTATGAACAGGTAGGTTATGTACAAATGCAAGCAATGTAAATAAGAAGTATGGTGTGTTAATTAAATAAATGTATAAATAGTGTTGTGTATTGCACAGGTTTATTTCCAAGTGAGGGCTTTAACTGGTTATGAGATAGATTGCCTGAGGGAAGAAACTGTTCCTAAGCCTGGCCATTCTGGTGTTCAGTGCTCTGTAGCCTGGGTGTGAGGGGTCCAGGATGATTTTGCCAGCCCTTCTACTCTCTCTGGATGAGTACCATTCTTGGAGTGTTTTTATATGAAATAAAATTTTGTAGGATATAGGCTAATGCAGTCCCATGTTGACTGCATCATCCACAGACCTGTTTGATCGATAAGCAAACTGCAGGGGGTCCAGAAATGTCTTTAAGGTAGGCCAGCAGCAGTCTTTCAAATGACTTCATGACCACAGATGTTAAAGGCCCCAATATACTTCAAACAAAATCGAATAACTAACTGATGTGATGCCATTTCAAACAAAATCAGGGCAAAACAAAGTTTGTTTGGTGTTCATTTTGGGAGTTTGAAACGGCTTGACAAAGTGAACTATCAGGAAAAGTTTGTTCCAGCTGCAAAACAGGCATAAGCCCACATGGCTCTGCCCACCTGAAATTGAAATTGGTCTGAACTTGGTGACAGCCACACAACCAGAAGATCATTCCCAGGAATGTGATGGACTGAGAGGGCTTCTGCATGTTCGCTGACAGACAAAGATGAGCTAAGTGCGTGAGAATTTTGCATATGTGTTCCTCCAGCACCTGCTGTGACTGGGCAATGATGAGCCAATCGTCCAGGTGTCACGGTCTGTGGTTGGATAGGAACGAGGACTCAAAGGTGAAGATAAGGGCTTTACTGGTAATAAAATAAAACAAAACAAACACAACAAAAACTACCCTGAGGGGGAAAAACAGACTTGACTTTACAGGAAGCAGGCAGACACAGCGGGAAGCACAAGACATTTCAACATCTGACGACCACATCCAAAGATGTAGAACAGGGATGGACAACTCCGGTCCTGGAGGGCCAGTGTCCTGCAGAGTTTATCTCCATCCCTGATAAAAACTCACTTGCCTATAACTTTCTACTTATCCTAAAGACCTTGATTAGCTGGTTCAGGTGTGTTTGATTAGGGTTGGAGCTAAACTCTGCTGGACACTGGCCCTCCAGGACCGGAGCTGTCCATCCCTGATGTAGAATGACAACGATTATGATCCAGCACCGGACTGAAAGCAAAGGGAGAATAAATAGGGAACAAACAAGGCAGGTAACATGGGAGGACAGGTGGGGCAAATTAACCAATAAACAGATAACAAGATGGGCGGGGTCAAGACAATCGACAGGAGAGCTCATGACACAAGGAAACAAATGAAAATGCCATGTGCAAATATTAACACGGAGTGTCAGAGCTCCCAAAATGTGAAAGTATGCATCTTTCAAATCCATTGCTAGAAGCCAGTCCCTGGGTTGAATATGTGCAAGGATCTGTTGTACACTGATCATCTCAAACAAGAAATTTTCCAAAGTTTGGTTTAACGGTCTTAGATCTAGAATGAGACGCAAGGGCTGTACACCAGCTGGCAGCAACTCACCGCTTAACATGGGCTGGGCAAGAGACTGGTTCACAGCTCATAGCCCGTGAACGTTCTCTCCCATCATACTAAACTGCATGGAGCTTGCACTCTGCCAAACACCGTCCATAGGAGGGATTTTGCTTATGTCGTGCAAGAGCAATAGAGAAGGAAAAGATCTCTGATGTTGATTTATGTTTGGTTTTGCATTACATTTATTAACTCATTCACATGTGGTAAAACAACACACAAACATTTTTCTCTGTCCGCCGCAACTGGCAGGGGGGCACAAACTCTTAGGGAAACTCTGGCTCACATGAAGTGCATTATCATTCGCAACTACTTTTGGGCTTCCTTGATTTTATCAGAGAATGCTCTAACTGCAGGCCTGGAGTTTATAGGGCGTTGAGCAGCAGTGCCTTATCTCCATCACAGATCTCTGTGAGGGTGAGCCGGAAATGCCGCTGTAACACCATGAGACTGACCATGCTTCACCCAACTCCTTGAGTGACCTTCTTTGAAACACAAAGGGGTGAGGGCCACCGCTGTATGCAGTTCATGAGTTCACACTTACAAATAATCGGATAGTATGTGTTATAGTATGTGTATTTGCCATACTGTCCAAGGAGAGGGCTTCGAACTCGGCATTCGGCTTGAACCCAGAGTACTCCCCCCGTATTTCTGGTGAGGAAAGTAACCAGGCGAGTGTGAGGAGACAGGATGGTGGAGGGATGCTGAAAAAAATGCTGAGGAATATAGGTGAGTCGACTGTCTGTATATAGGCCTTCACTCATGTTGATTGGGTAGATTGCTGACAGCTGGCTGAAAAGACGTTATGATTAGTCAGATTATTTGAGCGTTGCTCCTTCCGAACTTTGTTAATAAAACATCATTTCACGAGTTCACACTTACAAATAATCAGATAGTAAATAGTATGCGTAATGGTATGCATATTTAGTGTGCTGTCCGAGAGGAGGGCTCCGAGCTCGATATCTGGCCTGTTCCCAGAGTACTCCTCAAAAATTGCAAACCAATGCAGGACACATTTCTGATGACCCCCAAAGATTGCAGTGTGCAGGCTGATTGTGCTGTTTGGAGGGTTAGTTTGAAGGACCGGGAGAGTTCTCGTCACATTGGATGAAGACATTACTGCTGCGGCAGTGAAGGTGAGTTTAGACAGAAGAACTGAGCTGTGGGAGCCGAGGTGACTTCACTGCTGTGGTAGATTCCACAGCTGTTGAATTTTGTGGGAAAGGAGTGAAGGGAGTTTTTTTGGGGGGGGTATAGTATTAGGAGGAAGAGAAGCCGGGACTGAAGCCGTTAGCGGAGGCAGCCTCAGGCTCGAGTCAGCCCCCGGAGCCTAGGGGGGAACGAAGATGTTAGAAAATGAGAAGGAAAATAATGCACCTGGGCCTGCGCTGCTAGTGGAGGCAGCCTCGTGCTAGGGTCTAATGATGGGGCTGCAGGCCACGGACAGGGAGTTCGCGAGTTCACATGGAAATTTTGGCTTGGAAATTTTGGCCTGAACCCAGAGTACAGGTACTAATAAAAGTAGATAGAACTGAAGGGAATGAATTGAGGAGATGGTATGGAGGAGGGATGCTGATGAACTGTCAGATGAATGGAGGTAAGTCTGCTGTATTTATACCTCTTGTCATTGGTTTGCATTGATTAACTGAATGCTCTCTACCTGAGATAATTAGGTTAATTATTTGAGCTCCTTGATTATTTCCTCCTGAACTTTGTTATAAAACATCATGAGGATTCACCAGAGCCGAATGATATCCTGTGCTTCAGGGGAAGGGCGACAGTTTTCATCTAGATAAGACATCGGCTGGGTTGGTTGATCAAGAGAGCCTCCGGATTGAGATTGCTGTGAACTCCCAGCTCAGTGGTGGCGGGAAGGGGAGGTGCGGGTGGATCATTCAACACTGCAGCAAGCCTAGCGTGGTTTTTCACAGAATCTGCACTCTGTCATTTTCATTGCAGCCTCGACATGGGCACGGCCCAGACACAGCAAACACTCGTTCTGTGAGTCAGGTGACTCAAGCAGCATACGCGCCATCCTCGCAGTGACATGCTTTCCTCACCAGATCACAGGAGGGGAACTTCTTCTGACTTCGTCCACTCAGAATGAGAATCCATTCCGAAAGAAAAAGGCAATGGTGCTCAGCGCGGTCTGATCTAGTGGCCAGCCTTTTCGTGCTTGAAAGCCATTGGCTATTGCAGGTGCAATAGCGTGATTCAATCACACTATGACAGGTATCGCGTTTATTTCGTTTTTCCTTTTTTATTCAAAATATTTACAAACCGATTCACTATATCATGAATTATGATATATTCTGAGGTCAAATATGTGAAAGTGAATGTGTTTTGTCATTTAAACACCTTTATAATGATCATGTTAGTTGATAAAGCATGCTGTGAGTTTGCATATGTTGGATTTACATCACGTAAATTTATCTATTTTTTTCCCGAAATTCATAAACGTAAGTGGCTTATGAACTGGGAGAAGAGAGTAAACTTTATTGTTTCATACACAATGTATCTGATATGAATAAAACACTGTCAAATTATAATTGTAAGGATTATTGCAGCTTCCAGTGTATAGAATTTGCATTTAACAAACTATAAATGTCCTTTTTAAATATAGCCTAGTAATTCATTTAAATGTCTATTTAAATAAGCATTATGGGGTTGAAAACACGGAATAGTTGTGAAATATAAAAATCTCTGAGCACGTCCGTCTCTGGCTCAGCACCAGCAGCACGAATGCAGGTTTGAATTTAGCAGTGACGCACTGAACGTTCTAATCACAGCGGTGTGACCATATGCGTCAAAGCATTAAAATCGATTGTGTTTCGGGGGTGAAGGGAGGATAAATTGAAACTGAGGAGGCAAAAAATCAGATCTGAGGGGGCAATGCCCCCTTTTGCCCCCTTCATGGTGCCAGGCCTGAAATCAAGAATACCTAGGAAATGAGAAAGTGGAGGCGAATGAAACAGTAGCATAACAGTGGAATGGAGCTATGAAAATAGTCATTTAACAACCTGAAAGAACCATTAGTTTCTCACTATAAAGCACCTTTGTTAACAAAGGGGTTCACAACTTAATCACTGAATCGCTGTTCAAATATATGATACAATGCTAAATGCCTTAGCTGTTGAAGAGCGTTCAGATATGCAGTCTCGGGAGAAATTCTTGATGGTTCGGTCCGATGGTGCCGAAGTAGTAATCAATATCGTCTCTGTTGAATGAAGAAATGATGACAAACTTGTGCTGTTAATTTGGCCTTGTTGTGGTCAAGGAAGTTGCGCATGGCTTGCTGATGAAGTCAGGCTCAGGGCCTGGTGAGGTCTCATGTGAACAGCAATCCGTAGACACAGCAAGGGCAGAAGGAAGGAACTGTGTGTTGACTTTTAAGTTCCACAGAGTCCACACCTTGAGTGTGAGTTGAGTTTTGGCTTGAACAATGAGAAAGATACAGTTCTCAAGCTGGAAAGTTCCTTTGTTTGAAAGCAAACTCATTTGCCTGAGAGGAGAAAGCTGGGAGTTTGTGTCCATTTATACTCTGATATATATATAACAAACATGCACTGTATTCTGTGAGAAGGAAATGTCCACCAAAGTGTTAAACAACGAGTATTTTGAAATGAGACACCACCTAGATGGGCTACATTCTCTTGTAGTTCTATCATCAGGCATGCATAACACTATACAATATACAAAAGAACAAAATACAAACAGTAATAATACACAAAATGTACTGGAAAAATGCATGTTCATTCATTTAGCCAGATTTGTCAGTGAATTAGTGGAAATGATTCCATTTTCAATGTCTGTTTCTGTACTTTTCTGAGCTGGCACTATCTCATAAGTGTCTTTGAAATGTATCAGGGGAGCAAATGGTAATAGTTCTAAGTGGGGCAATCAGACATCACAGAGTCTGCATGGGTGAGCAGTTGTAAAGATTAACTAGATTCAATTATGTGTATGATCGATCCAGTCATTACACAGCTGTCCATGGCGCAATCTTGTTAATTTAAACTCTGCCTGCAACTGCATGTATTTGACTATGGAAGCCTCACAGAATGTAACCTTTAGTAATAATACAGCAGATGAAGTAGATCTCCTCAAAGTGTTCTCTGATTGGAGAACCATTCATGGAGAGCATCATAATCAGTTGGCCCAGCTAAGTAAGGCAATGTTCAAGGCCCTGCAGATGCTACATAAGCTTGCCAGATATTCAGCCAAAGATGAGGATAGAGAGCAAGCTGGAGATCTCCAAAACGTGACAGGGATAGGATCTCCCTATGTCTTCTATGAGTTTTTCTAGATCCCACCCCCTATTGGAGCTCCTGCAATCCGTCAGACTCCATCTTGAGACAGGCTCTTTAAAAATAACTATTTGAAACACATAACACATTAAAAAATGCTACTCAGAGTGCTGAACTCCCATCAAGCCTTGCCATTTTCTTCTTAAAAAATATGTTAGTTGGTTAATAGGTTCTCTGCAAGAGATGACAATTTTACTAAAATGACAATGTAAATGCTAAAAGAAACATTCCATTATCAGTCAGGGTTTTCATCTTTTCAGTCCTTAACTGAAAAGGACATCAGTTATATCACAATTCACACAAAAAAAGCAAATGTCACTTTTAAAGGAAAGTGTGAAAACATTAAGAGGAAAAGTACTGAAATTCAAAGCACTGCCACACCTCCTAACAGACTTGTGATGGAATAGAAATTCAATTTGATCTAATATGACAGCATTGAAGAGAGGTCTCACTCATGAGGGGAAAAACTCTTTGACTTCAAGACTAGAGTTCTTTAAGGTTGCATGCCTGTCAGCAGGTGATGTTATCTGCATGAGCCAATGTCACAATATCTTAGCGGTTCTAGCGATGTTGTGGTAAGCCCTCCTTTTACTGTAAACACTAATTGCTCTAGTGTGAGTGCACGTGTGCTGTGGTTGCATTTCTAATTTACAAACTACGAAAAGGACATGACACTTCACTCATTGTGGTATCATCAGTTCCAAAGAATAAAACCAATGAGTTGACAGCTCGTATGTGTGAGCAACAGTTGGGGAGAAAGAGTGTGAATCTGATTAAGATAAGACAAAGTGAAGATATGTTTTGGAAAATAAACCCTAAAAATAAAAAAAAAACATTGTGGCAGATTTCAGACATTTTTGTCTCTGTCTTCATTTTCATTCATCTGAACTCCTGATAAAATGATGAGTTTCTTGGACTCTATGTGATTGGATGTTATATCAGCATCGACCTCACTACTAATCTCATGTCTCAGAATGAGTAGCTGTTCTTTAGTAGCTAGTTTTTTTTTTTTTTTACTCATGTGTTTACTCAGAATGAGACCCTTTTCATCTACAGCGTTTTTTGTGCGCATGTATTTGTTTCAAAGAGAGATGGAGAGAAAGAGAGAGTTTGTTTTGGAACTATTTAAAAGTTATAACAAGACAGGAAACATTTAATGGAAAGTTTGGGGTAGAGGAAATTAAGGCATAGGAGAAATATTGACAGAGCAGAGCTGCTGCAGTTGGGGGTCCTTAGGGCATAGTCATCCATAAAGTTCGTTGAACGTTATGACTCATCGTGACATTTCTGATAAAGATTTAATGCTGAAATGTTGTCCCCTCATCTTCAAAGTTTCAGAGGGGCCTTACTAATTCACATCTCCTGTCATTTTCTCATTGACTCTCTGCTTCTACACAGCTTCAAGGTAAGACTTTATTCTATCTCAGTGTGAATTTAAAAGTAGGTATGGTATAACAGGTATACAAAAAATAGCAAGCTAGTTAAAATGTACCATGTGATGTTGCAGCACAAGCTATAATAAACTTATCATAAGGGTATGTTTAAGTTAAAGAGAATAACAATTATAGCTTCAAATATACACACAACTAGGTCAAGCTCAATTTAGTAAGAAGTCAGCGAGGGGCCGGATCTGTCTGGTGTTTATTGTAACCATGCTCAAAATATCGTTGTATAATCATTGAGATTGTTGCACCCTATAATATTATTCCACTCACTTATTTATACAGTAGAGGAGAAATAATGGAGAAATACTAACCTATTGTTCATTATAACAACATTTTTCTTTTGGAATAAAGATAAATAATTATATCATAAACACATATAAAAACACATATCTTTTTTTCATAAATCATCAGGTATGTTCAACTTGAAGTGGTGCTGCATAGACTGATCAGTCAATGACATTTAAGTACCACAAGAGTGATTCGAAAGCATACAGAGCCTACTTCTGTTCGCTCTCACGGTAGCCTACTTTGATGTCAGTCACCGATCAGTCTTTTCAGCTTCGCTTCCAGTCAAACACACCTATTGGTCACCCTTTACATCTGCCTGTGGGTTTTACTTCACAAATATCTAAGCCTCATAACTCCATTATACTATCCTCATTACTCCACCCCGCCTCCAAGAAGTGCCGCACTCAGTTTGGTCTGTCTCTGCTTGTTTACAATGCAAGGGTAAATAAAGAACTGTTTGTTTCATGACTTCATCTCCTTAATGAAACCCCTGCGATTCAGCAACTACCTACTAATGCATTCGCATTCACGTAAAGCAGCCTTGTTGACAAGTTTGGGCGAGTAAAGGCAAAATGCACAAGATATAATACCTTTAATGCACTTAGATGGCGATATTGCAACTTTATAGAAATAACAAACTGCTGCAGAAAAAGTTAGGTGCCACGCAAAATGTAATGTGTACAAAAAGTACATTTACTTGTTCAGAAATGTAGTCAAGTAGAGAGTAAATGTTGATAATACCTTTGATACACAGTACAACTACAAAGTAGCCAAAAAGATACTTAAGTACAGTTACTAATTACATTTGGCCAAATGATAGAAAAAACTGAGCACCTACATAACTACAGTAAACTTTAACCTAATGAGATGCACTTACTGCCTCAGATGCGGCCGTTCTAATTCGCTGGTCAAAAACCTTGTTAGCTTGATTTTGGTAAAATGTTAATATAATGACACATGCGAATGTCTGACCATATATAAAGCCACAATATCAACTTTGCCAATGCTGTGTAATTTATTATTTAAAAAAGACTTTTCTTTTTTCTTCCATTTTCTGAAAAGTTGCGTTTTTGGAGGTTTCCGCCTGACAGCGATGATATGTAGCCTATAAAGTGGTAAAATATATGTTGTTTTGTTGAAGATAATATTTATGCTAAATGCAATATGTGCGTGTCTGTTGAATTTAGCAAATGATTATACATATGTAATTGATCAAAACTTAACTTAAGTACTAAACTATGTTGAAATAAATTAAGAATTTTAATATAATGGATAATATCAGTAATTAGTACATTAAGCATTTAACCAGTAAGGCCGTCTTTATCAGTCATTTACAGCCAAGTAATGCATTTTTGACATGTATGACTCTTTACATACTCTGCTAACACATTTAAAGTCATTCCAGGTGTCATGTGTCATTCTGAACCCTTTTCTCTTCCAGTAAGATGTTTGCCCTGCTCAGTGTCCTACTGCTTTCGTCACAAGCCCTTCCTCTCGTCCAATCAGGGACGTGCAATGAAACAACGGAGTACCTTGAAGACAAACAGTGCTGCAAAAAATGTGAACCAGGTAAATAAAATGCTGCCTCATCACTGTGAGTGCAATAGACAGTTTAAGGGAAATGAGCACAGTTGAGTCAGAGTTGAACTTAAGAAGAGCTATCATCAGATAAGATTAGATAGCCATGATATGCATTTAGTTTAGAGGGCTTTAGTGAGTTAAACAAACATGTATGAATCAAATACATGTGTGATAGAGCAGGGAAATCTCTATGTTTGTAATAGGACGAATCTAATTTTAGAGACAAAATTGATTGCAGACTGTTTATGCAGACTTAAGACAGTTTCAACTTTTTTTTTCATATTTTTGAGGCATATTTCAATTGAAAAAGACTAGATGTACTCTTTCGACATATCAAAACTGATTGCAATATGTACGAATATTTCAGGGTTCAGTTGATGTATGGTTTGATGACATTTAACTACATGCGTCTTAAATGACACATCTTTCTCGTATGAGGATGACTTGTTCTCTGAACTCAACCTGGTAAAGTCTCAAACTAGTCAGCGTTGAATGCCACACTGTAATCATTTCGCCTGTACAGCAGCAGAGTCAGCGTGATTCTGCCACACTCATGTCTCATTACACGTGTATCTCTGCCTTTGTGTGTGTTTGTACAGGACAGCTTCTGGTAGAGAGATGCAAACCAGGCTCACCTGATACTCGGTGTAAGCCTTGCGGAAAAGGCTTCTTCATGGAAGACTATAATACCAATTTCGGCTGGTGCGATTATTGCAAAAAGTGCACCAAAGATCGTACGTCACCTTCATTTCTTTGTTTGTGATGTCAATGTTCATACAATGATAAGTTTGGCTGTGTTCTGAATCTTCAGATGAATCAGTAAACTAGAAATACCAAACATGACAGTAAAACAACACGGGGGCTTCCCCTTCAGCAGATCTAGGTGGGTTTTCAGTACGGAGGTAGGTGGGGGTCTGAGAAACGTCTGAGTGTCTGGTAACAAACATGATACGGGACAGCAAATGATAAAAATACACGTGTAGCTCTGGAAAAAAAATGGCACCTGAGCGACGGAATTTATTATTTGGAACGGAAAGAACTGCCTACTGAGATGTCTGAGATGTTTGATATGCAGATGCCTGCTAAATAGATTCAATCTCAAACAAAATATTTGTAAAAAAGTAGTAGCAAAAAAAGGAGAGGAAGTTAGAGTAATGTTTGAAGCAACTGAACAAAGAAATGTTGCTGATATATTTAGGACCCTGCTGAAAAGACAGGCATAAATTTCCATAGACCAAAGGCAGACTTGCTAGTTAAACTAGATAAACTATGCAGCAGTATCCCATGCAATGCCACTCACTTTTCTTTTCTTTTTCTTTCTTTTTTTACAGTGGAAGTGAATTCTGTACTAATGTTGTTATCGAAGTTACAGTATGAATGACTGCTGTATCCTGTAAATTATGCAGAACGTTTGCACATGATTCTGTGAAACCTGTGCCAAATGATGCTTTAGCTCAGATTGTAGATGCTTAAGGTCACATAACCAGGCAGGGACGCAGGGTCTTGTGATAAAAAAAGTGATGAGTAGAAATGAAAAGTGAACATCCTGAGGTGACTCAAGAAGTTAATTGTGAGTCAGCAGAAAAAAAAAAAAACGTGTGTTTGAGCTTGCTGTTTTATTTTGACACTTGTGTCTTGGTGAAATGACTGTGACTTTAGTAAGCAATCGCATATGGGTACATGGGTACGCTTTTATGTCTTTGGGGTTGGTTTTGTACTCAGACTAACAGATATTTAGGGCCTGAGCACCGATGGTGTGAGGACCCTATTGGAATTGCTCGGCCAATTCTTCTTCTTCTCTGAAATGAATTACATTTTTGATGGCCTAAACTGAGGGCCCTTTCATCGCTGCTTGCAGCTTTAATTTGTTTTTGTATTTCTAATATACTTTTTAAATGTGTTTTAATTTTTTACATTTTTTACCCAGACCTTAAAGGATGAGTTCATCAAGGTTGTTCATCTTCGGAACACAAATTAAGATATTTTTGATGAAATCTGATGGCTCAGTGAGGCCTACATCGCCAGCAATGGTACTTCCTCTCTCAAAATCCATAAAGGTACTAAAAACAAATTTTAAATCAGTTCATGTGAGTACAGTGGTTCTACCTTAATATTATAAAGCGACGAGAATATTTTTGGTGTGCCAAAAAAACAAAATAACGACTTTTTAACAATATCTAGTGATGGCCACTGAACTCACATGGACTGATTTAAATGTGTTTTTAGTACCTTTATGGATCTTGAGAGAGGAAGTACCATTGCTGGCGATGAAAGCCTCACTGAGCCATCGGATTGCCCTTAAAGGGATAGTTCACCCAAAAATAAAAATTTGATGTTTATCTGCTTACCCCCAGGGCATCCAAGATGTAGGTGACTTTGTTTCTTCAGTTGAACACAGATGATGATTTTTAACTCCAACCGTTGATGTCTGTCAGTCAAATGATGGGAGTGAATTGTCACACAATCTATAAGAGTCAATAAACACGCACAGACAAATCCAAATTAAACCCTGCAGCTCGTGACGACACATTGATGTCCTAAGACAGGAAACGATCGGTTTGTGCGAGAAACCGAACAGTATTTATATAATTTTTTACCTCTAAAACACCACTATGTCCAACTGGGTTCAGCAATCGCTTGGTGAGGTCTAATCGCGCTCTGACAGCGGCAGTGATGTCTCGCGCATATACTTCAATGAGTGCTAGACATCACTGCCGTTGTCAGAGCGCGATCAGACCACACTAAACGAACCCTGAACGCAGTTGGACATAGTGGTGTTTTAGAGGGAAAAAATGATATAAATACCATTCGGTTTCTCACACAAACCGTTCGTTTCGTGTCTTAGGACATCAATGTGTCGTCACGAGCCGCAGGGTTTAATTTGGATTTGTCTGTGCGTGTTTATTGACTCTTATAAATTGTGTGACCATTCACTCCCATTATTTGACTGACAGACGGCAACGTTTGGAGTTAAAAATCATCATTTGTGTTCAACTGAAGAAACAAAGTCACCTACATCTTGGATGCCCTGGTGGTAAGCAGATAAACATCAAATTTTTATTTTTGGGTGAACTATCCCTTTAATAAAGTTTGTGTATTTGGGTACATACGTGGTTAAAGCTTTTATAATTTTACTAGTTTCCCAGACCTTAAGTTTAAATTATAGTATGAATCATAGAAATAATATTAACTATTGCATTTTGATCCAAACAAAGAGAAAATCATCAAAAAAATCAACAAACTATTTTAGTAGTTATTGTGTAAATTTATTTTTATTTATATTTAGTTTAGATCATCTTTGAGATGAAATGTGATAAAACCAAAGAAAAGTAAAAGCAAATCTGAATATTGCATACTGAATATTTCTATTGTGGGTAATTTCCTGTTAAACTCTGGTTTCTGTCAAATTTTGCAAAACTTGTGAAATGTTTAATTCTGTGTATAAATAAAAACGAGCAAGATAGAAGCAATTTTATGCAAAAAAATAGAATAAAATTAGGCAAGATAGAAGCAATGTTATCCACCACCATCATTTGCTTGACAAAAAGAACAGTGATTTGATATAGTCAAAGCAAAATTTATTCAGACACCTTGAACATTTCATTCATTATTACAGTTTATTCACTATAGTTTAAAAAAATGGTAATAAAATTTGACAAGATCTCAGAATTAAACTTTGTCAGAAAAGAATTATCTTAATTATGTCAGATTACACTTAAAGGGTTAGTTCACCCAAAAATGAAAATAATGTAATTAATTACTCACCCTCATGCCATTCCACACCCGTAAGACCTTAATTAAGATATTTTTGTTGAAATCCGATGGCTCAGTGAGGCCTCCATAGCCAGCAATGACATTTCCTCTCTCAAGATCCATTAATGTACTAAAACATATTTAAATCAGTTCATGTAAGTACAGTGGTTCAATATTAATATTATAAAGCAACGAGAATATTTTTGGTGCACCAAAAAAACTAAATAACGACTTATATAGTGATGGCCGATTTCAAAACACTGCTTCATGAAGCTTTGGAGCGTTATGAATCTTTTGTGTCAAATCATGATTCGGATCACGTGTCAAACTGCCAAACGGCTGAAATCATGTGACTTTGGCGCTCCGAACTGCTGATTCGACACGCTGATTCATAACGCTCCGAAGCTTCCTGAAGCAACTGAATGTACCACAGTTGGAAAAACACAGATGGACACATACAGTTCTCTATAATCCTTTTCACACTTTCAATTTTGCAGATATGAAGTATAGCAAGACCTGTACGCTGACAAGTGATGCCGTGTGTACATGTGATGAAGGCTACAGATGTAGTGACGACAAATGCGAGACGTGTGTGAAAGTCCCGACAACTACTCTTTCCCATACTTCTCCTAGTACTGCTCCTACTGCTTCTACTAAAAAAACACTGCCCACCCATGGTGAGTGTCTGAACCCAGATGTACTGTTGTCATTTTGTCTGTTATATTCAATTTATATCCATTTACATCAATTATGACTGTTGTGGTATTTCCAGAAGACAGGCTGTCACACACACAGTTCTCCATTGACCTGTTTACTCTTTCTCTCTCTTTTTCTCCAACCATTTGCTCCCTTTCTATCAACCTCTTCCAGATAATGTGTGGATCTCGGTGAGTCTGTGTTTTGCATGTGTGTGTGTGTGCGTTCTGTTCACCTGTTTCCTTCTCACCAGCAGACATGCACGATCATGTGGAAGGATCATGTCAGCATCAAAGGGTCAGTGTCACTATAAAAAAAGCTCTAATACAAAACCACAAAACTGTTGTTTATACTCTTGCATATAATATAATATAATATAATATAATATAATATAATATAATATAATATAATATAATATAATATAATATAATATAATATAATATATAAATATAATATAATATAATATAACATAATGATATCAGTGGTGGACTGACCAACTGTTCAGAGTGTTGTTTATAATATGTTTATTAATCATATAATATAATATAATATAATATAATATAATATAATATAATATAATATAATATAATATAACATAATGATATCAGTGGTGGACTGACCAACTGTTCAGAGTGTTGTTTATAATATGTTTATTAATAATATAATATAATATAATATAATATAATATAATATAATATAATATAATATAATATAATATAATATAATATAATATAATATAATGTAATATAATATGATTGATATGATATGATATGATATGATATAATGATATCAGTGATAGACTGACCAACTGTTCAGAGTGTTGTTTATAATATAATATAATATCATATAATGATATATTAGTGATGGACAGACCGACTGTTCAGAGTGTTGTTTATAATTTATTTATTAGAAATATAATATAATATAATATAATATAATATAATATAATATAATATAATATAATCAGGACACAGACGGAGACAGAGAGGTGAGTGAAACATACAAGTTTATTAAACAGAGGCACGGACACAGGCAGACGATGGATGCAGGTGAGAAAATGAACAAGCACTTAAAGTGGAGACTTACCTGGCTGAATAACAAAACAATGTCTTTGCAGATGCTAGAGAAAACAAGGAACGGAGAACTGGAGACGGAAGAAGACAGGATGGGAACATAGCAAACTCAGGTGAGTAGCGGGTACGGAGTCCAGGTACGTTGATGAGACCAGACAAAGGAGTGAGGGAAGTGAATGTCTTTAAGTAGTCCATGGGTGATGAGGTACAGGTGCAGGTGATTAGTATTCAGGAGATTGTGAATGAGTGGGTAGAGCGTGGAGATCCGGTGACGATGCATGGATGTTGGTGGCGACGACGGTGTCTACCTTGACCCCGTGGAGCAAGACGGTCGAGATGTTCGCCATGGAATTGTGAGAGGAACGAGGGGTCAAGGATGTTGTGACGGTTGAGCTAGGAACGCTCTTCTGGGCCATAGTCCTCACAGTCGACGAGGTATTCTAGTTGTGGACCTCTTTGTCGGGAGTCGAGGATCGCCCGCACCCGGTAGATGGTTTCCTCTTCAGTGAGCTCGGGAGGAGGAGGTACCGCATCGCCACCAGAATCTGTCGAAGGAGAGGGCATAGGATCAGTGTGGGGTTTCAACAGTGAGACATGGAATGAAGGTAAGATGCGATACTGTGCTGGAAGATTGAGACGATAGGTGACCTTGTTGAGCTGCCTCTGTATGGTGAATGGACCTATGTACTGGGTACTCAGCTTGCGGCAGGGCAGTCGGAGATGGATGTCCCGGGTCGAGAGCCACACCTTCTGGCCAGGTTGGTAACGAGGAGTAGGGCCCCTTCTGGCGTCCGAACTGCCTGCTGGAGATGGACGTGGGCTGAGTCCCACACTCTCTCACTCTGCTGGAACCAGTGGTTGACACTTGGAACCTCCGAGGGCTCACCCGACTAAGGGAAGTGAGGTGGTTGATAGCCCAGGATACATTGGAACGGGGTGAGCCCAGTAGTGGTCTGTCGGCGGGAATTCTGGGCGTATTCCAACCAGGGGAGAAATTGGCTCAAGCTGTTCTGGTTCCGGTGGCAGTACAACCTCAGGAATCTCCCGATCTCCTGGATCTTGCGCTCAGTCTGGCCGTTGGTTTGAGGGTGGTATCCGGACGACATTCTGACAGACACTTCTAGGAGCTTGAAGAAGGCTTGCCACACATGGGAAATGAACTGGGGTCCATGGTCAGAGATGATATCCTCTGGGAGGCCGACGTTTCTGAATACATTGTGGAACAGGTTTTAGGCGGCTTCAAATGAGGGGTATAAGTTTGCAGGCTTTGGTGAAACGGTCCACGATGACCAGAATGCAGGTGAAGCCATTAGATGGTGGTAAGTCTGTCATAAAGACCATTCCAAGGTGTGACCACGGTCTGTGTGGTATGGGTAAAGGAACCAGTTTTCCTTCCAGGAGCTTCATAGGAGTGTTGGCAAAGGCACAGATTGAGCATCATCTGATGTAACAGGAGATATCCTGAGTCATGGAGGGGCACCAGTAGTGTTGCCACAGGAGCGAGAGGGAACGTGAACTGCCTGGGTATCCAGAGCCCAGAGAGGTGTGAGCCAAGTCCATGAGGGGCTTACCTCCGGCTTAACCAGTGGAACATAGAGAAGCCCCTCAGGACTTCCCGGTGGAGCTGGTTCAGAGCGGTTTGCTTGGGAAATGTGTTAGTTGATGGACCACTGGATAGGGCTTACGATCAAGGCTGGAGGGAGGACAGGTTTGGGATCTGGATTCCCAGGATCAGGCTGGTACCGACGGGATAAGGTGTCAACCTTGCAGTTCTTGTTTTGAAGATGATAGGAGACAGTGAAGTTGAATCTTGTGAAGAAGAGGGCCCAACGGCTTGGCGAGGGTTGAGTCTTTTAGCTTCTCTGAGATATTCGAGGTTCTGGTGATCTGTAATTACCTCGAACCGATGATTCGCTCCCTCCAGCCAGTGTCTCCATTCCTCCAATGCCAACTTGATGGCAAGAAGCTCTCTGTTCCCGATGTCATAGTTTTACGGGATAGCTTTTTGGAGATGAAGGCACATGGATGGAGTCGTGGTGGATCACCCTGCCGCTGTGACAATACCGCTCTGACCCCAGTGGCTGAGGCATCGGCTTCGACGACGAACGGGAGGTCAGGGTCAGGATGAACCAGGATTGGAATGGTGAGGAAGGCTTCTTGGAGCTGATGGAAGGCTTCTCAGGCAGATGGAGTCCAGGACAGAGACTTGGGCCGGCCTTTGAGGAGCAAGGTGAGGGGTGCACTGAGGAGGCTGTAGTTGTGGATGAAGCGACGATAGAAATTGGCAAATTCCAGGAAATGCTGTAACTCCTTCACATTTGTGGGTATTGGCCAGTTGCGGATGGTTTCCATGATGACATAGCCCAGGAAATGCATAGAGGTGGTGTGGAACTCGCTCTTCTCCAGCTTGAGGTAGAGATGGTGTTCACGGAGCCACTCAAGGACCTGGGAGATGTGTTGGCGATGTTCAGCAAGGTTCCGGGAGAAGATGAGGATGTCGTCTATGTAGACTATAACAAACCAGTGAAGGAACTCCCGGAACACCTCATGGAGGGAGAGTTGGACAGGCCATATGGCATAACCATGTATTCATAGTGCCCAGATGGTGTAATGAAGGCTGTTTTCCACTCATCCCCCCGGCATATACGAATGAGGTTGTACACACTCCGCAGGTCCAGCTTGGAGAAGATGCAAGCTCCCCGTAGCTGTTCCAGAGCTGCTGGGACCAGAAGAAGGGGATAGGTGAACTTCACCATCTGGGAGTTCAGATGACGGTAGTCAATGCACGGCCTCAAGCCTACATCCTTATTGGCCACGAAGAAGAAGCTTGAAGCGGCAGGGGATGTTGATAATCGAATTAAACACTGTTTTAAAGCCTCCTGTACGTACTCCTCCATGGCCTTCTGTTCGAGGATGGACAATGGGTAAACCCTACCCTTAGGTAGAGTAGACCAAGGCAGCAGGTCATTCGTGCAGTCCCATGGCCGATGAGGTGGAAGTTGTGTTGCCAACAGCTTGCTGAACACATCCTGGAATGCCTGGTATTCGGGAGGAATTTCCACATTGAGGTCTGTTCCTGGGCTTTCAATAGAGGTTGAGAAGACTGGAAGAACACTGGAGTCAGGAGAGGAACATCAGGAAATCGAAGAAGACTTTCTGACAGGAGATAAACAGTCTTTAAAGCACTCGTCGCTCCATTTGAGGATCTCACCCGTATTCCACTGGATGTCTGGCTGGTGTTGTGTGAGCCAGGGGCATCCCAGGATGATGTCCACGGTGGATCCTTCCAACACCATGAATGTGATCTTCTCCGTGTATAGACAGCCAATGCAGAGCGTCAGTGTGGGGGAGAAGTGCCGGATGTGACCACGGCCCAGCAGCTTTCCTTGGATGGTTTCTATACTGAGATCCTGTTGACAGCGTTTACGGTGTACATTTAGTTTCTGGAGAATCTGGTTGCTGATGAAGTTCCCTGCAAAGCCAATGAGGGCTTGCGATGAAACACAGACGTGAGAATTAAGAATTTGTACAGTAGTTCTAGTAAGGGGTGCAATCCGAGTGGGCAATTGGATGGTACTCACTGCTGGGCATGGTGGTCGGATGGGACAGGCAGCTTCCTCACAGTACAGACAGAGCTGTAGTTGAATTCTTCTCTGATGCTCCGCACGAGTTAGACAATCGGAGTCCACTTGCATGCATTCAGGTGCTGGAAGGGCGACAGATGGTGAGGCAGGCAGAGGATTGGCAGTGGGAGTGTGGAGTGCGCATGCTGAGAAGCGTTGAGCCATGCAGATGTTTTTTTGGATTAAGTTTTACAACCCCATAGTGTCATCATACATGACCATTAACTGCTTTACGTGAGGATTCAACCCATGGCAGAAGGCCGTTATCAGGGCTGTTTCATTCCAGCCACTAGCGGAATCGGAGGGCATACATACTCATGACATACACACTCATACAGTCTCATCACCTTGACCTATGTTGAAGATTTGGTCGTGTACCGACAGATCGGCGGGACTTTGACCGAATACCTCTTGGAAATGGCTGAAGAATGCTGTGATGGTGGCTGTTACTGGGGCGTTGGATTCGCAGAGGGGTTGCGCCCATTGTAGCAACCGTCCTGAGAGTAAGGAGATGAAGAGAAGAGTTGAGACTGGGCTTCTAGATAGAGTGAGCACTGCAGGAGGAACCCACTGCAATCCTCCGCCGCGCCGGAGTATGTTGCTGGTCGGGCCGTGGGACTGACAGAGGCAGCTGGTGAAGCGGTGGGTGGAGGAGTGCTAGGCGGACAGTGTGCACAAGATCATCCAGGACAGTAGGTGAAGTGCTTGTGGATGGTTGTTGTAGTGAGGATCGCACCGCGTCGACCAAGGTGGCAAACGGGTGCCGCCTGGGTGTGACCCCCGCCTGTGTCTGAGGTGCTCTGCATGAGGTCTGCTCTTCTTTCAGGACACAGACAGAAACAGAGAGGAGAGTGAAACACACAAGTTTATTAAACAGAGGCACGAACACAGGCAGACGTGTGAATGCAGGTAAGTAAAGGAACAAGCACTTAAAATGGAGACTTAGCTGGCTGAATAACAGAACAATGTCTTTGCAGATGCTGGAGAACACAAGGAACGGAGAACTGGAGACGGAAGACAACAGGATGGGATAACAGCAAACTCAGGTGAGTAGCGGGTAAGGAGTCCAGGTACGTTGATGAGACCAGACAAAGGAGTGAGGGAAGTGAATGTCTTTAAATAGTCCATGGGTGATGAGGTGCAGGTGCAGGTGATTAGTATTCAGGAAATTGTGAACGAGTGGGTGAAGCGTGAAGATCCAGTGGCGATGCGTGGACGTTGGTGGGCATTGGCTGTGACTCCATGAAACATATCATATCATATAATATCATATAACATAATGATTTATCAGTGATGGACTGACTATCTGTTCAGAGTGTTATTTATAATATAATATAATATAATATAATATAATATAATATAATATAATATAGTATAATATAATATAATATCAGTGATGGACTGACCAACTGTTCAGAGTGTTGTTTATGTTTATTAATAATATAATATAATATAATATAATATAATATAATATAATATAATATAATATAATATAATATAATATAATATAATATAATATAATATAATATAATATAATATAGGTGATGGACTGACCAACTGTTCAGAGTGTTGTTTATTATATGTTTATTAATAATATAATTAATATAATATAATATAATATCAGTGATGGACTGACCAACTGTTCAGAGTGTTGTTTATTATATGTTTATTAATAATATAATATAATATAATATAATATAATATAATATAATATAATATAATATAATATAATATAATATAATATAATATAATATAATATAATATAATATAATATAATATAATGGAAAGTAATAGTAAAAACAAATTTAAAACAATATTGTCTTAACTGGTCAAAACAATATTAAAGCTTGTTTTTTGGAAACATTTGAGTAGATCATTGAGTGTGAAGTACAATCCTGGGGAGATAAAAAATTTATAATGCACCTCTATAGTCACTTCAATGTAATATGTGATAAAATGAAAAGTCATTTATGTGGTTTGCATATTTATACATTTTGATTTTAATATTTCACTCAATATATTAAAACATGGCATGAAATTGTACTGCATAACAGGAATGAGCCTTTAATAATGTGTACCGTACTGGTTCTTCAGGTTTCTGGTCCTACAAAAAGAGCAACTCTGGATCCAGTCAGTGCACAGAGAAGGATAAGCTGCCAGTGCAGGAGGTGTGTGGAAAGACAGAGAAAATGGAGGATGTCTGAGAGAGGAGGAGGAAGAAGGCCGCTGATGCGTCTATGGATTGAGTATTTACTCTAGAACAAACCTGCTGCTGCCATATACTCAAGAGAAGAGTGAGACAAATCTGCACTCATGGGGTTCATCTGAAGTATCCGTGAGAATAACTGTCCATCCTGAGAAATGCTGACAGAGCGAGATTTGACTTCCCACTGCACATAAAGACACACTCAACATTCAACATAGAGCTAATCTTTTTCAACAAATATTTTCTTCTCTGCACACTTGTTTGTATTTATAATTGGGTAGTTAATGGACATTAGGTTAACATTTGTATGAATGTACTGTACAAGGGAAAGTGTATATGTTAGGTCATGTGTACCGCTCAACATTTCTTTTCGCTTTTTTAATTGCCTTTTAATCGTCATAGAAGCTGCATGTATAAAAGAATTAACTAAATATGTTGAAAATAGTTTTTGATGGGAATATAATATGTCACACCATGGGCATGTCACTTCCCAGAAGTATTTCATGTATTCAAGTATTTCATCTATCCAGTTGCATAAAATACAAAAAGGGAATTATATTTCCATCTTGCAGTGAAATTAAGTACTTGGAGAAACATACCAAAAAATAAACTTTTATTGATTTCTATTGCACTTAACAATCAATATCAGGTATATAAAACGTGTATTACAGTAAATATACAACATAATACACGATGACACAAGCTCTGAGCGAAGAAACAATGTTGACATTTCCAGACCACCATCAAAATGTCAGGGCTTTTTTCACCTCACAATCCATCATGCCTGTCACATAAAAACCAAAGAAATGAGGAAGAACACTGACAACAGCAACCAGGGACTTAACATGACTGAACAATGATAAACAGCGTGAGAGCAAAAACACTTTTTTTTATGATATTAACAGTAACAAAATTAATAACGGTTATAAATAAATAAACATGTTTACTATTTAATAACGGTCTATGTCAAGACTCAGAATGCCCCATAAGTCAGTAAATTAGATAGATAGATAGATAGATAGATAGATAGATAGATAGATAGATAGATAGATAGATAGATAGATAGATAGATAGATAGATAGATAGATAGATAGATAGATAGATAGATAGATAGATAGATAGATAGATAGATAGATCGATCTAAAGGAAATTATGGGGCACACTGCAGTAACAATAACTTCAACAAACTTTATTAAATTAAATATCTCAAATATGTGAATCTTCTGAGTGTTTTACAACTGCTTTTGCCTTCAAACACTTTGAAAAGAGGCACTGAGATTCTGCTTTGCTCCTGAGGGTCATCCAACTATCATAAGACCTGCAGTGAACTGAAAGCTTGTGGTAACGACTCGTCACATAATCAGCATTAGTATCCCACTGCTGTTCTGATGGTTTAGAGTCAGTGGTTACGTACTGTATGGGTGACATTTCAAAGCTGGCATGAACCGTGAAGCTCGTACGCAACACTTTTGTCATCCATACTTTCAGTCACACAGCCAGGTCTTCCCCTAATGCAGCTTCTCTCAATGAAATCCCCTGCCAGGGTTAGAGTTTTAATACTAGGTACTCATGAAGCATCAGTTAAAACAAACCACACAGCAGTTGAACAGTGCAGAAGAAGACTGGATACAAAATTCCCATGATCCCTCAAAGCACCTCTTCTTTAGATATGTGGCACTCTTTCCCTTGCTCCTGAGACGGGAAGAAGATAAAGTCGTTTTCTCTGCTCCGTTCCTCCTCAGACAGATGGACAGGTGGAGACTGAGGGTAGGACGCGGTGCTGTTATTAAGCGATTCTTCTTGGAGTTTGTGTGCTTTTTTCTCTCCTCCATCCCATCCGAACTGATTGAGCAAACTAACAAAAACTGTCTGGGGACCGTAGATGTGGAGAGGGCCTGTGAGAAAAAGAGAGAATTTGTGAACTTTCATACTATTTGTGCATGTTTTTCCTTTTTTTTCCATTAACATTTTTGTGACGAGTGTCCAAGAAAAGTAAAACTTAAAGTTGTTATAAATGTCTGGTTTAGAAATGTTTGTTATCATATTGGTTTCATGTTATTTTGAAAAACCTTTAAAGATTTAAAAAAAAAAAAAATGTATGTTATACATTGAATACATAAGAGTGTACCACACACATTGGTTTTTCATGTTTTATGGGGACATTCCATAGACATGATTTTTATACTGTACAAACTGTATATTCTATCCCCTAGCTATAACCCTACCCATAAACCCACCTATCACAGTATAATACATATAGTCAAACCAAAAATTATTCAGACGCTAGATATAATTTTTTTATATATATTTTTACTAGTGGGTACAGGACACTATAGTTCATTTATGTAAGTGAGGATAGCAAAATAAAGTAAATTGTGACATATTATACCCAAAAATTCTTCATACAGTGGACCACCAGTAAAACAAAAATGTTAAAAAAACATGATAAAATAATTCATTTAATTTTGGGGAGTCGAACCACATGACATTTTACAACCTGAACTATAGTGAATAAACTGAATGTCTGAAAGGTGTCTGAATACATTTTGGTTTGACTGTATATATATATATATATATATATATATATATATATATATATGTTTGTATAATGATATAATAATTCATAAATATCATATCATTGAGTTTTGGGGAGTTGCACCACATGACATTTTACAACCTGAACCAACCTTGCTTTGTCATAATAAGGTCAAATTATGTCAAATTATATTATATATTTTAAGAAACTTATTGACCATGTGATCAGTCATGAAGGTGTGCAGGGGTCCTCTTTATGATATCATTTATTTTTTGTTGTTGTTGTTTTTTTTATTGCATCTTTATGCATATTGGTTTGACCACATGACAAGATTTCACAGACAAATAAAAACAAATTTCAAATATTAATATGCAGTGAAGCAGTTTTGTTAAATAATAAAAGATTACGCTAAATAAGGTTTTCTTTTCAAGAATTGCATTCTTTTAATGTTCTTTTCAAGAATTTAATTGTTATGGTATCGTACACATTTTTTAGTGCATATTTATTTTTATTTTTCACTTCGTGCCATAAAGCGGTGTAATTTTAGGTATTATTTTTTTTGAACAAATAAATAGATCTGGAAAAAAAAAGAGCATTGTGTGTTTGACCCTTTTCATGAAAGACAAAAATCACAAAAAGCAACCCTTTATATAGTACCTAAATTTCCAGCTGGAGGCACAGCCTGCTCTGAGCTGACTGGCTTATGAAAAGAGCAGTCTGTGCTGTGATTGGTGGGTGTACTGCCATGTGACAGCATCCCCTGTGGGTGGGGCTGCTCATCTGGTTGGCTGGAAGGAGGTGTGGTCTCGCTGTCCACCTTAAGAAATGGAAGGACTGTAAGTCAGATAATTCATGACATATATGTTAAAATACTGCAAAAATGTGCACTCACTCATTACTTACCTCTATATTACCCAAAGAGCACTGCCTGACAACTGATGAAGAGGAGAAACAATGAGAGATAAGACAGAGATTAACCCAAAAAACCTCTGAGAAGAAATGTGTTTGTGTTCATGTGTGGATGTTACTCACAATGCTTAAAACATTCTTTCTCTTTCTTTCTGCACAGCCGGAAGAAGAGTACAAGGACGATGACAGATGTCATGACAGAAATTAACCCGAATAAAATCCACAAATTATTTTCACCTGTGAAATAAGCACAAGGAAGCATAACTATTTATGTTGAGATGAATAGGTGAGATGAAAAAGTTGCTATAAGGGAAAGAGCTCTGCAAGAAACAGTGCTCTCAAAGGGTGCTATCATTAGTCTAAAATCTAAAAAAAAATGGCAAAAATTAGTGTCCTCTATTGAATCCTATGAATATCCAAGTTGAAGTGACAGACTTACTTTGCCTTCCTGTTAAAGGTGCAATATGTAAAATTTTCTGTCTGCTAGAGGTCGCCAGAGGCCTATTCAAAACAAAGGCGTAGCTTGATGACACCAAGTTTGAGCGCGGATTCTTGGGACATGTGGTCTTCACCTCAACAGCCGGTGGAAATAATCGGGAAAGGACTCGGGAAGAAATCATTGTGGCGACCAGTGGCGCAAGTGTTAATGAGCTTCACCTGGGAGGCGCACCGGCCTTGAGTCCCTCACGGAGGAGCTCTGGGAGCATAAAAGGAGGAGCGACTACCGTGAAGGACGAGAGAGGACCAGGCCTGGACTTTATTTTATGTTTTGTTATGTTTGTGTGGCCGGCAGACGTCCGCGAGGGTCTGCCGGCATTACTTTCGTTTTGTTTTTTATTTTATATTTTATACTAAAGTTTTATTGAACGTTTGCCAGTTCCCGCCTCCTTCTTCCCCCAACTACTAACCGTGTTACAATCATGTTCATGGATGCGATTATTAACGTTACTGTAGTATGAAGCAGAGCAGGACCGAGTGTTGTGGGAGCTTAACGAGGACGATTTATAATCCCGCAGTAGCCGGCGCCGCTTCCGCTATTCCAGTCATGAGTATGAGGTAACGCAGCTCTGTTTATCATATTAGCTACATTTGAGTGTTGAAAATGATGTTATAACGTTACTCTGTGCGTTCGCTCTGTGGCTGCTGTGAGACACTGTTACACACTGCAGTAAGATAGATCGATTTTAGAATATCATATTAAATGCTGGATGGCTTGTGTTGATAAATCGCATTGAATTAATTTTAAAATGTATTGTATGATGTTGAAAATGCTGTATTACTGTTACTAAAACTAAAGCTGCATCTGATTATGCTATGTTAGCTACTTGACAAAATAGTGTTTTTCTCTGAGGCATGGTAAAGCACGGTACTTGCAAAAAAAAAACAAGAAAATTAGATTTAAACAATAAGACTAACCGTGTTGAGCTATATAACAATAATTAGTTTTTCTGTCTATAAATATATCAAAATAGTTGTTCCCATGTCTATTAAAACACGTAAATATTAAAGCGTCTTTGGTGTTTCCATGGTTTCTACAAAATAAAACCGGAAACCGAAGGTAACGGTATGACGCAGATGACAGGCGACTCCTCACACTTCCCGGAGCCTTGGTTAAAATTGCAATTTTCTAATGATTTACAAATAGTTGCAAACATTTGGAATATTGTAAGTACTCAATTGAACAAAATATATAACACTGGCCTAGTGGTTTTTTGGATATTTTACTGCAAAATTCTTACATATTGCACCTTTAAAGCAATTGTGCAGGAGGAATAAAAAAACATAAGTCATAAAAAAACATAAATGAGTTAGCATTAGCAGTTAGCAACTTATGGTTCCAATAGATTTTTGATTAAATGCCTGAAATAAGGTCTGTGGTGAACACAAGCTCAAGATATTTTGTCATGTTTAAAAGGCGGTTGCTAACAAGTGGCTAAATGACCAAAATAGAGTTCGTCAGAGACATTAATCATCACGCATTTTCAAAAAAGTTTCAATAGTAAAAAACTGTAAAAATGTCATGGTGTCAGCTGCTGCCATTTTGCGACTATTGTTTTGTTCACTGTAATGGATTATAAGAAAACAAACAGGTACGTTTTTAAATCAGTTTCATCTCAGATCAATATCTCTTATCCCCATAATTATCTAAGTGTCGAAATGCCGTGTAATATGTGGTATGACTGTACCGTAGCTCTTAAATGTCAGTCTAGTTTGAACTCGCCGCGCTAGCAACTGCTCTCTCCCCGGAAGCTTAATTTTTCGACAATATCCAATATCGACTTATGTGGCAAGTAGCTGTGTAATAACTGGGATAATGTACATCCAGCCGGTTGTTATCTCAGAATAAACCCCTTCAGGCTGATGCAAGACCAATCACCCTGTTGGGGTTTATTCTGAGATAACAACCGACTGGATGTACATTATCCCTTACATAAAAATAGTCCATTGCATAGAAAATCTACTCACTAGTCTGCATTCACAGGCGTGTTGTGTTTATACTTGCACTCTTGCAAACTTTTCAATCTATTCTAACTCCCACTGGCAGATTTAGAGTATTTATATTTAAATGTGTATCAAAACTTTAATACTACAAAGAAAACTATATCCAAAATAGACCATCCAAATATTCTCTCATCTCACATTCTCAAAAAAAAAAAAAAAAAAAAACGAGAGAAAAAAAAGGTGTGGGTAGATTCCTCCACTATACCACAAAAACAACACATTAGATCCTTATCAGGGAAGGTGTTTTTTAAATTTAGATTGAAAGAGTTGGCAGAAGTTTAGCGGTGGTGATGATGAAGTCATGTAAACGTGGTGTAGTTTGTTTACTTTATAACCTAACTTCAATATTTTACTTCAGGTGATTGTATAACTTCCGCGTTCTTAAAGGTTGTGAAGATTATCATGATAATAACGAAATGTGCATGAATCATAAACTTTCTGCAATGATCTAAAATCTTAATATCTTTATGTGGCAGGAACCAGGGTGATGCTAACTTCTGGATTGGCCTACAAAAATAGGTCATCCCTGCAGCACTCTATAAAGATTCAAGCCAACCTCCTGCTCCCCCTAGTGGCAGACCCCTATTTGGCTAAAACACACATGGAAAAGCATGTTTTGATAGGCTAATTTCAGATAATATGAGTATAAATAGCTGAGGGTCCTAGTAATCAGCATGCACTGTATGTGATGAGGGCCCGGGGGCCCTTGCTGTCAGGCCCTAAAGTTATCGACCGTGAGGATTGAGGCTTTGGAAGGCCTTGACAGTCTGAGGCCCTGGGCAACATCCCCATTGGCCAAGTCCCCAATCCAGTCTTGATTCAAGCATACTACTCTTCCTTAATTTCTTATTTTGGAATGAATTCAAAATACTGCATATTTTGAGGCATACAAGTGTACACACATCATGGTTTGCAAACGTTTTTGTCAGCGAAACTTTTAGATGTAAAATATTTACTTAAAGTACCCCCTGAGATTAAAGAGGCCATATAATGTCCTTTTTTCAAAGTTTTAAATTTGTTTTGGGGTCTACTTGAATAGGTTTTCATGCTTGTGACTAGTTGCATGAGCCCGCCATTTTGGATTTTCGATCAGTGAGTGTACACATATACACTTGCGGTTTCGCTTTATGCCGGTGCAGAGTGCCGGAGAAAGCCGAAAATAATCTCTTACAGTTATTTATAGAATCTGTTATATCACTTAACAACAACTAAGATATATAGTACAATCACATGAGCCAATGGCATTTAAATGCATGCATGCATGGGTTAGAATAGATTAACGAACTCATGGTGCATACGCATATATAATGACAATATGCCTGTAAATATACAACTACAATTAGAGTTTTCTTCATAAAACGAACATTCACACATTTGCCCTGTGATTTATTTCCATATTTCTCAATTCTGAGCATATATTTTCACATACCTACATTAATTGCTCCATCAATATGATCACATAGCTACTTTACGATTTCTTTCCATCTATTATCTTTTTAAATAAAAACAAGGGCTGTGAAAAGACTGCGATTAATTTACATTTTTAACTGTAGCACAAACAGTTATAGGTAGCCTACGTTTTTTTTTTTTTTTTTTTTTACCCGTAGTAAAATACGTTTCCTGTTGCTTTGACGAGACAGATTTATGCAACAGATGCTCTTTACTCATCTCACTTGAACTAAATAAATGCAGTAATTAATAGAAACGCACAGGAGAAATTCCTTCCGAAAAGCGCAGTGTGCTCTGATTGGTCAGATGGACCAGTGAGTTCTGATTGGTCAACTGATTCGAGTGTGTTTCTGAAATCTCTCACCCCTCACCATAACCACGAGTTTCAACCATAGACTGTGAAAAAAAAAATGGACGACGCACCTTCATTCTCTTCTATTGTAGTAAGTGAAGCCCCCAGTGTGTCAATATGGCGCTGACATCTTGAGTCTCGAGTCTGCGCATAAGTGAACTTGAAACCCGAGTCTGCGCAGTAGTGAGTGCGAAGTGGAGCCGCAATACTCAGAACAACTCATTATTTCGGTGTGAAATGAACAGTTATGGAAATGTAGAAATGAAAGGAAAGCTCCAATCACCTCGCGTTTGTTGACGCATTAGTGACTACTTCAAGTCAAGTCACCTTTATTTATATACACTGCAAAAAATGCTGTTCTTACGTAGAGTTTTTGTCTTTTTTTCTAGTCAAAATATCTTAAAGTTCTTAAATCAAGAAGCATTTTCTTGACAAGTAAAAATTATTTTCTTGTTTTCAGGAAAAATAAGTCAGAATTAAGTGAGTTTTTCCTTAAAACAAGCAAAATAATCTGCCAATGGGGTAAGCAAAATAATCTTATTTCAAACCAAAAATAAGATATATAAACTTGTTTTCAGTTTGACATCTTAACTAACACCAGCATGATAAAAACTGCCTAATATGAGAGAAATTATCCCACTGGATTACATGGAGAGGGCAGGGTTTATGACCTATTCTGCTTCCAGCCACCAGTTTAGGTCATAAACCCCGCCCTCTCCATTAAATGTAATGGGACGAGACACAAACAAAAATCAAATTAAACTTAAAATATTTTTTTCCAAAGACAATTTTTCATTATGTTTTCAAAGTTTTCATCATGCTGGTGTTTGGTTTTAGTTATTTGATGCTATAAAAACTGGGGTGTGACATCATGATTGACTTTGATATCGCGGCTCTACTTCGCACTCACTATTGCGCAGACTCGGGTTTCAAGTTCACTATGCGCAGATTTGAGACTCAAGATGTCAGCACCATATAGACACACCGGAGGCTACACTTCAACGGAAGAGAGAGAAGGTGCGTCGTCCATCTTTTTTTACAGTCTGTGGTTTCAAGGCACCACTAACACAACTCAACCAGGCCTTGCCCCTTTTTTTGCATATACTGTGGGCGGGGAATAATTTAAATGTAGAATATTGTGATGTGTACGTTCTGGAAAAAAGCTCAAAACTACAATCCAGGCGTTTCAGCGACTTCATAAACATACTGCCTTTGATGTGGACTTTGTACTTTGTAACTTTGCAGACCTTTTTCAGGCTCAAACGGCAACATTACACACTTAACAAAGTTGAACATTTAAATTTACAATGTAATTTTACTGTTTAATATTACAATAATTTAATGCTCATGGACCTCTAATGTCAATAATAGTATAGTAGTAATAATAATCATACTTAGTAGTAGTACTATGTTTTAAATCTAATTATAAAAATAAAGACATAAATATATTACTGTTTTAAATGGGAGAATGAATATTTGGTATTTATAATAATGAAAAACTCTGAAACATGCAGCGCACCAGACTAGCCTATGCAATTATTTAATTAAAATGCAGCCTTTAATTTGTTTATCGCACTAAGCTATATCATGATTATCGTGCAGCCCCATTTATTTATTTTCATTTAACATTCAGTATAATTCATTATTCGCTTTTCATCAACTCACAAACCCCATGCAGTTTCCCCACAAATCCCCGTTTGGGAAACCCTGATGTAGAAGAAAAAAAGCCATGCTTACCCAGCAAGCTCTGTGCACTTTTGGATGAAGTGGTGGATGAAGTGGTGGATGAAGGGGCATCAGTAGGGGTGAAGGACGAGCTTGAGTTGGTGACAGGAGCACAGTTCTGACATTGTCTTGTGATTTGGTCTATCCAGTTACATTCATTTCCCTTCTGACAGCGACACACTACATCTGATGTACGCGTACACTCCTTTTCCACCTCCATATTGAATTCTAAAACACACACACACAAACGTGTTTTCAAAATGAAGCACTTTTTGCCATACTTCCTGTTTCTATTCTCACTTCCATCTTGTTTATACTATCATGGGTAAATTAGGTGTAAAGAGCTTCATACCAGCATTGCAGTTCTGGAAGCAGCGGTGACAAGATCCTTCTCTGTTCTCCTGACTGGTGAAGAAACCAGGGTCGCAAGGAACACACTTACAGTCTGACTGGTAATAATATCCTGAGAGATGATGATGGATGGTCAGGAAGATAGTGAGGAAAAAGTGGAAAAGGAAATGTCACTTACATGACATCACAGCAATAGCAAACCACAACCATCCAATCAATTCCCAACAGACAAGTCCCTCCCTACATTTTTTCTTGTTGGAGAAGTCATTTTTAACATGTATGGCTTCTGGTGTAACCAGCTATTTATTTTAGCAGTACAAAAATTGTCCGTTATGCTGCTTTATATTGCAAACTGGTATTTGTTATCATGTTATTTTAATTTATTATTGTAATCATGAACACATTCGCTGCGTTCGAAATCGAATACTTCCCTACTGCGAAAAACAGTACGCCAAAAGAGTATGTCTGAACACATAGTATTCGAAAAAAAAAGATCTCTGCTCAGATTCTGAAGTGTGCATTCAATGGACTCTTTACTATTCCATGAGGCCACAGGAGAGGATTTATGGATAAAAGTGATGTGATGCAACTGACGCTGGTAGGTCATGTGACAGTAACAACATGGCGGATGTAGAACATCTGAATTTCATTCATACTACCCATATTCATTCTATTCACACTTTTTTAATGGTCGGTAGAATTTAAATTAAACCTACTCGGACAGTACGCAATTTCAGACGTAGCAAATCTGACTTCTAGCGCAAATAGATTTAGTGTTATTCTTGTAGTTATTCACCTATAGCGGCTAATGAATCAATGGTCTTGCACATTCACAACAGCTTACTTTTACATCGAAAAATATGGAGCACTGAAAAATAATTTCAGGGTGCAAATAGCCCACCTTGTTGGCAGTGGCTATTTAAACTAACTCCGCCCACCAATGTCTGGTAACAGAATCGGTGGTGACGAGAGTAAGGTGGGTGGCTAACTTCTGACGCGACCAACCCAAGATCTGCCATTTTGCAAACTCATTCTCTTTTTTCCCATCATACATCAGCTCGCAGAGGCATCTATTTTAAATACAAATGATGAAAATATTCAAAAAGTGGAATTAAATTGCCTGAAGGAAATTTAATAGTGGGAATAAAGTGTTTAATAGGCATAATTAGCGGTAGGTGTAGTAGGGGACGGCTTTAGGGACAAGGATGATTAATGTCCCAATAAGACAGTATCAATTTATGATTTTAATAAGTATAATCATATACACTAAATAAGTTAGTATTGTTATACTACAATACACTGAGGTGCAAAAAAGACTATAGAACGGAAGAAGTGCAACAAGCAATATGGCGGAATAAGTCCCGCCTTCTAAATAAGAGCTAATCACCATTTGACCCTTCGCCTGGAGTTTGATTGACAAGCGATCTAACCAAACATAACGCCGAATCCACAATTTTGTCCGACAAAGCAGTCAGGAGTTAGAAGATTAGCCTCGGTGGACTTGAAATTGAAGAATGGTGTGTACTGATGTCTTTCTGCGTTTGAAACAACAGTCCTCATGTTCATTCATGTTTATTTGCTGCTATAAATTAACTAGTAGGAAGAGATGATCATTGGTTCACGAGCCGCTTGAGCTGAGGCGCTACAGCAATCTGTCACGACACATTAAAGAGCCACAAAGCCGTTTTTATTGTTCGAATTTCTTTAAAGAAATGACACAATTTGAAAGCTGGGACTTTGTTTAATATCATAAGTAATTTGTCTTTGCGAAGAGTCAATTGGTAAAAACATCGCGTCACTGCAGTGGCCGTTAGAAGCTCCGGTTCCTATAGAAAAAATCAGACACTCGCCTCCGAAATGAGTCACAAGAGACGCGACACTAATTGCGCATGCGCATTAGCTTTATCCAGCCTGGAAAATACTGTTTTTTGTCATGATTCGTGCGTTTAGAAATAAAATGTATGAGACAGTTGTTGTCAGATTTCATTGGTGATTTGAAATATGAAATTTAATCAAAAGCTTTGTAAAGAGCTTTAGAGAATTTGATGTTTCCCCATTCAAAGAGATAGAAGCTGCACTTGCATGCCCAAGAGGCATTTCAAAGATGGCCGCCGAGTGAAATGACTTGTCTTAAAGGGACTTTGGGTGCAAGTAGTATCTGACACTGTTTGCACTAGGTATAAATAGCATCTAACAACTATTTTTACACTCAGTGCCAAAAAAAAATCTGCTATTTTCACTTAATATAAATAGCATCTATGGCTGTTTGAACCTAGTGTAAATAGCATATTTTTTCTCCTTAAAAAGGTCATTACAATTACTAAGTGACAAACGTGAATGCACAGAATAGATAGATGTAAAATGACTTTCATAACATATTTAAAGGAGTAATAACTAAATTTGTATTTGACTGTGCACAGTCTACAGCTCAAAAGGGCACATTCTGAATTTCTTAAAGGCGGATGTGGGTGCTTGCGCACAGACACACTCACGTACGTGCACACACACACTTATATGCACAAACTCATACTTGCTGACTGAGGTCTCTTAAGGGGAGAGATGAGAAATAGCATCAAAAACAGGACGTTACAAAGACGCTCAAACAGGCAGTGGCATTCTAATGAAGGAAGTGGTTGACGCTTCTGTGTCAGAACATACCATTTCCCATCACGAGAGAAAAAGAAAGAGAGGGAAAGGAAGAAGAAGAAAGAACGATGAAGAAAAACCTAATAAATAACCACTGATTTCTTGAGCAATTTCTTGCTCAGACCACATAAGTAATACTGGGAAGTGTGGTGACAGAAAAGTACGCTCACGCACTCCGCACAAACAGGGATCGAATTCAGAGAAAGTGATGGCAGATATGAAAGGCTCTGAGAAATATAACGCCCAAACATGCGTTCTCACCTGCTGGACACAAAGAGCATTTTTCTAAGACGCCTCTGGGATTTCTGACTTTTCCGTCCTGTTCAATGCAAACGACAACACCAAAGAAAGTTAGCAATGGATGAGTCCAGTCATGCTGTAGCTACCTTTAAAGTGCACATTATTAGAGTTTGGTTCTGTGCTGCTTCAGATCACACATTGAGATCTGAGCGTCCAGCGTAATAAAAGTCTGCACAACACGGCGTCTTATGTTAACATAATTTATCATAAACATTATAATGTATAGTATAATAATTTACCATAGGGAGGCCGTATATATGGTGACCTGTCAGCATCACCATGGCTACAGATAACATTGTCACAAGCATCTGTAAATAATAACATTTTATCAGACAAGAAGTGATCCATATAGGCTACACAACATATCACACACACCCTACATCAGTCACTCACTGGAGAACATAAAAGCATACGCAATCAAACATTTGAAAAAATGAGTGTGATGTTAAGTTTCATATCAATATTCACATGTCCAATAAAGCACATTTTGCAACAGCTGAGTTTGCCAAAAAATAAAAATAAAAAATAGGGGAAGTAGATTCGTGAATCTGATGCAAACAGCAAGTAAATTCGTGACCAGCTTTTTGTTTACTTTACTTTTACCTGTTTTACTAAATTTTACATTTCAGTCAGCATCTTGTAACTGCATTTTAGAAAGTGAAAAACACAAAACAGCATAACAATAACTGCAGTATAAGTGAAAATAGCAAGTACCTCACAGTTAGTAGAATCCAAAATGTCATCAAATGCTTTCAAACTCAGTTTCTGTGTCTTCTGCCAGCCTGTATTCTGTTCTGCTCAATACATCTCATTGTTTCCTCACCTGCTGTGTCTTCCTGTCATTCTCCTCCCTCTCTTTCTCACACTGCCCTTCACCTGCTTACTGTTTTGGAGAGAGAGAGAGAGAGAGGCAATAGCTTCACATAGCTACTGTGCAGCTGTCACGGTTTCATTATTACTGGTTTGATTAAGGCTTGGACACATTCAGAATGTGAGTTCTAATTGGAGTAGTTTTGGAATGCCTCATAAAAACATACACATTCATCTGTTTGCACGAAGCTGCACACAAAATGAAAATAACTTTATTTTATGTAGATCAAACTCCCTTTTAGGAGTACATACCCAGACCTAAAGCTAACGTCATGAAGCAGTTTAAAGACAAAAGGTCAGAGTTATTTTAACTCGCACGAATGTCTGTGGCTTTGATCTTAAATGTCTTTTCAATTTACACCATTTGGCCTTTTTTTCCACTATCACCTTATTAAGCAACTAAGTGCGTAACAGACTGGCAGATAAACAGATACTTAAGAGGAAAAAATGACCTATAGATTGAAAAAGAAAACGCTATGACACAAAAACTCCACTCGTCGCGATGTGTGTTCAGCTGTAACCTTTATTCTGAAATCTTTTTAAAGCTCCAGTCTTTCTGTACACTTGCAGTGAAGCGAGCAATTCCTGTTCTGCTTTGGGTTACACATACATATTTATATATACATATAGTCCTGTTACTCTTTAAATCAAAATACACATGTGACATTGTTTCGGTCCTTTTCCTCCCCGTAGACACTCAGAAGGGTTCTGCTGTCACTGGACAGCATCTGATAGGCTCAACCACAGTGGCACATGTGTAAATTGAAAGAGAACCCATAAAAGATAAACATTCATACAATTCCACAGTAGGAACAAGTTGAGATTCATTCCTGTGAGATGTTACAGAATGACACGGAGATGCTATGAATGATTATGAGATCATTCAAACCTTCTTCCAGACTCTCAATGAGTCCCAAGCGATCATTTCAAATGTTGTAATTCTCTTGTCAAGGTTCAGGACTTGCTTGCATAGCCAGCATTCGAGCATTACAAAGACTCTCCCTTTGACTCTTCTAGGTTACAGTATCATTGCATTCATACATTTATTGCAAATAAGCATTCTTTCGAAGCACTTTTCTCTTTTTTTTTCTGTTATTATTTTGGTGAGGATACTGTGTGGAATTTACTCATTGTTTGTAGCCACTGAAAATCTGAAGAATCTTTAAGAAAAATTCAGTCAGTTCCAATGAGTCATTTTCCTGACTGTATATAACTATTGCCGTTTTCATACAAGACAGGATTTGTGGTTATTGAATTAAGAGAATTCTCGTAAAAGACGTTTGCTTTAAGGTCATATAGCAACAAACAAGAAGTAAATTGCTGTAGAAAACAACCACTTACTCGTTGCAGAAACCTGGAGTGCTCACTCCATACATATACACATGCATACATAAGTCTTACACACGTAGTTCAGCTCAGTGCTGCAAAACAAAAACAAAAAAACTCAATTAAAAGATTTTCTGTGGACGAACAATGGCTTAGTTGTTTGCAATGACAACAGAAATGTCACAAACAACATGATAAGCAATGTTTAGTTCACATACAAAACCATTTTCCTCAAAATCAAATTTGAACATTTCAATTAATCATCCTTTGATTTTTCAGGGCTAATATTTTTTCAATGATTTTTACACATTAATATCATAAGGCTGTCTATAAGTTTGTACCCATAGAACATCTTTGAAATAATGTGAAATAACTCAAATATTCAGCAAAATCAAATGAATCTGCAAATCCCCGACAGAACTTCACAGTGGTCAGAGGGAAAAACCTAAGGCAGACACACAATGTTGTTCCTCAGTCAGTATGCAAAAAATAGAAGAAGATGAAAAGAAAAACAACCTGAGGATGGTTCATAACATATCGTTCAAATGAATAAATTCTGTTCTGGCTCGTCATAGAAAGTGATATGTGTGATACGTTTATTAAAGCTTTCATTCTTTGTTTTTCAACAGCGAAAAATTTACATGCTGGATGTACAGCACCATGTTTTCAAAAGCATGAGGTTTTCATTTTCACTGTGTGCAGTATCTTTCCTGAATGTTTTATTTCACATTTGGCACTCGAAATGTCTTTGTCAAAGAGTTTGAGTCTCTATTCTTGAATTCAAGCTGTGGTTTTACGCTCAGACTACAGATATGAATGACCAACAAACATAAAGTCGGTTTGCCAGTTTCTTCTAGAGCTACTATATTAGTTCCTGTGGGCGTTTGGTTAGAATTAGAAAGTGCTCTCCCAAAAGAAGAGCTGATTATTACAAATCACGTGAGGTTCTTAAGAACTTTAGAACTTTCTAGAATCAGATTGCACATCAATTTGCAAGATAATCACTGAAGGATCTAACCCAAGGGTATCCAAACTAGTTCCTGGAGGGCCACTGTCCTGCAGAGTTTTGCTTCAATTTTCCTCAACACACATGCCTGGAAGTTTCAAGTATGCCTAGTAAGATCTTGATTAGCTGGTTCACTCCAACTTGCCTCACCACACCTGCCTATAATAAGACCTTGATTAGATGGTTCAGGAGTGTTTGATTGGGGTTGGAGCTGAACTCTGCAGGACAGTGGCCCTCCAGGAACAGGACTGGATACCCCTGATCAAACCCATCAGGATCTCACTCTTGTAGGTGGAAAGAAAAGGAAACATGCTCATCAAACCAATTCATGGGGTCTTTAGATCATTCTTCAATGGGTCTTCTAATCCATGAGATCATTCTTCAATTGATAAAACCCATCAGGCTCTCACACTCAAATGCAGGGGTGTCCAAACTTGGTCCTGGAGGGCCACTGTCCTGCAGAGTTTTGCACCAGCTTGCCTCAACACACCTGCCTGGAAGTTTCTAGTATGCTTAACAAGACCTTGATTAGCTGGTTCAGATGTGTTCAATTGGGGTTGGAGCCGAACATCTGCAGGACACCCAACAAATCTTAATCCTTGTGAATCCTGCAAATATTCCCCATTTCCACCTCAGAGTACAAAATTGAAAAAGATAAGAAACAAAGTCGCAATTATGAGAAATGAAGCGATTGTGAGATATAAAGTCATAATTACATGAAACAATGTTGTGAAATATAAAGGCGCATTTACTAGAAACAAAGCTGCAATTGTGAGATACAGTCACAATTACAAAAAACAGTATGAACAATATGAAGTTACAATACTAAAAAAAACGGCAATTGTGCGATATAAACTCGCAATTCCTAAAAACAGTTGCAATTTTGAAATATAAAGTCACAATTATGAGAAATAATAGCTGGGTTTACATGGACCCTAATAATCCGATTGTAATCAGACTAGTAGCACAATCGGAATTAAAAAAAGTCAAATGTAACCACATCAATCGGAATGAATTGGCCAGATCTGATTAAAATTTCATTCGGATTGCAATGGGTGGTTTGTTCATTTTTTAATCCAATCAAGAGGACATGTAAACACTTGATTGGATTGAAAACCGAAACTGGAAAGTACTGCGCATGTGCAATGACGTAGAAATAGCGTGATGACGTGTGACGCGCAGCTGTGCTTCCCGTTAAATAAAGTGTCATAAATAAGTGTCCTGTTATTCTGAAATTCTCTTTCTACTCATCGTCTGTGAAATGTAGCAGGACATGGAGCAAGATGACTGGTTTTGGGCATGGGAAAGGGCGCTTTTATTGCCTGATAAAGACAAGCAGCACGACTCAACGGTTCCTGTGCTCTTCGTCGCCTAATAGAGTGCCTCAGGGATGACGCATTTTTGTAGGCATAATCCGGAAGCGAGTTAGCATTTTAGGACTTCCGGTTCCAACGCCGTCAAGTCTATGGGTTTTTTGAATGGGTTTTTGCTAAATCACCTGAAATAAGGTCTGTGGTTAACAAAGCCTCTAAATACTTTTACGTTTTGATCTATGACATAAAACACACCAGTTATAAGCCACTTGGGATTTTTTTTACTTTTACTGTGTCTTAAAATCAGCGGTTGCTAACAAATTGCTAAAAGGGACTACTTCCTTTGGCGGGGACCTTAGACGTCATCATTATCATACGTCATCATAAGTATTCATAACAGCACAGATCATAATCAGCAGCATGTTTTTAAATAAAGTTGTTTTCTAAATAAAGTTTGAGGACGCTTGGTGGTGACGACGTTGATCCGCGACCATGGTGTGCTGTAGTTCGTTTATATCCTACTGTTAGCCTTTTATATCTGACCACTTTATTTAGGCTTCAAAATCTATAAATGTTGTGTTAACTTGTAAAGATTATCTTGATAGACAAAACGTGTAAGTGTCATAACCCTTTGTTAAACACAGAGCTTATTTTCTGCGATTTTCCAAAAGTCTATGGGAAAAATGCATAGGCTTTCAACATAGGAAACCTAGGGTTGGCCTACAAAAACGCGTCATCCCTGGGGCACTCTATAAGGATCCGAAATAGATAAATATTAATTCTGCTTTTTAAATCAAAGAAAATGAGGATGGTTAGTATGCAACAACAGCGGGAAACTCTGTATATTTTTGCTGTGAGCGCACGTCAAAAGATTAAAACCGATCAGAAGCTTGTGACATATAAACGTGCACATCAACCTGATCACTTTATTTGGCGTTCATGTAAACAGTACATTCGGATTCATCAATTGGAATAAATTCTTTCAGATTGAAGCAAGTAGTGTCCATGTAAACGTAGCTAATGTTGTGAAATAAAAGTCGCAATTACCAGAAACTAAGTAAAATTACGATTTAATGTAAAAACAGTAAGAGATGAAATTGCAATTACAAAAAACAATGATATAAGTGAGAGATATGTCAAAATTCGGAGAAATAATGTTGAAATAGTGAGATAATTCTGAAAAAAAGTGGCAATTGTGCGAAACAAAGTAACAATTGTGAGATATAAGGCCCCGTCCACACGGAGACGCTTTCTGTGTATGCGCACAAATTTTGTATCGGATAGGCTTTTCGTTCACACGGCATTTTTTCGCTATTTTTGTGTCATCACCACACGTGTCGACCCTAGTCAGTCACCACTAACAGCACAAAACAACAACAATAATAGCGTACTACATGCTTATTTTTGTGCTGCAGAAGCTACCGCGCCTAAAGCTTTATTAAAATAAAGCTTTATTTCAAAACTTTACTAAAGTTTGTATACAGCGCGCAAGGTTTATGCGCATGCTTCTTCGTTTTTAGTGTATCTCTATTGCAGAATTACAGCGCCACATACTGATCTTGCATGTATACTACATCGTTTTGAGTCGTTTCAGTGGTTTCGTGTGAACGCAGATATGGAAAGGAAAAAAAAAAAAGATTGGATAGGGTAAGCTCTGGCTTCGTGTGGACGTAACCTAAAGTTGCACCTTTGAGATATCTGGCAAACTATCTTTTTTGTTTGTTTGCTTGTTTTTTACTCTGAGGCAGAAATTGGTTTCCTTAAGATCTCTCTGATAAATAGATCATATTTAAATAATATTTAGTTTGTGGGGTCTTTAAGAACATTCATCAATGAGTTTAACCCAGAGTTGTCCTATCCAGCTCCCAGAGGGCCACAGTCCTGCAGAGTTCAGCTCCAACCCCAATTAAACACACCTGAACCAGCTAATCAAGGCCTTACTAGACATACTAGAAACTTCCAAACAGGTATGTTGATATAAGCTGGAGCTAAACTCTGCAGGAGCAGGTTTGGACATCCCTGAATTAACCCATGGGGATCTCTCTTTCTACAGGTAGAATCTAACAAGATGGGATGCTTAAACTATCATGGACTATCACCACTAGAATGAAAATAACTCTTCAGGGTCTTGCTCTATCACCTTATTCTACTCTTTCAGTTCCTAACAGAACACAGCCAGTCTAGACTACGAGACTGTTCCCAGTGAAAACAACAGGTCAGACAAATGGGTAGATCTTTGCATCAACCTCAGTCATCAGAGGCACCAGCAAGGTCTTAAGGACACAAAATAGAAAAACGCCAAGGGTGAACTACACTGGAAGGATTTTACTATCCAAAATAGAAATACTAGATACTTTTATGGACTGAGCGGTTCTCATATCTATAGCAGCGATAAATATACAGCATTTTCATGAAATAATTTTTTTCGGAAATGTACCTCCACCGGCAGAGAAAAAGGCTCAATATCATTTATCTTAAAGGAGAAAAATGAGGGGAAAAGTGAAAAGGAAATAACATAGCGGTTGACATGCGTAACGCTCTGACATGTACTCGGAGCCATAACATCCTCGAATCTCACTCGTCTGACCTCACCCATCACTCATGTTTTCCACCCGCAAGAGGAAGTAAAAGAGTTCATTATTCTAAGAGCGCAAACAGCCGAGACTCCAAAGCAGCCTGGCATCAGCACAATACTGTTAGCATGAAATGTCATTTATTTCATGTTCATTTAAGCACAAAGATGGGGGACGTGCAGGCTACAGTTACCTCCACCCTTCACTAGCATAAACAGCCCGGTATTTACAACAGCTCAGACAGGAAGCACATCACACCTACTGACCCACGGCTTACAGCGGCACGTAACGGTACATGCGGCAACAATAAGTGAGCAAATGTCCCCTCAGAGTCTCTAGGAAATGGAAACTTTGTGAAAACACTGTCAGTGATTTTCTGCCAGACATACGAAATCAAAAGTGATTGTATTCACTGCAGAAAATATAATGACTCAGACATTTGGAGATGAGAACGGAAAACATGATTGATACTCGCCGGTGGACGGGCTCGCTGAAAGCAGATAAAAGCAAACAATCGTGTGAGGACTCTCATCTTTATGATTATGTAGGTGTGAAAACAGTACCAGAGGGGAAATGTTCTCTTTTGGGCACTCAGCACATACAATGTAATTCCATTTCCCACCACTAGAGGCAGTGACTGGATAGTCTGCAAAAACATGAGCAGGGTTGATCATGGTACTGATGATGGGTGCCGTGAAGAGATGAGGGGTGCTTTTTCTTCTTCTTGCAAACACCTTCTGCATATTGTCGTCATTATCTTCCTCCTTCCTCCGTTTTATCCCTCTCTGTTTCCCCGTTCGCATCTGTACCTCCTCCGGGTATAGAAGAAGTGGATTTACTGTAAGGTGGTAAAAGGAATAAATCAACAAAATATATGTTCTTGTACTTTGAGTAATAGTAAAATATAAACTGTGTCATTCATGAGTTTTGATCAGTCACACAAACTTTCAGATGCTGTTTAGTTTCAGCATCTGAGCCGAAAAAAAAGGTAAATGTTGATGAAAGACAACGGTTTTAACTGGAGTATTATTATTTTTGCTGTATATTTCAGAATACTTAAAGGGACAGTTCACCCAAAAATTACATTTCTGTCATCATTTACTCACCTTCATGTCATTCCAAACCTGCATTTATTTATTTATTCTTTGGAACAGAAAAGATTTTTGAAAAATGTTGGTAACCAAACAATTCCTTTGACTTTCATTGTATAGACATTTCGCAAAATATCTTCTTTTATGTTCCACAGAAGAGTCATACATGTTTGGAACGACACGAGGGTGAGTAAACGATGAGAGAATATTTGGGTGAACTGTGAACTATGTGTATCTATGTTGCTGACCTCATAAATATGCATATATGAATGTAAATCCATGGTTTACAGCGGTGTAATTTTAGCATCATGAAGTTGCTATTACAGTTTTTATTAATAGCTTGAATTTGTTTTTGACACAAATTTCACAATTTGATTTCGATTCACAAGCATGCAATTCAATTCTATTCAAATTCTATTTGGCCAATCAGGTATCGGGCTACTTACATTTAAATTACACATAAGGACATTTTTTTTAATAATAATAACATTATGACAATAAATTTTTACAATTTTTTACAAATTTTTACAAATTTCAGTAAGTTGTACTGTATCTTTCAACATACCTTCTGATGTTCATTCATTTTTATTTCATGCTGTAACTAGCAATAAAGCAGAAGAGATGACACTTAATGCTGCCGCTTGGCTTGAACTGAAGGCGCTATATGATGTCTTGCCACATTAAAGAGCACTAAAACGATATTTATTGTTTGAATTTCGTAATAAGATTGACAGAATGCGATTTAGTAGATGGGTGGCACGCTATGACAGGGAGACTTTTGCCTCTGACCTTTGAGGAGTGAGCAGCCTGTTCTCTCTCCTCTGCCTATTTTTCTTTCTTTATCTCTATTTGAGGTTTTGCAAACTTTCTCTACCTGTTTTAACTTAAAACGTTTCTTTTAATGTCAACTTTACCTTGGAATCTATTATTTCACATACTTTTTATTTGTGTTATTTTTGTGGATTTTCTTCACCTTCTGGACTCTTTCATTTTTACATCAGTCAAAGTGCATATATCAGGCCCCACCCATGTTTCAGTAGGTTGCTATAGGACTTGGCTAGCCTCCACATGTGCTGTTTGAGGCGATTTGGGATCGAAGAACTCTTTTCAAAGCGGCTGGGCTTCATCCAAACATCTCTAGGACTTATTTCCTTCTCTAAATCTACTTTTCTGCATCTCTCATCCACCTTTGACAGCTTTAAACAACAACAGCTACAGGACGATTGGCACCACCAACAAGCAGCTCACCCCACTGTCACAATCACCCCTCTGCCCAGTTGTCACTACTCTAAGAAATCTGGCTGAAGAAATTAATGGTATGCATAGGCTTCTAAACAAGCTCAGCAAGTACCACACACCAGGTTCTTCTCCCTCTCCCACCACACTTACAGGGGTGTCCGACATGTGTCTGACTTGTAGGTAAGCATGCTTCTTTTCTGAATATTCCTGTCATTTGCAGTACTTGATGCATGGTCATAAAAAACAAGAGGTTCTTAAATACAAGTAAACTAATCAGGGTGAATCATACAAAGATTCATATCACAGCACAGCCTCTTAAAACTGCTATTCTAAATGTAAGGTCATCAACAAGTAAGCCTTTTGTAATTATCCAAACTGTTGAAAACCATAAGCTGGATATCATCTTCCTGGAACATGGCTTGACAGTAATCATAATTTTATCCTAAATGAAACATCTCCACCAGGTTTAAGATATTTCAGTGTCCCTAGATTTAATAAGAAGGGTAGCCAACATGTTTATCTGGGAGATTTTTGAAACATCTGAATACTTTGCAGTTCATATGAAGAGTGAACAGTCTGTTATTTTATTAGTTTTGTATCATCCTCTTAGACTAGGCTTTCTTGGTGATCATGGAGAACTGCTTTCTTGGATTTTAACTGCCTTTGAAAATGTCTTAATCACTGGTGGTTTTAATATCCATATGGATGTAATTTCTGATCATCGACTGTTAATTTCACAGAGTAACTAAACTCATTTGGCCTTAAGCAGCATGTAACGCAAACATGGTCACACACTCGATCTAGCGATATCATGTGGCTTAACCATCAGCCACCCACAGATAACAGATGTTGCCATATCTGGCCACTACTGTGTCTTTTTTGAGATTTCAGTATGTACCAAAACTGTGAGTGATAAGAAAACTGTCAGTCGGGCTGATTCTGCCGTGACCTTCATGGAGTTCATGTCATCATCTCTTCCTCCTCTCACTTCCCCCTCTGTAGACACTTACGTTGAGAATTTTAGTCTCAGGCTCTCTGAGTGTATTAACTTTGTTGTTTCTTTAAAAACAAATACCGTCTCACAGAACATAGACAGAACAGAACAGACATAGTACATCCATTGTAAAATTAAGAAGACTCCAGGAGAGCAGAAAGTGGAAGCGCACAAGTTCTTACAGTTCACCATGATATCTATAAGACTCATCTAAAAATGCTATATAATGCAATGAGGTCTGCAAGAAAAGCTTATTTTTCAAGTTTAACTGACCGCAACAAATACAACCCTAGATTCTTATCCTTCACTATCGACAGGCTACTTAACCCCTCAGCTCAAATATCATCAGAACTTCTCACAAGTGCAAAGCGCAATGAGTTTGCAGAATTTTTAATGACAAAATGACTTCCATAAGACAAAACATTGCCAGCACTTGTAAGGTCACCGACTAATCATTTGCAATGTACACTTACACTGGTCATACACTGATTCTTCTGTGTTCAGTAACTACAGACCAATCTCTAATATACCATTTCTTGGTAAAATATTTGAAAAAATAGTATCCATAAAGCTCAATAACTATCTCAATACACTAAATGAGAAATTTCAGTCTGGCTTCCGGACAAACCAAACCACAGAAACGGCCTTGTTTAGGGTTTTAAATGATCTGAAAGTTATTCGGGACTCTTGGCAATCCTTGTTCTTTTAGATATGAGTGCTGCTTTTGACACCATTGATCACGAGATTCTACTAGACCGACTTGAAACAGACCATGCATTTATTATGTCTAGACTTGGCTTCTACAATAGCGTTTTGCTGGGTTACCAAAGAGCTCTTTTAAACACTCACAAAGGGTTCAGAATGCATCTTCACAAATGTTAATTCGCTCTAAAACTAGAAATCACATTAATCTAACACTCAGATCCCTTCAATGGCTGCCTGTATCATTCAGAATTAAATTCAAGATCCTTTTATTAGATTTTAAATGTCTTCATAGGACTGCCCCAATATACATTTCTAATTTGTTGAATAAATATCCAGCAAGATGCCTAAGACATGACTAAAAATTGATGAAATCCGAGGGTATCTGATCCACACATTTGCAGCAATGTATGGTTAAAATAGTCAAAATAATTGTGACTAAAGTGGTTCAACCTTAATGTTATGAAGCAATGAGAATACTTTTGTGTGCAAAAACCAAACAAAAATATTCAATTCAACAATTTGAACCGTTGTCACACCTATAGTGAACTCAGTGCAGGCTTCCTTGTTAACGTCCAAATTCCAGCCAATACTGAGCTGGTGTTAAGGTTGAACCACTGCAGTCACATTGACCATTTCAACCATGTTTTCAACTACCTTTCTGGATGTCAAAAGGTGCAATGATGTTGCTGCCTATGTGTGGATCAGATACCCTCGGATTTCATAAAAAATATCTTAATTTGTGTTCTGAAGATGAACAAAGGTCTTATGGGTTTGAAACGACATGAGGGTAATTAATGACAGAAATTTCATTTTTGGGTGAACTAACCCTTTAATTACTCATGTTCATGTTGTTCCAAACCCGTTAATTCATTTCTGAACATAACTGAAGATCTTTTTGATAAAATTTGCAAGCTTTCTGTCCCTCCATAGACAGCAACGCAACTGACACTTTGACACTTCAAAAAGTTCATAAAGAGTTTGTAAAACTAATCCATATTAATTGAGTTGTTTAGTCCAAATTTTCTGGGGACACGATCAGTTTATGTGATGAATAGACTGAATTTAGGCACTTTTAAAAAGTATCTCAAAACACATTTGGTCGCTATGGCCTTTCTTTGATTCATTTTATTGTTGTATTTTATTATCTTATTTCTATTATGTGATCTTTTTTTTGGTCTGTATTTCATTTTATCATCTTATTATCTTATTTCTATACTGTATGTGTTTATGTTTTTTCTTCTCTGTGTATTTCTATTCTGTAAAGCACTTTGTAAACACTGTTTTAAAAAGTGCTATATAAATAAAGCTTTACTTTTTTAATTACTACAAAGTTTTCATTCATCAACAGAAAAACAGCATAGACCAAATGATCAATTCTTGGGATTTAAGTATCAATATAGTTTTTTTTAGCCCTATTTTTACTTTGAATGAACAATAATAACCCTGTTAAATGTACAGTGTGAAATCTAAAAATCTTTGAACCAAGAATACAGAACAATGTGCAACAATATAACCCAGGGTTTAGAATAACCATGTTAACAGTTTTAAAAATGTCAAAAACCCATTTGTTTGTGGATATATGCATACTTGTTTCCACTCTGAGTTATGAGTCTCCTGCAGGTTTCCATCTGCACATCCAGTCCTCTCTTCATACTACACATCTCCATATACTCGTGAAGATGGCGGTTCATGTCCGACTTTGCTGTGGCAAGTTCCAACTACAGAGAAGCAGATCGCATCAGACCAGGCTGATGGACTTTTATACTTACATTTATATGTACATTTTTTCAACATAACTAACAAGCAAATACCAGAGCAATACTATTAACAGTGTGTGTAAAACATGATTCATGACTGTATGACAGGGAGAAAGTACTGTAATGCATATAAACCCTGACAGTGTGTTTTGTTTTGAAGGGTTTGTTTTGTGATAACGATCGTCTGACTGTACATTATCTCACATAATAGAATGTTGCAATTGACCATTCAGAATCAAAAGCTGTGTTATAATCTGATAAATCATGAAATTAAAGTAAACTATTCAAACTTCTCACCTCGATTTGGTCTATAGTCTCCTGATATTCCTTCTCCCTGGACTTAAAAAGACATTCAGTGTCCTTAATCACCTTTTCCAAACACTCCTCCTGTTCAGACAGAAAAAAAGAGAGAGAAATCGCACAGACACATTATCTCACTGACAGGCATAAGCAATCACCAGCAGATGAGATTTTACCAGAGGGAAAATAAAATACTAGATTAATGACCCCGCTGATGGAAAACCCTTAACACTTTGAGCTTTCCAAGAAATTCGACACACTTCCAGCCCACATTGCATTAACTAATGTCAGTAATGTTTAGTATCGAACCACCCCCCAGCAAACTGTAGCCTGACCTAAATATGAGCTCTGTGTGTGTGTTTGCATGTGTCCTGTGTGTGAACCCCATGACTGGATGACCAGTAGTATCCTATTCTCCTGTGGAAAACCTCTTTGACACTATGAGCAAGCATGTGCACCTAAGCTTCATTCTGTGTCTGATTCCTCCTGGCTTCAATTAGAGATGCCCACCCTTTGAGATGAACCAATACTCACCAGTTTACCACAAACATCAGAAAAATACATGAAAATGAATGTGAGATGGGAGAGACAGGGGGAGAGGGAGCGAGTGCCTAAGTAATGAACAGAATGGAGAAAGAGATAGAGTTACTAAATGACAGAGGTAATATGGTATGACTTATGATATAAAGCAGAGAACATAATGCTGGGTAATGCTGAGATGAAAAAGGGAAGCTAAATGGACTTTATTTCGATAGTCCACTTTAGACATTCTACTAACTATAAGTAACTTTGCAACTACATGTCAACTAACTCTCATTAGAGTATTAGTACTGTCTGATATCTGCTAACATTTTATTTTGATGCTCCCACAACAGACATTCTGCGGACTATAAGTAATTTGCAATTACATACTTATTCTACTAACCCGAACCCTAACCTTTACAGTCTACTATACAATACTCTAAAAATGTCAACTAACTCTGATTACTTATTGTTCAAATAATGTCTAAAGTGGACCATTGAAATACAGCGCACAGCATAAATGAGTACACCCCCTCTGAAACTTCTGAAAGTCAGCAATTACTCAATTACTTAGAAGACATGTTAGGGTTCTTTAGAGATATAATGTTCCAGCAAGTCTGCTTAGTCAATTACCAAAGAAGCATGTCAAAAGCTTGATTTTCTTATCAATGTGATAAAATGTTGTGTAGCAAAAATGAGTACACCCTCCTAAAAGTTACTAAATAAAACAAAATAAAAATGTTCTTGTGTAAGTTTAAGGCAATGTTTGATCAACAGATAAGTATGTTGAACCAAAACATTTAAAGAGAAGTAATTTCTTGACAATTAAAAGTGTTATATAGCCCACTGAATCATTCTCAGACTTAATGCTGACAACAATGGACCAACTTGGGAGAGAACTGTCAGGAGACTTATTTCCAAATCATTGTTCTAAGTGTGAAAATATTGCAAAAGTAACACAGAAATTCAAAAACAATGGACTTGTGACAAGGCCCCTGAAATAATCAGGCCTTCATTTTTAAGCTTTCATTTAGGGATGAGAGATTTTTTTTTGCTAGACAAAGAGCAAATACCAAGCGAGTGTCTCAGAGCCAGCAAAAGCTATGAAAAGAGTGACTGTTTATCTCTCAGAGTAAGATGCAGCCTGCAGAAATGACATGCATGGTTGTTGTTCTCACTGGAACTGCCTACTGTAGCCAAAGCACAATAAAGTCAGTTAGCCATTTCCAAAGCCCATATTTACAAAAAATAGATTCTGGGAATCAATACTCTGGTCTCATGAGACCAAATCAATAATTTTGGATCTAACAGCATCCAAAATGTTATGGTGTTGCTAAAGGAGGAGTACAGTGAGAAGTGCCTGGTTCCCACAGTAAAGTTCAGTGGTAGTAAAACTCTTATATAGGGATGTATGAGTGCTGAAGCTGTGAGGGAGTTGTGCTTTATCAATGCCTTCTGTAGACATGTATTGCACTCAGTCTTAACACACTTGAGCACCTGTGGGGGATTCTGTAGAGACGAGTTGAGCAACTCAAGATGTTTAATACATTTTAGTTTTGCCATCTTTCCATGAATTTTATTAGTTAACATAAAGAAAATACATCAAATACTTTTGTATTTGTTCAGTAGGTGTGTACTCATTTATGTTGTGCATACTGTAAGTGTAACTGAAGTTACACTTACAAGAGAGAAAAATAAAATAGTGCTGCCAAATCGATTAATGATTAATCGCATCTAACATAAAAGTTTCTATATATATATATATATATATATATATATATATATATATATATATATATATATATATATATATATATATATATATATATATATATACACACACACATTATATATTAACAAACTTTTATGTTAGATGCGAATAATTGATTTTACATCACTCAAACAATTATATAATATTTTTATAAAAATGCAACTCACAAAATTGGGTTAGATTTCTGTAAAAAGACTTATTTCATTTTGCTTCTAAATTAATCTTGTTGTAAAGATGCTTGTGTTAATTTACTGGAAAACAAGACAAAATACTGAGTAAGAAAATTATTTTTACATGAATAAATGAATTTAGATGAATTAGATGAATATTAATTGAGATTTTAATATTTAGTAGGTGCACCTGTCAGATTCTTGGATTATAACCAAAAGTCTTAAAGGTCCTTTCTATAAATTATGCCTCTCATGTGATTTCATTTTTCAAAGATTAAATATTATTCAATTTATTGTACCTACTGTACTTTTAAATGTATGTTTTATGACACTCCACTTACTCTTTTGTCAGTTTTGATTAATTATTATTAAGGGGCTTATAACTTTTTTGTTATTTTGAAAATACATGAATTCAACAACTTTGTGAACCTGTCAAAATGTAATGAAGGCTTTGCGAAGATTATTGAAAGATGGGCCAGTGGCAATTATTTTGGAGCTGCCAGCTAATAATCAGTAAAGATTTGCCACTCATTTCACATGCAAAAAGTTTAGACAATCATAACAGACGTCAATCAGCCAAACAAATGTCATTTACATTGATCTGTTATAGGTACGGTAGCAAAAACAGCTTGTTTAATTTTAAGTAGGAAAGAAGGTGGAAAATATTCAAAAAACTATTTTATGTCCCATTTCATTGTCTAATATTATAAGTGAGTCAAAAAGAAAGTATATTATATGGACCCTTGAATTCTTAAAAGGCTTTTAATCATGGGAAAGTTTCCATGTGCGTAAATAAATGAGGAAGTAGTAAACAATAATGTGCATTCAACCACAAATATCAACCACATATAAACCACATGACCCAGAATTTAGCACACTAACCTCGCCCTGACTAGTGTCCGCTGTGAAAGTACATCCTGGGAAATCCTCCCACAGAAGGAGTGTTTCTTCTGTCTCTTCCCAAGCCAGAGAGTCACAGTCGTCTTCAAACTCACACTCTCGCCTGGCAAATACACAGTTAATCATTACATTAGATTTAAACAGAATGTAAAAGAACAAAGCAATTAGGATCCAAACATTGCAAGGCATTTTTAATCTCTCACAGTTGGGTTAACATTCTCTGCATCTCTTCATTGATCTGGAGGGTTGAAGGGGTGCACACTTCATCCTCTCGCGCACCACCTCCATCACTCTCAGAGGTGCTGACTGGCTCATCTGTCTCGCTGCCATTGGCAGGTTGTGAGGTTTGTTTACGGGCACGAGAGGTGATGGCATTTTGAGGGCTGGGAACCTGAGATGGCAAGAGAGAGAGAGGGTTAGGCCATTATTAACTTTAACCTCAACATTTTTGACCCAACACAGCATTGAAACAAACATACAATAGAATTATAGGTTCCACCACTTCCTCTTCTACCCATAATGCAATACATAATCAGTTCTCTGTGCCTCAGACATTATAGCAGGCATCAGCAGAAAATCACAGCAGCTGAGTCAGAGACAGAGAGAGGGGGCTGGGGTGTTGTATGAATTACAAGGGTGCAAGACTACACCACACGTATATGACATTCATAGCAGGAAAACATTTTTTTTTTTTTTTTCCAGTAATAGGATTAAAAAGAACTAAAAACGATATCACCTGAAAACAATAGGTTTATTTGCGAAGCATCAGGGATTGAATTGTTCTTGTACTAAGCATAAAACTCACAAAATTTCGTTAGATTTGTTCTGAAAACAAGTATATTAAAATTTATTTTATTGGGCTTTTCACTCATTATACACATTTGTTTAAAAACCAGCCTTACAGATAATCATGATGTTAATGTTAATGCCATTCAGAACATTCCTGATCAGAAATCCTACGAAAATCACTTTATGATGCATGTCATCTCACCTGTTATTACAACCATTTATGTCTTTAAATTATACACTACCTTTCAAAAGTTTAGAGCCATTAAGATTTGTTTTAAAATAAATAATACTTTATTCAGCACGGGCACATTAAATTGGTCAAAAGTGACAGTAAAGACATTCATGATGTTACAAAAGTTTTCTATTTCAAATAAATGCTGTTCTTTTGAACCCGAATGTATCACAGTTTCCACCAAATAATAAACATCAACTATTATCAGCCTTGATAATAATAAGAAGTGTTTTCTGAGCAGCAAATCAGCATTAGAATGATTTCTGAAGGATCATGTGACACTAGATCCCAGTTCAGTTTCCAGGTGCGTTCACAGCATATCATAATTGCTGTAACTACGAGATTATGGCTCAAAAAAGTATTCACTTCCTCATAGAGACCGTTTTCTGAAAGCTCCCACGTGTACCATGTGGCTTCTGTACCACCTGACCACTGTAGATTAATTTAGCCGTTGATCGTGGTCCCATTGAAACACATAATTTCCAGCTCCAAATATAATGTCACATGTTGTCATCTCAAGATTAAGGTAGTTACACAGTGGCTTGAATGCAGCATATTATTTTGTTCATCATTTGCCCTCATGTGTTGCATCTGTGTCTTGTTAAATATGTCGCCTAGTCCCTAGTGTGTCCCTGTGTATTTATAGCCAAACTTTTGAACTGTAGTATATATTGCATATAATATGTAATCCATGCTATAAACTGGGAAATTAAACATTTCTTAAACAGTTTGTTTTTAGTTAGCTTATATTTTGCAAGCTAAGTGCTCAGTTTAGCTCACCTGCTCACATTCACAGTGATGTCAGAATAATTATTTCACATTCTCAAAGCCTTCATAACCGCATTTGAAAATTATAAAATTAGAATAAGTAATTTTATCTTGTTATAAGAATGTTTAGATGTTTTATTAGAAAACAAACACACACTGTGACACACAAAATATCAGATTTTTAAAAATGGCAGTGTTCAGGCAAAGATTCTCAGAGGAGCTTAAACGGATAGCTCACCCAAAAATGAAAAGTCTCTCATCATTTACTCACACTCATGCCATGCCCCGATGTATATGACTTTCTTTCTTCAGATAAACACAAAGAAATATTTTAGATAAATAATAAAGCTCTGTGAGTCCACATAATACAAGTGAATGGGTGCTGCTTGGTTGACGCATGAAAACTCACACACCGTGATCATGATGGTAATCCATACAACCTGAGGGTCTTTCAATCTGTCTCAAATGTGTTGTAAAGCTTGCATGAGAAGTGACAGTCCTCTGTGCTTCAGTGTTACTTCTTGCATGAACACCACAACACACTTATTTACGTAAGTGTTACAATGTCTCTTTCAAGAATGCCATATGACAGTAGACAGAAAGGAATGATTTAAAGTTTGAACAAGTTTTTAAAAATGTGCATTTTTCTTACACACCTATGATTGATTACCGTCACGATTGCTGTGCGCAGTTTTTCCAAGAATTGAGTGTACGGAAAGTATTCAGACCCCCCTAAATTATATTGCAGCCATTTGCTAAAATCATTTAAGTTAATTTTTTTCCCTCATTAATGTACACACAGCACCCCATATTGACAGAAAAACACAGAATTGTTGACATTTTTGCAGATTTATTAAAAATGAAAAACTGAAATATCACATGGTCCTAAATATTCAGACCCTTTGCTTAGTATTTAGTAGAAGCACTCTTTTGATCTAATACAGCCATGAGTCTTTTTGGGAAAGATGCAACAAGTTTTTCACACCTGGATTTGGGGAACCTCTGCCATTCCTCCTTGCAGATCCTCTCCAGTTCTGTCAGGTTGGATGGTAAACGTTGGTGGACAGCCATTTTTAGGTCTCTCCAGAGATGCTCAATTGGGTTTAAGTCAGGGCTCTGGCTGGGCCATTCAAGAACAGTCATGGGAGAGGCTTCCGTCGGGCCACTCTGCCATAAAGCCCCAACTGGTGGAGGGCTGCAGTGATGGTTGACTTTCTACAACTTTCTCCCATCTCCCGACTGCATCTCTGGAGCTCAGCCACAGTGATCTTTGGGTTCTTCTTTACCTCTCTCACCAAAGCTCTTCTCCCCCGATAGCTCAGTTTGGCCGGACGGCCAGCTCTAGGAAGGGTTCTGGTCGTCCCAAATGTCTTCCATTTAAGGATTATGGAGGCCACTGTGCTCTTAGGAACCTTAAGTGCAGCAGAATTTTTTTTGTAATCTTGGCCAGATCTGTGCCTTGCCACAATTCTGTCTCTGAGCTCTTCAGGCAGTTCCTTTGACCTCATGATTCTCATTTGCTCTGACATGCACTGTGAGCTGTAAGGTCTTATATAGACAGGTGTGTGGCTTTCCTAATCAAGTCCAATCAGTATAATCAAACACTGGACTCAAATGAAGGTGTAGAACCATCTCAAGGATGATCAGAAGAAATGGACAGCACTTGAGTTAAATATATGAGTGTCACAGCAAAGGGTCTGAATACTTAGGACCATGTGATATTTCAGTTTTTCTTTTTTAATAAAACTGCAAAAATGTCAACAATTCTGTGTTTTTCTGTTAATATGGGGTGCTGTGTGTACATTAATGAGGAAAAAAATGAACTTAAATGATTTTAGCAAATGGCTGCAATATACTTTCCATACCCACTGTACAATTGCATTACATATACTCATAGAGATTGATTATTTTCCTTAAAATATATCTGAAGAAAGAAAGTCATATACATCATGGATGGCATGAGGGTGAGTAAATGATGAGAGAAATAATAGTAATAATTTGTTACATTTATATAGCACTTTTTCTTGGCACTCAAAGCGCTTTACACATGGAAGGGGGGAGTCTCCTCAACCACCACCAATGTGCTGCATCCACCTGATGATACAACAGCAGCTATATTGCGTCAGAACGGTTACCACACACCAGCTTATTGGTGGAGAGCAGAGTGATGAAGCCAATCAGTATATATTTGGGATGATCAGGAGGCCATAATGATGGATAGAGGCCAATGGGCAAATTTGGCCAGGATGCCAGGGTTACACCCCTACTCTTTTACAAATGACATCCTGGGATTTTTAATGACCACAGAGAGACCTCTGTTTAACATCATTTTTTGACAGTATAGTGTCCCTGTCACTATACTGTGGTGTTAGGACCCACACAGACCACAGGGTGAGCACCCCCTGCTGGCCTGACTAACACATCTTCCAGCAGCAACCTGGTTTTCCCAGGAGGTCTCCCATCCAGGTACTGACCAGGCTCAGCCCTGCTTAGCTTCAGTGGGCAACCAGTCATGGGCTACAGGGTGATTTTCATTTTTGGGTGAACTATCCCTTTAAGCGTGTAGCACAACAATAATGATAGCATAACAGAGAAATCAGGAAGTGCAGATGTTTGTTTGAGTGTGTGAATACCTTAAAGATCTTGATTGGATCTTCACAGTTTCTTTGTTGGGCGACATCACACAGGCGAGCTGTGATGTCAATCCGTCTGCAGATGTCCATGTCCACTTTCATGGCCTTCTCCTGGATCTTACTGTCCAGCTCTGACAGGTTCTGTATGTGTGCAGATTTGTGTGAGTATATGTGTGTCATCTGGAGCAAGAACAACTAGATAATTATTAACTCATTTCTATAAAATACTCAGTACGTTTAGTAATCACGGCACTGGAGTTTCAGATGGTGTGAAACTGAAACTGCGCTTGTATGTCTATTTTGGTACACAATGAGGAAAACTGTGATGTTTGTGTTTTTTGGACATACAGCTAACTCATTCTCAAAAACAAGCTATTTTTAACTCTTTGAACTGTGTGATAAAGTCTTTTCTGGGAAGAGTATTTGATACAAAGAAGGGTAATGTCTCATTTTCAGATCAAACACATTAAATAAACAAAGTGCTAATTATGGAAAGTGGGGAGGTGGCAAAGTGTGTTTGCGTATGTGGACAAAAGCACAAAGCTCATATTTTTCCCTTAAAAGGGATAGTTCACCCAAAAATGAAGATTCAGTCATCATTTAATGTTACTCACCCTCATTTTGTTCCAAATCTGTATGAGTTTCATTCTTCTGTTGAACACAAAAGAAGATATTTTAAAGAATTTTGGTAACCTGACAGTTGACGGCACCTGTATTTTTTTCTTCCTACTATGGAAGTCGGTGGGTGCAATCAACTGTTTGGTTACCCACATTCTTTAAAATATCTTCTTTTGCGTTCAACAGAAGAAAGAAACTCATACAGACTGGAAACCACTTGAGGGTGAGTAAGTAATGACACAATTTTCAGTTTTGGGTGAATTATCCCTTTCTGAAGCATTTCTCCAGAAAATGTGATGACTGTGGTCTGCTCTTGACAAATGTTGGTGCTATGAGCTTAGCTGCTATGAATACACATACTGTTCATGGGCTCACCAGAAACAAACCCCTGAGTGTGTGTGACTTGTTGAATTAAACTCTACATGAGCAATGCAATGAAATCAATTGGCTACTATAAAAAAACAGCTTAGACCAACATAAATTCCTGTGCTGGTCCAGGCCGGTTTGTGCTGCTCTGGTACTGGTCAATCAGTGTGTTCTTGATAATTCAGTACCTACTATCCAGTACCCATTCACTGCTATTGCATGGAAAACAACTTTAGCATTCTTTTAAATAGAGTGGTACAGGAATGACTTATTTTTGTAGGCCAAAACCCATGAACGAGTTAGCAATACTGGAGTTTTAACACTTCTGGTTCCATCGTCCCAAGGTCAATGGGCTTTTTGAATGGGATTTTGGTTAAAGGTTGTTTGAGAGTGTGTTTTGCTTCTCACATTGCTCATGAGTCCTTTAAAGAGCACGAGTTCAGCTTTCAGCTGTTGCACCTTGAGGGCCAACTCATCCTGACATACTTCACTCTCCTGTAGGTCCTACACACATAGACAAATGCATATCCATTATCATTATTATCATTAATAAACAATTATTTTTCTGTAAATTTTCTTGGCCGAAATCATCACAATGTTACTCATATAATTCCAAAAAACTCTACTTCATGTCTAACAGTATGACAATAAACCTACTGACCCTTTATAGAGCAAAAACTGTAACTTATAATTAAGTTACTATAGAAGAGCTTAAGAACATAGTTATTTTGACAGAGGATAGTTATTTATATTAAATTCTGGGTTAAAAAATAAGAGGTGTTAAGTAATTTAAGTTAAGAATAATCAATGCAGCTCTAAGACTGGTTCAAGGCTAGGTTTAACCTAATCAATTGAAACTAAGAATAAACACTAGATTTCAGATATTAAAGTAACACAGAGATAAACAAAGAACCTTTCAATTAAACAATATGTCATTAAGCATTTACACTTCAACATATTTATATAGCTAATTACTAAAGTAAAACTGCTTCTAAACACTGCATCTAAGTAAAACATCTAAACACTGACTATTTCAATATTTTGCAGTATCGAGAGCATCTTCTGAATCCAAGTTCATCCAAGTAACACTTGATCCCAAAGGTAAAACATGCCGAAAAAAATCCTAAAATGGTAAAAAACACTTGATCCTAAATGTAAAACATTCCAAAAACCTCATAAAAAGGTAAATAACACTTGATCCCAAAGGTAAAACATCATAAAAAAGGTAAGTAATATTTGATCCCAAAGGTAAAACATGCCAAAAACCTCAAACTGCTGACAACATCATTTTCTTGATCTGTTTACTCAGTCTCCAGTGATGTACTGTACACTACTGTTCAAAAGTAAGATTTTTTGAAAGAAATAAATTCTGTTCTTCTGAACATTCTATTCATCAACGTATTCTGGAAAATGTGGTTTCCACAAAATATTAAGCAGCACGATTTTTTTTAAAAACTCTACATTTCTAAAATGCACTAAATCAGCATTTTAGAATGATGACAGCTTTGTTGTGACAGGAATAAATTACATTTTTAAAACTGTAATAATATTTCACAATATTGCTGTTTTACCGTTTATTGTATTTTTGATCAAATAAATGCATCCTTGGTGAGCATTAGAGACTTCTTTCAAAAACATTAAAGAGATTTTACCAACCACAAACTCTTGAATGGTTATGTATTTAAAGACTTTTTTTAACATTATTCTAGTGAACTTAAAACAGGAATCAAATTAAAAAGCTGTCTGGAAAATGAGGTTGCAATAAAGTTGAATGCAGCAGACACAATTAATATCTACAAACAGCACACGGTAGAGATGCAAAGAGATGGTTTGGCTTGAAAAGGTGTTCCTCACCTCCTGTAGATCATTCATTCTCTGTTCCATGTCCATTCTCATAGTGTATTCCTCTTCCCATCTGAGAGGAGAAAACAAGAACTTCAGGACCAACAGCAGAGCATGGGACTCAACGACAGGAACTACTCAATTTAGCTAAAACGTGAATATATCACATCAACAATAAAAAGTGTTCCATTTGTCAGTATTTTAAAGCCTAAAATTTAAGCCATTATTTTCTTTCTACCCTAGCTCTCTCTGGTGCATTCAAAAGAAGAGAAATCAAATCTTTAAATGAATCAGGTTCACAAAACTGGTTTAAATGATTAATTTACATCTGACTGACTTAATGAGTCAGTATGTTTCTCACACAAAAGTATCACATAACTTGACAAGACTTGGAATATAGTGCACAAATCATATGGATAACTTTTATGATACGCTTATGGTGCTTTTACATCCTTTTTGGGTCATAAAAACTCTGTATGGAGAAATGCAACTAATAAATTCTTCAAAATTTCTCCTTTCATGTTATAAATGGCATGAGGGTGAGTAAATCATGGTAAAAGTTTCATTTTTGGGTAAAACATTTTTTTTTTTTTTTATGCTTTATAAAATCCATAGCAATAAAATACTGCTCGGAAGATCTTGTAAAGCAGGAAAAAGCATGCAAAACATGCATTGTTCCTGTTATGGAAGAAAATGCTCATTTGTAATTGTCATGCGTAAGTGTTTTTGTTTCTCTGAGTATGCTAGCTTAACTTAAGTGCATCTATTCAGTCCTTTGAAAATTTATCAGCCCAGTCAGCTCTACAGTAATTTACTGTGTGGCTGTTCAACAGTAATATTGTCCAGTGCAGTAGTATAGTGCAATGAGGTGGAACCAAACAAGCCCTGTCCTTATGTAAGAGCTAATTAACATTCAGAGCATTGCAGCAGCCTCTACATTTATTAAGCATCCTCACTGGACTGCAAGGTTAGTTTGAGGCCGTGCATTACTGCCAATTCAAGGTGCAAACATACAATTACTGAAGGGAAGGACAGATAACGTGAGCGACAGGAGGAGAGAGGGTGGAGAGAAAGAGCTTCTCTGCAGCCTGAGCTCTTGTGTATGTACTGCAATGCAGATATAACAGATCACTGCTGCTGGATGCCGTGGCTATAATAGAGCAGCTTAAATGAGACAAATTATACAAATAGCAAGTGTGTTCAATTGCAGAAATTTTAATGTGAGTTTAATGTGCTTATTATTGGACCAATAATTTTCCAAAAGAGCACATCATTTCAGTTTCTATCCTTCGACATTACTGTTCATACAGTCTAAAATGCTGGGTTAAAAATAACCCAAGTTTAAAAATTACTGTATTGCTTGCTTACAATGAACCCAAAATATGTTGGAAATGAACATTTTTTTAAAATGTGTAATAAATGAACATTTATTAATAAGATTAATGAATAATAAACATTTATTAAATTGCTTACTAATAAATGTTCACCTTTTGATTATTATTTTTGCATAGTAATTATGTGTTTGATTTTTAATTTCCAACCTATTTTGGGTTCATTTTAAGCAGACTATAGTAATTTTTTTAACAATAGTTGGGTTAAATAAAACTGCCCAGCAGGTTGGGCAAACATTTAACCAAAGACTATAGAATAACACAATTAAAAACAATTAATAATTTAACAATTAATAAATTTGTCCATTTTCAACCCAACTTGGGATGTTTTCAACACAACACTTTTTAGAGCGCAAGTTTAGGGTCTGTTAGATGTTTTAATGTTTTTAAAAGAAGTCTCTTATGTTCACTAAGGATGCATTAATTTGATCAAATAAACAACAAACAGTGATATTGTGAAATATTATTATAACTGAAAATAACTGTTTTGTATATTAATGTATTTTAAAATGTAATTTATTCATGTCAAAGCTGAATTTTCAGCAGCATTACTCCAGTCTTCAGTGTCACATGATCCTTCAAAATTTATTCCAATATGCTGATTTGATGCTCAAGAATTCAAATCACTAATTCAATGATTCATTTGCATCACTCATCGCTCAAACATTTTCATTTAAAGGCACAATATGTAAGATTTTTGTATTAAAATGTCCAAAAACCATGTTATATATTTTGTTGACTTGTGTACCTACTTAATCCAAAAGGTTTCCAAGAATGTTTAAATCCAGAGAAATAAGCAATTTTAACCAGGGGACGGTCTGTGTCAGTGCGTCGCATATCAATGACATCATACCCACGTTACCCTGGGTTTCCGGTTTTATTTTGTAGAAACCATGGAAACACCAGACACTTTAATATATTATGTCTTTTATTAGACAGGTGAGCAAATTTTTGGATACATTTATTGACAGAAAACTAATCATGTTATATAGCTCAGCATAGTACATCTTATTGTTTAAATCTTGTTTTCTTGATTTACCACGAGTACCATGTTTTACCATGACTAATATCAATCTAGCTTATAACAGTGTGCAACAAGAGCTTCAAAGCAGCCGCAGAATGAACGCAGAGTAGCATTATAACAACTTTCAAGACACAAATGTATCTAATATGATAAACAGCGCTGTGTTACCCAACATACACTTGACCGGAAGAAACATAAGCGGCGACTGTGGCATAATAAAAGTTATGCTGCTCTTGAGCCATGTGTCGCGCTCGTCTCTCATTACCAATCACTCCAGCAGCCTCATTTCTGTTCGCACAGGACTCGGCCCTGCTCTGCTTCATACTAAAGTAATGTTAATAATCTCATCCATGAACATGATTTCTGCCCGAGTCCCATCCCTATTCTTTTCCACCTGCTGTACGTGAAGACAACACCTCCCATGATTCCACAAAATCAAGGCGTCATCAAGATGCACCTTTGTTTTGAATAAATGACTTCTAGCTGTGAATATTTACATATTGTGCCTTTAAAATTTTGGGCCCTATCATACACTAGGTGCAATGCGGCGCCAGGCGCGATGCAAGTGTTTTTTGCTAGTTTCAGCCTGACGCAGTTATCATTTTCACATCCTGCGCCTCGTTGTTTAAATAGCAAATGCATTTGCGCCCATTTGTGCCCCCATGGGTGTGCTGGTCTGAAAGCGAGGTTTGTTCAGGCGCATTGTTGCTGGGTTACTATCTTGAGGCAACTGAAATAGACTGCACCATTGACCAACTGAAACCTAGTCTAAAGTCAATGGCACAATATATGTTTTGTTATTTAAAGAGCGTGTTAGTAATATGGGCCTATATGCGGGTGCAAAACGTGTGTACACTCTGCTTGTGACACACACAGGGACGCGCAACAGCACACAAACATGCCAAATATTAAAAATAAATGGATCACAATGTAAAAGATTATTATTGTGTGCATAAAGATAAAAATGCTTTGGTGGAAGCCGGCTTTTCCCATAGATGGTCTGCTTGCACGCTTTAACCTTGCACACGAGCAGATCCGTTTCCTCCACTTGCAAATTCCGTCATGTAAATAGCGAATCCGCCATGGCACGAGCGCAACTGGCTTACAAAGGGAATGGGAGATGAAACTTAGATTGATTTATTGCATGTTATGCCCAAAACATACCCATTACTCAATAAGAGAATAGGGACCCTTTTAGACCATGCACCGGGCGTGCCAACCATTTTTTCCGTCCTTAAACTTGCAAAAGTGGATTCGGACACGCCCTAAGTGCATTTGCACCATGCGCTTTTGACTATGCACTTAGATCGTTAAAATAGGGCCCATACATTGGTAAATGTTGCTGTTCATGACTATGTTTTGTTATATTTGTGTATATGAACTGTGTGCTTTCAGCTGTTCTGAACACTTATAGGATGAATCGGAATGCTGACTGTGAGCCAGGCCCCATTAATCAACATTACTGCATGACCTTCCTGATGCTCTTGAGTCTGAATAGAAGCAAATCCTGCATCCTTGTTTTAACATCTAGTGGAAATCCCTCCCTGAAGAGATGAAGTTGTTATTGCAGCAAAGGGAGGGATTAATGCTTTGCCACACGTTTGAAATTAAATGTTTTAAGACAAAAGGACATCAGGGAGGTCAGACACTGATGTTGAGTGATGGGACCTGGTTTGCACTTCCAATTCATCCCAAAGGTGTTCAAATAGGATACTAAGTCACAACAGACATAGTAAACAATTTCTTTATGCTCCCTGCTTTGTGAACAGGTCATTTTAGAACCTCTTCACTAAACTGTTTCACTAAATTGTCTATAATTTCACTTTTAGATTTGTTTTAGAAAGGGGTGCCCACATAATGTTGGCCATATACACTAAAGTTTAAAGCTTATTTAAGTTTATTTATATACTGTACACATAACATTGTTCAAAATTGACACTAAAGACATTTATAATGTTATAAAAGATTGCTCTTTTTAAATAAATATTGTTCTATTCATCAAATAATCCTGAAGAAAATGTATCATGGTTTCCACAAAAATATTAAGCAGTACTTAATTCAACATTGATGATAATATGAAACTTTACTTAAGCACCAAATCAGCATATTCGAATGATTTCTGAAGGATCATGTGACACTGAAGACTGGAGTAATGATGCTGAAAATACAGCATTCAGCTACATTTTAAAATAGGTATTTTTAAATTGTAATAATATTTCACAATAGTACTGTTTTACTGTATTTTCGATCAAATACATGAAGCCTCAGTGAAACTTCTTCCAAAAACATTAAACAATCTTACTGACCCCAAACGTTTCAATGGAAAAACTACGGAAGAGGATTAGGGCCAAGCAATAATAAAAAAATAAAACCATCTCGAGATTAAAGAAAAAAACTCGTTAAATTTCGAGAAAAAAGTCGAAATAAAATGTTGAGAAAAAAGTCGCTAAATTACGAGAACAAATTTGTTAAATTACTAATTTATTCTCAACATTTTATCTCGACTTTTTTCTCGTAATTTAATGACTTTATTCTCATAATTTAATGAGTTTATTCTCAACATTTTATCTCGACTTTTTTCTTGAAATTTAACGACATTTTTCTCATAATTTAACGAATTTGTTATTAAATTATCATTAAATTACGAGAAAAAACTTGTTAAATTTCGAGAAAAAAGTCTAGATAAATTGTTGAGAATAAAGTAATTAAATTAAAAGAAAAAAGTTGTTAAATTACCAGAACAAATTCGTTAAATTATGAGAAAAATGTCGTTAAATTTCAAGAAAAAAGTCTAGATAAAATGTTGAGAATAAACTCATTAAATTATGAGAATAAATTCATTAAATTACGAGAAAAAAGTCGAGATAAAATGTTGAGAATAAATTCGTAATTTAACGAATTTGTTGTTGTAATTTAGCGACTTTTTTCTTATAATTTAACGAGTTTATTCTCAACATTTTATTTAGACTTTTTTCTCGAAATTTAACAACTTTAATCTCGAGATGGTTTTATTTTTTTATTATTGCTTGGCCCTAATCCTCTTCCGTAAAAAACAAATGTGGAAAGCATTCCTTGATTATTTTTAACTAGATTTTCATAGTATTCCATTTTGAATCTGCTTGGTTGAAATGGTGGTTGTATAAATACTGGAATAAGCCGAAACAAATGAGATATAATGTTTTATCACAGATGGATAGAAAAACACTTTCGAGGATGAGAGCCACAGACATTGAAAGGCTGCTTACTAAATTAGAAAGCCAAAACGGAAAATAAATACAGACAAGAAAGTCTGAGAAGAGCTGAAACCATTACCAGAGCAAATGACAAAGCAGTCAGATGGAGAGATGCTGAACACATGATAACATCTGTTGTGAAGCAGGCGGTTTTAAGACAGAGCCAAAATGACTTTTGTGCTTTTCAACAGTGTTTTCACCTGTCCTGATGAGTCAACAGACAGTAATGAGTTTGCGAACTGACGGTCCATACAGCCCTAAATAAAGCTGCTATATGTGACTGACAGCAGGTGGAATGCGGCGCTCGGGCTGCTGCAGGTTTGGACATAAAAGAGCCGTGGGACCTTATTTTCCCTACAGCTGATTCTTATCTTCTAAATACTGTACATATGATCTCCCTTCCTTTTGCTTCTCATGTTCAACTCGAGCTTAGCAACGAGGTATATGATACTGTACATGAGTGCATATCTGAGTCCTTTTTAAAGTCCATTTATCTCCACCCATCCTAAACACCACCTCATATCACCTTCACAGATTAAGAGTATATTTATTCCATAGATTTCGCAATAGTCCATTCAATAACCTCAGATTGGTTCAAATACCTTCAGCAGCCGTTACAGTAGATATATGTCTACTTCATGTCTCTGCACATGACTGCCAGCAGCTGATTTATGCTCTATTTTATCCCACAAAAGCTGCAAGTCACAACTCGTTCTCCTTTTTTTAACAGATTCCACTAGCGCTTTTTGTTGTGGTCTTAAACACCTGCAGGTTTGACACTTTTCAGGTTTGAAAAGTAACCACTTCATACAGGAAGTGCAAAGTGACTGCAGCCTGCTCTGCACTGAAACAAGGTTTGTTCGTGACTGAAGCACAGGTTATCAGAGGTCAATGCGAGTCAGTTTCTCCTGAGCACCAGAAGAGCAGAATATGCAGAACATGCTGAAATAGCCCAGTGTACATATGTCTAATCCTTCTAAAATCCAGCAATACGGTTTTGGCATTGAGATTTAACAATAAATACAGTGGGAAAAGTCCTAATCCACTAGTGAAAATATTGAATTTTTCCAATTCAATACATTTTCATTGCAAATTATATTATCAAACAACTCAAATTTAACCATTTCAATTGTTTCTAGATCCCAGGAGGTCGTTCAATCTGGCAATCATATCTCAAATCCATCATGACTCTCTACACTCCTGAAATTAGAGGGCCCAACACTGAAACCTTTTCTCATAAACAAACATTTAGCTATAATAAGCATCTATATATATATATATATATATATATATATATATTCACCTTCGCTTGTACTCATCCCTCTCCCTTTTGATTTTGGCCAGGACGTTGTAAAGTGCTCTGATCTCTGGAGTGATGGTGTCTATCTGGACACCCACGCCGTCCGGGTGGACCCATGATACTCCGGGACTGGTGACCCGAGTCTCTGACCCGCTTCCCAGTTTTCGAGTGTGGTTGTAGGACCAGATAGTGCCCGGGAGGAAGCGAGGAGGAGGGTTGGGAGACGTCCCGATGCCAATGCTGCTCACTTGTGGAGTGTTATTAGAGTTGTTGGTGTTGGCCGAGGCAGATTCGGTGGTGGGTGTTGACAGACTAACCGTGATGGTTGGATTTCTGTTGGTGTTTGGGTCAATTGTGGTCCCATCGTCAGCTTTATTGGGCTCAAGCTTGAGGACAGTCGTGAGAGAAGGCATAAACAACGTAGTGGGTCTTTTGGCAGAGTTGTTAGTGTTTTGGAAGGACAGAGACCCAGGCCGAACAGAAATAGGCCCAATAAACCCAGTCTGAACACCAATTTCTTTAGTCTTTCCATCTTCCACGCATCCACCCGCATTGTTGCTGTTTAAAGCCTGCTGAAGTTGTAACTCCAATATCTTATTGCGTCTCTCCAGTTCATGCACTTTAGCCAGAAAGCATCGGAATCGCAGATTGAGGGTCTTCAGGACGCTTATATTGGATCCCAGGTCGTTTCTCAATGCCATTGCTGTAGGTGGAGGAGGTTGGGACCAGTGGAGGGATGGATTGAAGTGCAGGTAAGAAGATGCCGTAAGGTCAAGTGCGGTCTGGGGGACGCCAGTAGGGCTGGGTTGTTCTCCGAGAAAAAAAGAGGATGGATCAGGAGCTCCTAGGACAGCAGCCTCGGGGAGTAAACCGGAGGGAGAATCGGGATGACCGGGACCTTCTGGATTCTGATGCTGTTGGTACTGCTGATGCTGCTGCTGATGATGATGATGGAGAGGAGAATTCATGCTACGGTACGGAAAACTGAAGCGCTGCAGATCGGGCATGAACACCAGCTATGTCTGACTTCAACAGTCTGACGTCAAAATAATTAACGGCTTGATTTCAAAGGTCAGTGGTGTTTAGCGACCCAGTGACACGACAATATCCACATTTAACTCGTTAAAGCCTTATGTAACGATATAAGAGTATTACAGCTTGCGCGTGAATGCTGAGTAAGGATGAATAGACGCTGATGGAGATGAAGCGACTCTCACTGCAGCAAACGATAAAAGAGAAAAATGTGGAGTAATTACAGAAACATGCGATACCTCTATTCTAACAAGCAAAGTATACTGTAAAAACGTTAATGGAATATGTTTAAAATAGGTCCAAACGAATGTCTTGCGGCTTCCCTGCCTGGAAACCTGAATAGCCTATGCTTGAGCGGTCGAGTGTCTGCAGCGCTTAGTGCGGACACAACCGTAATATCAGCAGTAGCTCGCGTCTTCTGTCTGTTTACTTGAATATTCCAGAGCCGCAAAATAATATTTGGAAGATGACATTACGGAAAAGTGTATTTATATATAATATATCAGTGTTCGGAAGCGAATAACAGCTCTCTGTATGCTATTCCCCTTCTGTGTTTGCTCTAGATGGGGTACTTAAGGTAAAAACATATTACCTCATGCATCATAATAACAAAGCAAGGCTGACGTCATAAGTCTGCAACAAATAGCCCTTGTAATTCATTGAGTCTTATAGGGCTTCTGATTTGGGATTTTTTTTTTTATTTGCAAACAATAAAATAAACATATCAAAGTCTTTTCATAATTGTAAACTTTATTTACATTTCACATTTATTCAGAAATAGTTGCAATACTTTGGAATGGACAGTGCTCTCTAAATATGTAAAAACATACAATATGAAAATATTTGGTTACATAAAAGATTAATACATAAATAAGTACACTGGATTCAATAACAATACAAAGGACAAAATACATATGAAAATATTTACTATAGCCTCATGTGTCAAAGAACCAGTGTTAAACTGAATGGGCGCATTTGTTAGTTTGTAAAATCTCACACTGGATGACACTTACGGGGAAAAAAGACTATATTTTAAACTAAAAGACAGATAGGCCTACTTTGAGCAAAATAACTGCATTAGGAACTACTGTTTTTGTCTTAGATATCAGCAGGCATCACTCCTCGCCCATCAACAAGCTGCTAAAGGTGGATTCGCAAAATCTTTTTTCTCTCTTTCCGCCTCCTTCCTGCTCAAGTTGGCCTGTGTATCTAAAGTTGTAGTATCCAAGGATGCCCACCCGACTGACGCATTGTCCTGACAGGACCCTCTCTTCCCTTTACTGTTCCGTGAGGAATCTTTTTTCACTCGCTCCCCAGATGGCTGACTAGTGGGTGTGCTTCTTCTTCTCCAGCTGTGAATATAAGTGAGAGTGACGCTTCCACCATGCCCTACATGTGTGGAAAATACAGAGACAGAGACAGAAATGTGACAAAATACAGAGAAATTAAAATTAATAAAAATGTTTAGATAGATAGATAGATAGATAGACAGACAGTTATGTTATAATATTTGATAGTTATAATATTTGATATTTTCTTCTATTATACAGATGTTTTTATTATTGTTGTATGTATATATGCTTTGGCAATATTGTATTATTTACAGTCATGCCAATAAAGAAATTTTGAATTGAATTGAATTGATAGACAGACAAGCAGACAGACAGACAGACAGACAGACAGACAGATAGATAGATAGATAGATAGATAGATAGATAGATAGATAGATAGATAGATAGACAAGCAGATAGATAGATAGATAGATAGACAAGCAGATAGATAGATAGACAAGCAGAACGACAGACAGACAGACGGAAAGATGATAGATAGATAGATAGATAGATAGATAGATAGATAGATAGATAGATAGATAGATAGATAGATAGATAGATAGATAGATAGATAGATAGAGATAGACAAGCAGAAAGACAGACAGACAAGCAGAAAGACAGACATATAGACAGATAATAGATAGATAGATAGATAGATAGATAGATAGATAGATAGATAGATAGATAGATAGATAGACAAGCAGAAAGACAGACATATAGACAGATGATAGATAGATAGATAGATAGATAGATAGATAGATAGATAGATAGATAGATAGATAGATAGATAGATAGACAAGCAGAGAGATAGACAAAATAGATAGATAGATAGATAGATAGATAGATAGATAGATAGATAGATAGATAGATAGATAGATAGATAGATAGATAGATAGACAAGCAGATAGATAGATAGACAAGCAGATAGATAGATAGACAAGCAGATAGATAGATAGACAAGCAGAACGACAGACAGACAGACGGATAGATGATAGATAGATAGATAGATAGATAGATAGATAGATAGATAGATAGATAGATAGATAGATAGATAGATAGATAGATAGATAGATAGATAGATAGACAAGCAGAAAGACAGACAGACAAGCAGAAAGACAGATGATAGATAGATAGATAGATAGATAGATAGATAGATAGATAGATAGATAGATAGATAGATAGATAGATAGATAGACAAGCAGAAAGACAGACATATAGACAGATGATAGATAGATAGATAGATAGATAGATAGATAGATAGATAGATAGATAGATAGATAGATAGATAGATAGATAGATAGATAGATAGATAGACAAGCAGAAAGACAGACATATAGACAGATGATAGATAGATAGATAGATAGATAGATAGACAAGCAGAGAGATAGACAAAATAGATCGATAGATAGACAAAATAGATCGATAGATAGATAGATAGACAAAATAGAGATAGACAAGCAGAAAGATAGACATATAGACATATAGACAGATGATAGATAGATAGATAGATAGATAGATAGATAGATAGATAGATAGATAGATAGATAGATAGATAGATAGATAGATAGATAGATAGATAGATAGATAGATAGATCTAACAGTAATCTAATCATTTAGCTCCTGACCATAAGAATCACTTCCACTTATGCTCCTTCCTCTCCTTCTCTCTCCATCTTTTCCTCTCAAGCACAGGAGAACATAGACGTCCTCCCTGAAGTCACGGTTCATGATCTGGTAGATGAAGGGGTTTATCATGCAGTGGGACTTGGCAAAAATAGTAGGGATGAGAGTGACCTCTGGCCTCAGGATGGACACAAGATGTGACTGGTGTTCATCCATTCCTCCATGTGCAGAACCCACAGATGAACTGGATCCATGATGCCCTACTGAATGGGAATGATCTGAAGTCATGTTCTTCCAGGTACCAAAAGCATCTCTGAAGTGTTCTGAAGAGGTCCAGTTAATGAGGAAGGGAAACCCAAAGACGTCAGAGAACCCTCCGCCATGGCCGACGGCTGCTCCCGATATTCCGCGCGGGAGAGGTGTTCCTCCGTCTTCCCCGAGGTGCTCTTCTCTGGCAGTCAAAGCAGAGTAGAGCGAAACAATAGCATAGGGGGTCCAGGCAATCAGAAATGAGGAACACACCACTGCTGCTATCTGCAACGGAAAGTTTCAGAAACTGTGTACCGTCATACAAGGAGGAAATGAGAAATTGTATGTGAGTCATGAAAAACAGAAATTTGAATAGAAAATGTGGAGGTAAAAGCAGGGGAGACATCCGTTGTAAGCTCTGTGATGAAAACAGCAGGGCTATTTATAGTTGTTTTTTATTTTTTTAAGTCTCTTTTTATTTTTATGGTATTTTCAACTTAATTTGATCTTTGTCCGTTTTAGTTTTTTTTAGTGTTTTAAGGCCTTCAAAGCTGTGCTAACTGGTATCATTTAAAATTTTTAATAGTGTTAAAATTCTCAGCATAGTTATTTAGAGGCATTTTTAGACGATCACAACTACCTTTTCATACCAACTGTAAAGCAAGCAGGTTGTCAAGGTATACCATATATCACACATCAAAAACAAAAATTAATTTGTAGCCTTTTTTTCATTTATTTAATTTAGTTCCATTTGTTTCACAGTAATTTATTTATCTATTATTTTATTTATTTTTATGTGAACATTAACTCCAAAAAATAATGTGTTGGCTCAACAACAACAACAAAAAAATAACGCAACAGTTTGCATCAATTTTTTTTAGTTATGACAAGTTTGAGTGAATTTACGTTCAACCAAAAAGCTACAATGAGTTAGAGGAACTTAATTTGTAGCATAAACACAAATTTTTAAGTTGATTACTTAGAAAAAATTAAGTCAAACCAAGTACCAGAGTTGTAGCCCTGGAACCAATTAATCTTATATATTTCAGTTCAAATCAACAGCTATCATAGCACATACAAACCTAACTTATTTAACATGCATATTTATTTTAAGATATTACTGTCACTGGCATCAGTGCAGTCATTGCTCATAGAGTCAATGTAGTGTTTACCTTCATGTATCTACTCCTCAGCACAATGGTAACCACAAAAACTTTGAAACACCTTTAAATGTCAAACATAACAGCATTGAACACTAACAGGTCTCTCCCTTCACTAAAGACAAATGAATTAACACTTAATTTCAACATTTATTCTCCTCAACTAGAAATCCACTGCCTAATTTCTGAAGTTATCAAGACAATTTCATTAAGTTACTACAACCATTTTTTTTAAAGCCAATTAATGCAGATATTTGAGTTTAAATTACAGATGATATTAAAGGTGCTAAAAAGGATCTTTTCATCGACTGAGAAACCAAAGACTGTTACTGAGTTTTTGAAATGAGCGCATGCGTAAGAACAACCCCCCTCCTTTCGAGGGAACGCCTCCCAAAACTCGTGCACGAGTATTGGAACACGAGTGTTTACCACCGGCATTCGCTGTGTCGTGTTAGTGGATTCATTATGTCGGACTCACCGCAGGTAACTCATAATCTGCAGTTGTTACTCCTGTCTCCTGACAAAAACATTGCATGCGGTGCCTGTGGAGTGTGGAAAGTTACTGGAGCGCACGTCTCTCACAAGGAACGTCATGGCAGTGATTGATGAGCCAGAGGGCCAATCGTTTACGCGATCATCGCGTAAACGATTGGCTGATGTTTTTAAGGCCCTACCTTGTGCACAGATTATGTATATTAATAATATTCCTTTCAGTGCACCTAATAAATAGTCTTTTATCAGTTAGTAAAGACAGTTTCAAGTAATATTGCAAAAATGTATAAAACAAAACATCCTCTTTAGCACCTTTAAGTTGATGCAATGATCAACATTATTATATCAACAGAACTTTAGAAAATAATGTTACAATAAATTAATAAAAAAACAATAAATTAGAATTTTTAACTTGCAACTCTGCATTTATTTAAAGGTCCCGTTCTTCGTGATCCCATGTTTCAAACTTTAGTTAGTGTGTAATGTTGTTGTTAGAGTGTAAATAAAATCTGTAAAATTTTAAAGCTCAAAGTTCAATGCCAAGCGAGATATTTTATTTAACAGAAGTCGCCTACATCAAACGGCCAGTTTGGACTACATCCCTCTACTTCCTTCTTTAATGACGTCACTAAAACCGTTTTTTGACTAACCTCCACCCACAGGAATACACAAGAGTTGCGTTTGTAGAGTGTGTTTGTCGCCATGTCATAGAAACGTTGTTATTTTCATCCCGCAGTCCAATCACCTTTGTTTGGCCTTCCCAGGGACGCTGTACTTAGAGATCAATGGTTACAATTTATGTTTAACTCGTTCCCGAAAATTATAATTGTGGTATCCTTACTGCAATAGTTAATGTTGGACTGCAGTGCACATAATGGCCACAAGAGGGGACTATGTTTATGTATATGGCTGTTTTCCGTATGAGGTACTCTTCTGAGTGAGTGCTAACGTTGTACATTTTCTGTCGCTGCTTGTGGAGATTAAAGAGTTCAGTCTCTCGGGAATTATTGTCTTTTGTGTTCATTCGGCACAACACCACAATAATCCACATGTAAAACTATGTGCAGCACACGTTATGGTAAGAGGCGTGACCTTTCCGGGCAAGGAGCGCTAAGCTGCTGTCGAATCACAACACAGGAACCACTGGCACAATCAGAACTCGTTACGTATTTCTGAAGGAGGGACTTCATAGAACAAGGAAGTCATCAGCCCGTTTTTATGACAGTGGAAACAGCGGTATACAGATAAGTAAATTATGTGAAAAATACTGTGTTTTTTTACACGCGAAACATGAACACATGTTATATTGCACACTATAAATACAATCAAAGCTTAAAAAAACACGAAAAACGGGACCTTTAAGTTGTGGTAACAGGTCCAGTGAATTACTTTTAAGAGTGCAATACACTTTCATGGCATTTAATAACAATTTTACGTTTTGGCAAATTGATGGCGAATTCATAGGAATTTGTACAATCTCATTCATAAATTTTTTTACAACCTGCTTACTACAAACCACTAAGAGTTAGGTTTAGGACCTTCATAATTACTTTTTTTCTCTCAAAAATGTGTTTTCGTACAAATCAAATTGTATGATTTCTTACGAAATTGTCCACTCGTAAAATATGTCTGAGAAGAGGATCCTTTCCAAAGGTATTATGGATGATGAGCTTGTACCTTTGTCAGCCGAAGATCTTTGCTGTTGTGAGTAACATTGGATGAAGGGATTGAAGCCAATAAACGACCAGACCAATACACCTGAAATCACACAACACTGTAGCAACACTTTAATTCACCTTAATGGTTCTTCATTCAACATTTGGATTAAACTGTCAAATAACAATTGATCGTAAACATCACATTTTTAAATGATCTTGACATGTCTTGAAATGTCTTCATTGTTTTATAATCCTTATTAATACTGATAATCTCTACTGTTTAACTCACCCTGATGATAATAGCAAGGTATGAAGCGATGATAGTGAGGGTGGGAACTGCAAAGCAGAGTAACAGGATCAGGAAAATATAGACTCTATCATTGAGGGATGACTTCATCCTCCACCTGTGGCCACAGGAATCAATGCATGAACACATCAACACATATTTTCTGTGCTGTGGGCAAGTTCAGCTGGTTTGTGGGTAAAATAACTTTGAGCTGGTTTATAGTGAAAGCCTTTTGAAAGCCCTAGAGAATGCATTCTGAAAACACCAACAAATCACTGGGGAAATGGTTAGCAACCCCTTTACAGTGCTATGGTTCATTACCAGTTTATGGTGCAGCTGGTTCCAAACGGTTCTGGGCCATAACTACCAAACCCAAACACGGGAAGTGAGGCCCAGAACAATGTATAGATCCACACCAGAGCGACAGACAGAGAGGCATGTTTTCTCTCAATCCACTGACCTGAGAAAAGGGAAAAGGTACATTAGTAATCATCTAAAAGCTTGCTTGATGGCTCCATTGTTTGCTGCAAAGGACTGAAATGTACTGGTATTATTGCATCAATTGTCACACCCTGATTCTGTTAGCTTAGAGAAAGATACGCAGTCCATCCGAAATAGAGATCTCTGTTTTGCACTGAAAATGCATAAACTATACGCGCAATATACATTCAAGTAGGGAGGCAAATTGTAATTCGCAAATGTATTGCAATAAATTTCTCCAATCGCAAATCAGCTTAAGCAATCTCATTTTCTCAGCAGATGCTCTGTTCTCTCTCTCTGCCTGAAAAAAAAAAATGCTGTTGAATGATTTTTTGGGAAAAATTTCAAAAACAAATAAATCTGCAAGCAGCAATTATCGGGGTTCAAGAGCTTTAAGAGCTATTAGTCTGTAACCATCTCCATCATAGATGGAAAAGACCAAACAGCCAATACAGGCAATTTACTATAGGAAATATATGGTTTTTAAAGCTTTTTAACAGTTATCGAGGTTGAGCCAAAAACCTAGTACTAGTTCGCCAAAGTTGGTTTTTGAAATAATCTCCAATATTTAACGAATGCTTTGCTGGACAGCGGCAGTCCTAATGCACGAACACACCAAGCATTTTATCCGTCTTGAGCCAAGGATTTCAACAATACACGACACTTGAGCTTATGCGTAATGGTTTAGGAGTTATGAGCGATTTCATGCTTTTGTCCAACAATGACAACCAAATTCTGCAATTTCATCCTGCTGTGAAAATTAATAACCGGGTAGGCCTTAATTGAACCTTAATCTTAGTAATGTACAAGAATTCTAACTGATGTACAAAATCTAAACAAAATTACACTTCAAACAATAAAATAGGGAGAATTACCATATCGAACGCTACAGATCTTGAAGCAGCGGTCGAGGGAGATCAGGCAGGTGGTGATGAGAGACCCAATACCAAAAACAAAGCCCTGCATCCCATACCACATACATCCTGTTTCCCCAAAAATCCATGCATGAGACAGACTAAAAGAGACAAAATAGGAAGAAAAACAATTTTCTTTTAGAACACTAACAGAATCCTGAGCACAGCAAATCCAAAAATATCCAGAAGAACTATATATTTAATATGCTCACATTCTGCAGTTATAAGGGTTTTTCTGAGTTTATATTCACTAAGACTACACTTTACCTGTTTCTTAAAAACTTAGGTTATGTTGTATATGTATAGGCTATATACAAACCCGATTCCAAAAAAGTTGGAGCACTGTACAAATTGTGAATAAAAAAGGAATGCAATAATTTACAAATCTCATAAACTTATATTTTATTCACAATAGAATATAGATGACATATCAAATGTTGAAAGTGAGACATTTTGAAATGTCACGCCAAATATTGGCTCATTTTGGATTTCATGAGAGCTACACATTCCAAAAAAGTTGGGACAGGTAGCAATAAGAGGCCGGAAAAGTTAAATGTACATATAAGGAACAGCTGGAAGAACCAATTTGCAACTTATTAGGTCAATTGGCAACATGATTGGCTATAAAAAAGAGCCTCTCAGAGTGGCAGTGTCTCTCTGAAGTCAAGATGGGCAGAGGATCACCAATTCCCCCAATGCTGCAGCGAAAAATAGTGTAGCAACTAGCAATATCAGAAAGGAGTTTCTCAGAGAAAAATTGCAAAGAGTTTGAAGTTATCATCTACAGTGCATAATCTCATCCAAGGATTCAGAGAATCTGGAACAATCTCTGTGTGTAAGGGTCAAGGCCGGAAAACCATACTGGATGCCCGTGATCTTCAGGCCCTTAGATGGCACTGCATCACATACAGGAATGGAAATCACAACATGGGCTCAGGAATACTTCCAGAAAACATTGTTGGTGAACACAATCCGCCGTGCCATTCACCGTTGCCAGCTAAAAATCTATAGGTCAAAAAAGAAGACATATCTAAACATGATCCAGAAGCGCAGGCATTTTCTCTGGGCCAAGGCTCATTTAAAATGGACCGTGGCAAAGTGGAAAACTGTTCTGTGGTCAGACGAATCAAAATTTGAATTTCTTTTTGGAAAACTGGGATGCCATGTCATCCGGACTAAAGAGGACAAGGACAACCCAAGTTGTTATCAGTGCTCAGTTCAGAAGCCTGCATCTCTGATGGTATGGGGTTGCATGAGTGCGTGTGGCATGGGCAGCTTACACATCTGGAAAGGCACCATCAATGCTGAAAGGTATATCCAAGTTCTAGAACAACATATGCTCCCATCCAGACGTCGTATCTTTCAGGTAAGACCTTACATTTTCCAACATGACAAGTCCAGCAGTCCAGATCTTTCACCCATAGAAAACATTTGGCGCATCATTAAGAGGAAGATGCGACAAAGAAGACCTAAGACAGTTGAGCAACTAGAAGCCTGTATTAGACAAGAATGGGACAACATTCCTATTCCTAAACTTGAGCAACTTGTCTCTTCAGTCCCCAGACGTTTGCAGACTGTTATAAAAAGAAGAGGGGATGCCACACAGTGGTAAACATGGCCTTGTCCCAACTTTTTGAGAAGTGTTGATGCCATGAAATTTAAAATCAACTTATTTTCCCCTTAAAATGATACATTTTCTCAGTTTAAACATTTTATGTCCTCTATGATGTATTCTGAATAAAATATTGAAATTTTAAACTTCCACATCATTGCATTCTGTTTTTATTCACAATTTGTACAGTGTCCCAACTTTTTTGGAATCGGGTTTGTAAGTCCACAAGCTAAAAAATCAGGCATGATGATTTTTATCCACATACTGTATTGACCCAAGATTGCAGATGCCCAAAGATTTTTCTCTTCATTTTAAAAGTGAGACCTGTTTGGCCCCTTGAGAATCCATTTCAAATTCTTTTGCTTGAGATTTCAAAGGATTTGTTTTCTTTTTCCTCAGAAATCTAACGTATAAAGTATTTAGACAGGAATTAAATATATAAAGACATGAATTAAATGAAGCAATAAAACTGATTCTAGAGTACATCTAAAGTGTTTTCCCTTGACCAAATGTCCCTGTTAAATCCTCTCTGAAATCAAATCAGATCAATATTATTCCTTGTGTAGTTGTTCTACATTATGCAACAGCATCATCAATGGCTTATATTCGGACTGTCAATCTTCTTTCTTAACCAACACAATATTTTGACCTTGACTGACACTCACACACTCCAGAAGATACGGAGGGATAATAACAAGAGCGAGTGATGCAGACAATGTCATAGACTAATACAGGCTTTAGCAAAGAGGAGCTTTTATATACTTACAATGTACGCGACTGACATGCCAAGTAAACTTATTTTAACCCTTCAAAATACATGTTAAAATCATGCTCTATGTAAATGTTCCTTCTAAAATTGCACTCAGTACAGTCAGTTGCAGTACCTTGAGATGATGATACATGGCGCCCCCAGCAGGCTGTAGCCGAAATCACAAACAGCCAGATTGATTGTCATCAGCTCGTGCGCTCTGAGCTTCTTTCTCCTCTGACCATAAACCACCAATACCAGCCCATTCCCAACCACAGACACCACACCTGGGACAGAAATGTAGATCATAGTGTCAGCTGTCATCTAATGGGGCGTTCACACTTCACACCAGATGCGAATGAAGCGTTAAAGGGATAGTTCACCCAAAAATGAAAATTTGATGTTTATCTGCTTACCCCCAGGGCATCCAAGATGTAGGTGACTTTGTTTCTTCAGTAGAACACAAATGATGATTTTTAACTCCAACCGTTGCCGTCTGTCAGTCTTATAATGCGTGTCTATGGTAACACAATTTATAACAGTCAATAAACATGCACAGACAAATCCAAATTAAACCCTGCGGCTCGTGACGACACACTGATGTCCTAAGACACGAAACGATCGGTTTGTGCGAGAAACCGAACAGTATTTATATTATTTTTTACCTCTAATACGCCACTATGTCCAACTGCATTCAGCACTCGCTTAGTGAGGTCTGATCGCGCTCTGACAACGACAGTGATGTCTTGCGCATATACTTCAATGAGTGCCAGACATCACTGCCGTTGTCAGAGCGCGATCAGACCTCACTAAGCGAGTGCTGAATGCAGTTGGACATAGTGGCGTATTAGAGGTAAAAAATAATATAAATACTGTTCGGTTTCTCGCACAAACCGATTGTTTCGTGTCTTAGGACATCAGTGTGTCGTCACGAGCCGCAGGGTTTAATTTGGATTTGTCTGTGCATGTTTATTGACTCTTATAAATTGTGTTACCATTGACTCACATGATAAGACTGACAGACCGCAACGGTTGGAGTTAAAAATCATCATTTGTGTTTTACTGAAGAAACAAAGTCATCTACATCTTGGATGCCCTGGGGGTAAGCAGATAAACATCAAATTTAAATTTTTGGGTGAACTATCCCTTTAAGTGCGAGTGATTTACATGTTAAGTCAATACAAAGACGCGAATAGACATCCTGTGGCGCGGATTGAGAGTTTCGGGACGTTTGACGCGCGTAATGCGTGATTCGCACAAATCGCGCACATTGAAAAATCTGAACGCGATTTATTTGCGCAAGTCGCGTCTGGTGTGAACCCTGCGTGAATAAATCTAAATAAGTTGGACGCTTGAACATTTTGAGTTTACTCGCTTCATTCGCACGTGAAATCACAACAGACGCGAATTCGCGTCATGAGAGGGGCTCTCCCGCTCCTTTAAATATGTGTCCCAGATTCTTGTATGTACGTATGAACATAACTAGTTAAATTAAACATTTATTTAATGGGACAATCTAATATTTTACAGAAAGGTTTTTAAAAGTAAAAAAAAAAAAATTATGAATGTATAATTTATGTTTCTTTTTAATGAACCACTGTTTTTTAGTGTAACAATTTTATGTTCCATTCCAGTAAAATTACTCATCAGTCTCATCTGGACAAGCAGACTTACCAAACACTGCCAGAAAACATTTATTTTACATAAAGCAAAACAAAACATGATATATATAGTGTTACCATTTATTGATGCGCCTCATATGCTTTTTTGAATATTACTTTTCATGTAGTGTGTTATATAGCTTGTTTGTGAATGTAAAAGTCAGCAAAGTTTCAAAGTGCACGATAAATGGAGTCATTTTCTCCCAAAAGAAAGAACTGATTCTCAACTGCCTAAAACGAGTCTTTAGTAACTTAAGTCTTCCTGCACAAACCTATGTAGGTTTGTAACGAATTTGCATAATTGCCAGCCTATGGTCTTCAATGACTCCCTGGGAAGAACATCTATTTTGCCTTGCCCTCAAAGATAGTTGTAGCTGAGGCCTGGAAGAGTTTGGTTCGTGTTGTCGACATTTCAAGAAGACACTGTTTTCTGTGCTACGAAAACAAAACAAAACAAAACAAGAAAACACTGAGGAAGCCTCCTGGGCTGAAATTCAGATATGGTAAAGGGTGTTTAGTTTCCGACATGCGCCATAAGCGGTAGAGCAATCGCAACAGACTGGGCCATCTGACCAATCAGAGCAGGCGCTCAAAAAGGAGGAGTTTAGAGAGATCTGAATTTGAGATACTGAGAATAGAGGCAATGTCCCTTTAAGACAAGACAGTCATTTCACATCTTTGAAACACCTCTTGGGTTTTTAAATGCAGCTCCTATCTCTTTGAATGGGGAAACATCAAATTCTCTGTTTGCCAAGCTTTCGATTGAATTTCATATTTGAAATGAAATCTGACAACAACTATCTCATAAATTTTGTTTCTAAACGCTTGAATCATGACAAAAATGTGCATCCGCAGCCCTAAATGCGCATCTCGTGTCTCATTTCGGAGGCACGAGTCTGACTGTTTCTATAGGAACCGGAGCTATAGTCTTTGATAGAGTGCTGCAATTTATGCAATGAGAAAATTAAAGTGTTCTATTTATCTTGAATGTATGTAAACTAGGGCTGTTCAACGATAACCATGGTTATCGTGTACAAAATAAGAGTCTGTGTGTTTGTTTTGTGTATAATTATTATGTATATATAAATACACACACATCCATGTATATATTTAAGAAATATAAGCATGTATGTATAAATATATAAATATATTTATATTTTTATATATTTAAATTATATACAAATGTAAATATTTGTATAGAAATATAAGATATTTTTCTTAAATATATACATGTATGTGTGTATATTTATATGTACATAATAATTATACACAAAACAAACACACATATATTACGTAAACACAGACTCTTATTTTGTACACGATAACCACGGTTATCGTTGAACAGCCCTAATGTAAGCCTATTATACGAGACCTCCAAAACAAAATTAGTAACCTTTAAAAAATATAATTAATAATAAAAATAAAAGAGACTGGACATTAGAAGCATTTGTGGTCTTGCTAATTTTGCTAAAGCCCGCTATATATTAAACAATAATAATATAAAAGGTATCTTCAAAATAATAATATAGCATTAATAATGACATAGAAACAGATAACAGACCTGCAATGATGAGGAAGATGGCTATGCTGAGGTCAGCGGATGAAGATAGTTGTGAGCGGAAGGCATGAGGGACAGAGGACGGGACAGAGATAGACCCCATCCATGAGCCATTCACTCTCTTAGACATGAACTAACAGAGACATAGAAAGGAAAAGACAGAGACATAATGAGACAGTGCTGCTGTGCCCAGAAACGATGAAATCCATTAACTAAAATGATGGACTTACGTGAAAATCAAACAAATCTATGAAAAATACAGTCGCATATTCAAACATGAGTATTAAAGCTCATGTTCTGATACTGGCTTTATGTTTGGGACTTTAAAGGGATAGTTCACCCAAAAATGAAAATTCTGTCATCATTTACTCCCCCTCAAGTTGCCCCCCATTGATCACCACAGTCATTTTTTTCCTACTATGGAAGTTAATGGGGGGGCGAGATCTGCTTGGTTACAAACATTCTTCCAAATATCTTCCTTTGTGTTCAGCAGAACAAAGACATTTATACAGGTTTGGAACAACTTGAGGGGGAGTAAATGATGACAGAATTTTCATTCTATCCCTTTAAGACCATAATAATTTTTGTATAAAAATAATAGTAGAATAGTTCAAAATGAACCTGTTTTTCGCTTTAAATTAATTTAAATATTTCAAAACACAGTTTCGAAGCATTTATCCTCTGTTGCGTGACTGTTGAAGCATGTTTTCAAATTATTATAAAATAAAAATATTAATTGGATACCTAAATGTTTGAGATATTAACTGGGCCTTGTGATAAAAGGCTAAATAACCAAGAAAATTATTGAAAATTTTTATGTGTGGCATTTAAAACAGTATCACTTTACAGTAATGTTCTATAACATTAGTTAGACATCATAAACTAACATGAACAATCAAGGAACAATATTTTTTAAATATAATTTTTTTAAAGATATTTTATTATAATTTTATAATTATTTAATTAAAAAAAATATATTTATAAATATACCTTTCTTCACTGTTAGTTCCTTTTATAATTTCTATTTTAATATATAAATATGTCTTATTAAAATTAGAAATGGATATTAACAGATAAATAAATGCTGTAATTATCGCATTATTTCAATAAATAGTGTTGATGTATAGCTTGTGTTACTAAAAACATTCTCACTTAGAAAATATCCATGTAGAAAACTATAAAAAATGTTCAAGTATGATGTGTTATTTCACTGAAGCTTGCTGAGTCCAACATAATTCAAACTATTTCATAATTTAAATTCAGAATTCTTTAAAGTATCAAATAAAATATGGTCACATTTGAGCAAAGGACAAGGTGAAATTTTTTTACTCACCTTCCTCTTTGTCAATCACCTCTTCTTTGTTTATTTCTGTCTTTTTCAGCCTGCCGCTCTCAGTTAATCTCAAAGTAAAATGCTCGCTTTTCAGTCTTAAGCCTCTTTTGTTTCTGTTGCTCTCTGTTTATACGGCAGGAGCGAATCAATTTCGCTGTGGTCAATCTGGCAGAGGACCATCAGGATTCAACAGTAACCCTCCCTTCCTTTTGAACACCCCCACCTTTCTCTTCATGAGCACCTCTAACTTCCTCTCATCCCTCTTTTACACTCCTTAGCAGTTTACCTCTGCGATTAGAGGATGCCACGGATGGAAGTTGGGTTTTACAGACAATGGGAGGCGTAAATTATGTTTTAGTGAGATGAAAGAACATCATGGCAGACATAGCACTTGCTATAAGATTAATAATCTGTGTATGTGTGAGAGAGAGAGGGGTGAACCTTGCATATGAAAGAGTAAATGTGCAAGCATAACAGCCATCTGAACAAAGCAGCAACTAAAGTCTCTTAATCCTCTATCCGCATTCTTATCAACAGAATTGAACCGCTTTAAAATACACACACACACATAAATGCAAAAGCACCATAAATCCCACAATCCTAGAATGTCTCAAGGCTAAATTATGAGTCAACTATATCTAAAACATTAATTTTGTTAAAAGATTGTTTGGACCCTAGCATTGTAAACAACTATTTCAATTTGCGTTATTTTAGAAAATGTCAACTCTAATATGATGCATGGTTAATAATGTTGTGCGCTCTTGAGTGATAGAGTCTAAAGTTTTTCCCTCCCTAAAGCATCACGCTCATCATTGGTAAATCTGTGCCATGCTAATGCAATGCATTAATGTTAAAACGTCTATTGGTCTTCTGACTCCCACATCAATAACATTGATAGACATATTTCATAAAGGCCCATCAGGTGAAATAATGGCATGTCTGTGTCAGGGTGCATTATTCATGGAAAACTACCCCCGATGCACAAATGGACAGAGTATTGAACTAATAGAGTGTTTCAGGGAGCAAAAGAGAATGCAACAGAGTGCTTAAATGAGAGCAGGGAAACTGTATTTAATTAAAAACAGTAAGAGGTTAGAATATGTTAAAATCATTAAACATCAGACCAGGTTTAATAAAACTTACCTGGTAATATTCTTATGATTGGTGGCGTCATTGATCGAGGCCCTTTCACTCTTAAAATTGGGGTTAACAGTGAAAGTTTATCTTTGTCATGTTTTTGTAGTGCCCATATTGACTGGACAAGCGGAGCACACATGACTGGATGGTTTAATAACAGCTTTGTTTCAGTCTTGAGCATCAGTTGGGCTTGTATATTTGTTCACACCAAAAGTGACAACCAAAATGCTCAACTTCTTTAATTAATCGAGTGGTTCCTGATTGGTTGTTTTTATTGTTCATCAACTGAAAACAAATACACATTCTGAAAGTGATTCTAATGGCATGGTTCCTGTTTTGTTATTGCCTGGTTTGAATGGCCCTTAAGGGTTAAGGTGCGTTCACGCGGCCTCGTAATTCCTGTAGTTAGATTCTAGCTTGTAAAAAGCTTTCACGTCCCCGTAGAGCTCGTAATTACAGCTTGTAAGCTAGGCGTTTTCTGAAAGCTCCCAGAAGTACCACGTGGCCGCTGTAGATTGATTTATTAGGTGTTGATAGTGGTGCCATGGAAACGCATAATTCCCAGTCCAAGGACCAAAAGGACGTGAACAGCTCCAAATATAACGCCACGTGTTATTTCAAGATTCCGGTAAATACGAGGTGACGTGAACGCAGCATTAGTTCACCCAAAAATGAAAATTCTGTCAATTATGTTGTTCCAAACCGATAAGACTATATTTTTAATCTGTGAGCTTTCTTTCTTTTTCCACTAACAGTGGAAAAAGCTACCACTTTCAAGCACCAGTAAGGTAGTAAAGTCTATAAAAACATCATCAAAATAATCCATGTGACTCCAGTGGTTTAACCTTGATGCTCGAATGTTGTGTTGATGCGATGTGAATGTTTGTGGAGATTCATATTTTGCAAATAGTTTGTTTTTTTTTGCACCTACAAAGCACTCGTGTCACTTCATTAAATTGAGGTTAGACCACTGGAGTCACATGGATTACTTTAATGATATTTACTACCTTTTTGGGGCTTGAAAGTGGTAGGAGGGACAGAAATCTCTCAGATTTAATCAAAAAGATCTTCATGTGTGTTCTGGAGAGGCTTACGGAGAGTCTTACGGTTTTGGAACTATATGAGGGTTAGTAATTGATGACAGAATTTTAATTATTTTGGGTGAACTAACCCTTTAAGAATGAGAAAAGAAATCTCAACTGATTTCCCAACCAGGAATGAAATACAAAAGGCAATTGTGACTTTCTCAGTTTATTTTTTTTCCTCGCAATTGCGAATTTCCCCCTCAGAATTGTGATATAAACTTGCAATTCTGAAAAATAGCAAATTCTGTTGCTAGATATAAATCACAAATGAATGTTACGTGGCTTACACAAAGGGAAAAAAAAAAAAAAAAAAAAAAGTGTTTATCCCGCAATTCTGATTTGATTAAAGTCCAATTCTGTGAAAAGTCAACTCGCAATTCTGACACACTATTGTAAGTTTACACCTGAAAAAAAAAAAAAAATGTAAACTCGCATTTGAGAAAAAAAGAAAAAAAAAAAAGTTGGAATTGCAAGAATTAGCTTTTGTTTTCATTCAGTGGCAGGAACAAGCTTCCATACAAAAAGGCACATTAAAGTTACGGAAACTGTAGAAAGCAAATGAAAATTCATTAAAGGCAAGAGTTGAGTTTACGATAGACCCTTTTCACAAGGATTCTTAGAAATCATAGTTGGGATCATTTTTGCTCTCACAGTTGCCCCAATGGCAAGAAACTCTGAGTTTATAACCATGCACTTGTTAGAATGTGTGTGAAGGATTTAAAGAGCATTGGATCTCCCACTATGACCACCAACCAGCATTCACTCATTTGTTGAACCTTCCCAAACTGTTCTTACATCACGCACTTTAAATGAGTCTCCTGTGACCACTTGCATTCTGAATATGTTGAGACCCTCCCATTTCATGACTGATTTTTCTTATTGAATAAAGGAACCAGTGTTATGCAGCTTACACAAATAGAATTCTGAACAGTTAAACAAGGTTTTGAGTTTGCAAAAAGTTCAATAGAAGTCTACCCAAATATTCATAGCCCTATAGCCATGGCAATAAGCCTCAATAGCCGTGTTTCCACTGCCGGGCCAAAGGCAGGCGTGCTAATGCATGCCAGGGCCGGTCGCGTTTCCACTGTCACTTCCAGGGCTTGATCGTGCCTCTTCGGTGCCAAAGGCACGGGTTTTTCGGCCCACCGAAAACCTTGGTCCAAAAGTGGGCCAGCTGGGGCTTGAACAGACTTAAAAAAAAAAAAAAAAAAAAAGGTGCAGTCAAGGTGAAAGGCAGAGCTAATCGTAGTCCGGTGATTGTCTACATGCTGAAATGGATTGGGTGGTGAGATGTTTGATCAAGGGAGGTGCGTTTAAGGGCGGTTTAGATCAGTGCTGCAGAGCTAGCCGACCAACAGTGGAAACGCAACTTGATTTTGGCCTCGCTGCGTAAGGTCTGTGGCCATAGGCCCAGCCCAGCACGCCGTTAGCCCTGGCTCGCACTGGCCCGACAGTGGAAAAGCGGCTAATGAAAGCCAATTAAAATGCTGGTTTCCTTTAAATGAACACTGACAACTTTAGAATGAGTGCTCACTAGATTGATGAAAAAAAAGACAATAGCTTCCATCCATTTCTCACAAACAGAGGACTTTATTCTGTCACAGGTCGTTAGCAGACAGAAAAGCCATTTGAAGTCAACATCCATTTTTAAATCTCACACAAAAACAGAACAGGGCGTCTTCATATAAAAATAACATTGGTCTTCAAGTTGAGCATGTAATTTCCTTCCAGGCATGTGGTGCAAACATCAAACCAGATGAGAGGTGGGTCACGTATCAAAAGTGGCAGAAAGGTCACATCTATTCCTTGGAGGCCATGTGCGCCATCAGGTCACAAACACGGTTGCTGTACCCGAACTCATTGTCATACCTGTGGAAGAGAATGGATTAGTCCCATTCAAAAGCACAAGCAAAGAGTTTCCAAAAGCAGTTTCTTGTGCCCTTCAAGTGGAGTCAAATCTAAAGTTGTGAGTTCAGAGGAAACGAATGACCAAGTGAAGCCATATTTACAAGAGAGGAAACTGAATTCTAAATGATACACAAGTAGCAGAGTTGTGCCACTGGAAAGGGTGGAAAGATGACAGACATCAACTGTTACAGTAAAATCAATACTGAAGGCCTTTCATTCAATGTAATCAATAACTATAACAGATGCAAAGTGGCACTAGCTGCATTTGTATGAAAAGGAGAGCGAGTCTGTGGTGTGATACCAGAGCTGGCTTCGGATACCCAGATGAGTGGTTGATTATGCAGCGTTTCTATTGACAATCATAATCAGTGAACACACCCATAAAAGGCAGACCCAACAACTTCAGAGAGCAGCATAATAAAGTCCTATAAATCTCTATAGAGATCAGCGAGAAGTCTACATTGAAAAAAAGATGAATGATCTTGCAAATTTTACATGCTGCACTTTGATTTAATGTAGTTATTTGAGTTTGTTCAAGACATGTCATAGTTAAGTATTATGACATGTCACTGAGGTACAAGTTTAGGTCCACTTGAAGGCAGAATCTTACCATGTGACCAGCTTGACAAAGTGATCGTTGAGGGCAATGCCAGCACCAGCATCAAAGATAGATGAGCGACAATCCCCGTTGAAGTCAGTGGACACAACCTGCACACACACAGATTATAATATGCTAAAGACTTCTCCAAAACCTTTAAACCCACAACCTTGACAATTTGATGTGCATACCTGGTCCTCTGTGTATCCCAGAATGCCTTTCATGGGTCCATCAGCTGCAGCCTTGACCACTTTCTTGATATCATCATACTTGGCCTGCAGTCAGCAGAGTAGACATGAAGACCTCAAATTGAGGTTGTTCAACCAAAACCATTTTTATCATGAAGGTTTGTTAATAAACTCACAGGTTTCTCAAGGCGGACGGTCAGATCCACCACAGACACATTGGGGGTGGGGACACGGAAGGCCATACCGGTAAGCTTGCTAAAACAGGAAGTACCAAGCATCAGAATGTGTTGGGATCATAGAAAGGGGAAGCAAAAAATGAAAGGACATCAAATATGTTAAACTTCCCCAAACAGAACATTCCACTTTTGAGTAAATATCACAAGACACTTCTATGTGTTGCAGCTCAGTCAACGCTGACCTTTAAAAAGTGGGCATGCAGACTACTTTTGTGGAAGTGGGTGTTGAGTTTTAAAGCACATTTGGGAAATGAGTGAAATTGTAAACTAATAGATTTGTTCTTTAAATGTCTGTCATGATGGACAGATGGGAGTGTGGCACTGACCCATTGAGCTCAGGAATGACTTTGCCCACAGCCTTGGCAGCCCCAGTGGAGGCTGGGATAATGTTCTGACTGGCACCACGGCCATCCCTCCACAGTTTCCCAGAGGGCCCGTCAACGGTCTTCTGTGTGGCTGTGATGGCATGAACAGTGCTCTAAGAAGGAGAGGGGTGAGAGTTAATGTTCTGGGAACGATAAAACCAAAGCTTTACTTGAATCAACTGATGCATTTTAAGAGCCTAGTGTGTAGCTTGGCCAGGAAAAAGAACAGAACAAATTGTCAGACGCGTCACAGCAGGTCTCAGTTTCAGGTGAAAAGGCTTTTTGCCGAGATTGGAAAGGCCATTTAATCTTACCATAAGACCTTCAACGATGACAAAGTTGTCATTGATGACCTTAGCCAAGGGAGCCAGGCAGTTGGTGGTGCAGGAGGCATTGCTAGAAAAACAGACAGGAGGAATCAGTCACAAAGAGAACTTGATGAATCTCTTAATGAAATGCAGGGATTTTATCTATGTGGAAGAGACATGTTCAATCACATTCAAGTTAAAGTTTGCTTTAGTACACCCCCTACAGGACATAACCGTGATTGCATATCTCTGCATAACATCTGCCACAGTATGAAATAAGTTACTATGTTAAATTGTTTAGAAAATGCCAATCATAAACCTATATAATATATAATATAATAATCAATATTCATCTATCCATCCATTAAATGCATTTCATTCAACTGCATATCCTTACCTGACAACACTAAGGGAATTATCATATTTCTCATGGTTGACACCCATGACAAACATAGGGGCATCTGCACTGGGGGCAGAGATGATGACTCTCTTGGCACCACCCTTAAGGTGAGCCTAGCAGGAGAGAGCAAAGGTTCAGACACAGGAAAAGCACAGTAGCTTTGATGGCTGACAGCTGATATAATGACTACAGTTACATACAGAAGCCTTCTCAATGGTAGTGAAGACACCAGTAGACTCCACAACATATGTGGCACCTGCATCACCCCATTTAATGTTGGCTGGGTCCCTCCTGCATGGAGAGATCATACAGATGGAGAAATCATGAGCACATCAGAGTATACGGCACTGAATGCCACATGTAATGTTTGTCAGGACAGCACTCACTCGCTGAAGACGGTGATGGCGTGACCGTCAATGACCAACTTGCCGCCTTCTGCCTTAACCTCACCCTTGTACTTGCCATGGGTGGAGTCATACTTGAACATGTAAACCTGTGAAGAGAAGGGAGTGATTTTTTTGGGTGTAAAATAAAACTCAAGCTTCAAAACTGTGTGAAAACTCCAAGTTATGATTCAGGAAGTTCAATCCCATCCCAACCAAAATTAGGAACTTGCCATGTAATCAAGGTCAATGAATGGGTCATTGATGGCCACAATCTCTACTTTCTTGGACTGGAAGGCAGCACGGGTCACCAGACGCCCAATGCGACCAAATCTGAGAGACAGAATGAAAGAAACTAATTTTAAACCATTTTCTGCAACCAATCTCATTTCAAAAGTATATGCTACAGTTCAAATAGCACAACAGAACAAGAGATGTTTCTTGAGCACCAAATCAGCATGTTAGACTCTATGCTGAAAATCCTGTCTTTGGTGTCAGAAATTACTCCAGCGTCACAGGAGTAAATTTATACAATGAAATTTGAAATTTATTGCATTTGATCAATTAAAATTCAGCCTTTGTGAGCAGAGACCATAATCCAACCCCAACATTAAGATTTTCAATTACAAGCTCCATGTTTCCAATGTTGCACAAGTGAGAGCAAATATCTAACAGTTAGTCTGCAAATCACTAGATGGCGCACATGTCACATTTCTGAATGGATACAAAACCACTTCCTGTCCTCACGAGTCCTGTGATCTTGTAACCCACGTCAAAAGACAGCCAGTGAAAAGCTCCACCCTTTACCAAACAGAGGGTCCTAACCTTCCAACCATTCACTATGTTCTAATAAACTAAACCCTGAAGAAGAGCTTAGTATCAGATAAATGATCCTACCAAAGCATCAGAGACAGTTAGCCAGAGCATCAAAAGGCTTGCCCTCTGCCATCCAGACTTTGATAAAGAATTTCTGTAGGCCTCCAGCTGTCATTGTGAGCTATTTTGGTACCCATAACGCCATTGCTGCACAAAAGACAGATACGGAGGACTGACTGCATGAAATCCTCTTCCACAGCACCACTTTCATCTACCCATTAAAATCAATAGGCCAAAGACAGACAGGGATCACAGTACATACTGCTTTGCACTGATAAGACCTACTGATACGGTGAAAGTACAACAACTTCAAAACATTTGCATGAAGTCCGTGAAGATTGAGAAACCGGCCAAAGGTATAAAGTCATGTAGATACAATGCTCTTGGTAAACAGGGTTGACCATTTGATCAGTGAAGTTAGACTTTAATTCAGGTTAAAATCAAAGCTCGCAAAAGGGAAGTTGTAATGTCTATAAAAGACGTGAATGAGACAAAACACAGCTTTGAAAAAGTAGCCTATATTTTAGCATACCTTTAAAGAGATAAAACATTAATTCTCTTGTGTTAACATTAGTAAGATCAAAGAGTTGTGTTATTAGTCAAGACACTACGTGAACATGAATTGACTTTCCCCAAGTAGCATTAAGCTGCACATAACTTTGCAGGACAGTAGGTCGAGTCCTTCAGAAGGTCTAAAGATGTTGCAAAATATTGAGTCTACGTGTGCATGCGTGGACATTGATGTACCTGACCTATGCATGTCGCTTAAGGATCACATGTCTTGTTGCATAACTCTATAAGCTTTGGAAAGGTCACAGCTGGTGCTGGGGTCTCCCATTGCAGAGACACATCAGCTGGTCAAAGACTTGAATTGATTGTTGGATACTGCATTGTGACAGGTGTAAGAAATGGCTTTTAACTCTGACCCTGGAGTAAAAAGTGATTCAAAGAGGCAAAGTACACAGATAAAACGTGCCATTATTTGACGTCGCGATGACGTAACAACGCACACACCGCGATGGCACAATCCCAACACAGCGGCGCGACTGGCTCGCGCAGCCGACGCCCCCCGCCAATCATTCATCAGAATCAATAAGCAGTCCAGTATGGAAGACATTGAATTCTTTCAAAAAGTTTGATTATTAAGGGGGGCTTTCTTCGATTTATCGGCACCTTTACATTTATACTATTCAACTAGCCAAAACATTATTATAGGCTAAACAGTGTTAGTATGAGGGTCTCAAAGTAAACGTTTCCAGACAACAAATGTTGATTTCTGGACAGTAACGGTGTTGCATTTGTATGTATAGGAATGCTTACCCGTTGATACCAACTTTAACCATGATGCCTAATTTGGTCTTGTCCTCTGGAGAAGAGAGAAAGAGAAGAAAACTCAATTATTTGACCAGCTACATTGCGTCAGTCGAAGCACAAAGTACAGGTTGTGAACTCGCAGAATTCCAGAGAGTGTAAACTTAATACCTCTATAAACTTAAATTTATAGTAGCCTATAGCGCATTACGTTCAAAAATGTCCTTTTAGGCCTAAAACATGCTCATTGATAAGTCATTTTGAGTTGGGCTTGAACAAACGGCTTTAATGGAACATTGTCGCAACCTCTGCCACACTTTCAACTGTGCTCCACACATAGTTAAATATTTAATTTATAACCTCAATAACGAATTCCTGCCACTATGGCTGCATAATAAAACATTCAAATACATAACATGATCTAAAAACAGTGTATTTCAAGCTGGTATGAATGTTCATTTACCGTTTGTGAGAAGCCTCTGTTCGTCCTGACACTTGGTGTGAGTGGGCTGATCATGAGTATGAGGTTAATTTATATCTGGTGCGATAGCGGTGGCCACGCCCCTTGGACTTTAGGCCATAATTACCACGCCCCCTTAGAATGTCAAGGTCATAAGTTGGATGAAACAACTGCATTTCTTAAATAATTATAACAAATCCAACCGAGCTTTAACAAAAAGTTTTTACATATTATATTAAATATAGACATGTTCAGAGTTTTCCTTTGTCCCTTTGTGAAAGCAGCAGTGAATAAGTTCATGGTTAACATCTTCAGTAATAGGCCAGGCCTTTTTTCCTGTAACTTCAGGAAAAAGGCCTGGCCTATTAAAGACATTTATGATGAAATGTCCTTGCTAATGGTATTCTCTTAAAAAAGAAAATCTGATTTGAGCATGTCTGTCCACCCTGACCTTCTAACAGTAACTGTCCCAGACTGAGAGCGAGATGAAGCAGGGGATCAAATCGCTCTCATCGTGAGTGTGTGACATTTACAGGAAAGACCATGACCCTTCCCTTTTACCCAGCCATTCCTGCATCCCAGAATCCCTCACATCGATAGGAAATCCACTGCCTTTGCACCTGCAGAAAAGTTGTAGATCCAAGAAAACTAGAAAAAAAAAATGTTTTTTTCAGACAGTGACAGGGTAGATTAATAGCTTGGTTTATAAATTTATATAGTCAGTTTCATCACAAAGTACATTTGATTAATCGCATTATAATCTTTCTGTTGTCTGTCAAATTTAGCGTTGGTGTTAATTATTTTAAATGTACAGTAGTTGACTCTTTGTCTCTTTTTCTGCAATTAATCACAGGGTTATACTAGTAATTAACACTGACATGATCCAGGAGATTAGGTGCTCCATCGTTGAATGAGGACACACTGAAAAAAATAGATTCATGCTTTAAAGCAATTAGCTGTCATAGTGCAATCTCCCACAGTAAATCTGCACTTTTGTAGCAATATATGATCGGTGAACTTTGCAAAACTACAGATTTGTCCTGTTTTTTCCTTTTTACTTTGAATTAAATTAGTCTTGTCCTGTTAAGTATCATTTGAGCTTGCACTGTTGACATTTTGTACTGTCGTGACTGTGGTCTCTTGGCTTCCTTTGATAGTTCAGGGGTCACAGAGATGAAGAGGCCAAACTGCGTTCGTCACGGGATATTGAAGTGGGGAGTGATAGTTTTAAAATTGCCAGCACCCTTTAATAATCACCATAACTTCCTTATTAAATGGGGTAGCTGTAATGTATACTTGTATGTACATATTAATTTCTAAATCATTCTTCTTTTGAAAAGAGATGGCGAGCTCTCAGCAACTGCCCCTCAGAATAGTGTATGCATATCCCTGCTATCTGCTCCCCAGCCACCAGAGAGAATGTGCTGGACTGTCGCCAGGGTCAGGCTAAAAATACACAAACACTCGAAGGCTGACCCCGCACCCTTTTCAGTGCAGCTATCTTGTGCTTCTGTGGAGTGACCTGCTCGATCCACTTCGCCCTGTGTCGACTGACTCACATGATTCAGACAGAATCAGACAAGCTTCTGAAAGTAACACTGAGAGACACAAACAGCACGTCTGTCACGTCATATTTCCAGGTTTACCCCAGATAGCTCAGATTCTTCAGCTGGAAGATTTGTCGACCGGTTTGTGATTCGTTGAACTCTAGTGACAAGTAGTTGTTTGTTTAAATGCTGTTCTCCAGTGTGGATCATTCTTTACTAGCTCTGTGCGTTGGTATGTGAGGGTGTTATATATTAACTTCTAACCATAAAGTGGCATAGCTGTTTGAGCTCAGAGTCCAGGATCTGATCTGCACAGACAAGTCTAGTGTCTCAAGCTTCGTGGTATAGTGCTATCTTGTGGTCAAATTCAAATAATGCATTTAAGACTGTCTGAGCTTATTTTCATCATTTAAACTGTACTTATACAAATGTGTTACAATGAGCAAATATATGGATGTTAATAATTGGCAGAATATTGGGTGGAAGATTGATTTGAGGTTAGATTTAGGTCATATCAGGGTTAGGAAATGTTCCTTTAAAGTAGTGGTTTTCAACCAGGAGGCTTTCTTTTAAAATAACCTTACTTAATATAATTCTAAAAACACATCAATGTGTAAAGTGTTTTTAATAAAAATGTAAGTCCTATTTCATTGCAAAATGCAATTATAATTATCGCAAACATTTTTTTAAAAACAATATAGTTCTTGTAACTTCTGGAATCAAGAAGTAATCTAGTTAATTAATTTAATATATTGACACACCCTCTTGTTAATTAAAAAATACCAGAGGAAATATAGTGAAATATATATATATATATATATATATATATATATATATATATATATATATATATATGTGTGTGTCATGGCATGGTAAACAAAGGCAAGGAGATGAGGATATATAGCTTCAGCAGTTAAAACAAAATACTCAGGATAACTGGGAAATCCTGGAGAAACAGAACCCACACATTAACGCAACCAGAACAAACAAAACACAACTCAAACTGAGGGGTATATATGCACACAAGGCTGAATGAGGAACAGGTGAACATAACCAATTAACAAATCAGAAACCATAGAAACAAACTATTCAATTCAATTCAATTCAATTCAAATTTGTATAGCGCTTTTCACGATACATATCATTTCAAAGCAGCTTTACAGAAAATGGATGTCAACATTACAATTTAAAGAATGTAGTTAGCAAATAATATACTTTATGTAATTACAATCACTGTTAGCAGTTTAACTGAAGGTAGAAGTAATGAGCTCCTGGAAAATGAATTACATTAACAATAAATTAGGATATAGAGATTGTGCAATGTGAATGTTGATCTAGATGATTGTGTCTCCTTAAGTCCTCGCAGGAGCTGGCGCCGTCTCTTCACAGGTGATGGTCATCTGAGGTCTTCTTAAGAGGCTGGATACAAACTGAAGCTGATGTACTCTCTAGTCACCTCAGGGCGGGTGTCCCGAGGTAAAACAGAAAAGCAAAAGGAGAACAATTAGCGTAGCTGCTGTTCATAACTTTAAGCAAAGATAGTCATGTGCAGTTGATCTGATATGAGATGCGTTATGTGAATGCTTGGCTAAAGAGATGCGTCTTTAATCTAGATTTAAACTGGGTGAGCGAGTCTGAGCCCTGAACATTATCAGGAAGGCTATTCCGGATTTTAGGAGCCAAATGTGAAAACGCTCTCCCTCCTTTAGTGGACTTAGATATCCTAGGTACAACCAGAAGTCCAGAGTTTTGTGATCTTAAAGAGCGTGAAGGATTGTAGGGCGATAGAAGATTGGTTAAGTACACAGGAGCTAAACCATTTAGAGCCTTATAGGTCATTAGCAATACTTTATAATCGATACGGAACTTAATGGGTAACCAGTGTAGAGATGATAAGATTGGTGTTATATGATCATATTTTCTTGACCTGGTAAGAACTCTAGCAGCTGCATTTTGTACTAATTGTAGCTTGTTTATTGAGGAAGCAGGACAACCAGCTAATAATGCATTACAGTAATCTAGTCGAGACGTCATGAAAGCATGAACTAACTTTTCTGCATCAGAAATAGATAACATATTCCGTATTTTAGCAATGTTTCTGAGGTGAAAGAAGGCTGTTTTTGTAACATGAAATATGATTTTCAAAGGACAAGTTGCTGTCTAATATAACACCTAGGTCTTTAACTGTCGAGGATGGAGTAACAGTACATCCTTCTAAATGCAGATTGTAGTCTGAGAGATTCTGTGCACAGGTTTTTGGCCCAATAAGTAATACTTCAGTCTTATCTGAATTTAATAGAAGAAAATTACTAGTCATCCAATGTTTTACTTCTTTAACACACTCTGTCAGTTTGGATAATTTAGAGATTTCATCTGGTCGTGATGATATATATAACTGAGTATCATCAGCATAGCAGTGGAAACTAATCCCATGTTTTCTTATAATATTGCCGAGTGGCAGCATGTAAATTGAAAATAGCAGAGGTCCTAACACAGATCCTTGCGGCACTCCATAGTTTACAATCGTTATCTTAGATTTTTCCCCGTATAGATAAACAAAATTGTGACGGTCTGATAGGTATGACTTAAACCACCGTAATGCCTGTCCCTGAATACCAGTGTAATTTTGTAGTCGATCTAGGAGTATTTTATGATCTATAGTGTCAAACGCAGCACTGAGATCAAGTAACACTAGTATTGAGACACAGCCCTGGTCAGAAGCTAGAAGCAAGTCGTTTGTAATTTTAACGAGCGCAGTTTCTGTGCTATGATGAGACCTGAATCCTGACTGAAATTTTTCATAGATAGAGGTTTTTTGCAAGAAGGAGCACAATTGGACCGACACCACTTTTTCTAGTATTTTAGACATAAATGGAAGATTTGAAATGGGTCTGTAATTTGCTAATACGTTTGGATCTAATTGTGGTTTCTTAATGAGAGGCTTAATAACTGCTAGCTTGAACGGTCGTGGGACGTGACCTAGAGATAAAGACGAGTTGATAATATTGAGAAGAGGCTCTTCTGCTACAGGTAACAGTTCTTTCAGTAGTTTAGTGGGTATTGGATCTAATAAACATGTTGTTGGTTTAGACGCAGTAATAAGTTTATTTAGCTCTTCCTGTCCTATAGTTGTAAAGCACTGCAACTGTTCTTGAGGGCGGGCGATAATTGAGGCTGAATCATAAAACTCTGTCAAAGGTTGTACATTTACAATTTTATTTCTGATACTTTCGATTTTTTCATTAAAGAAATTCATAAAGTCATCACTACTAAACTGTAATGAAACATTTTGTTCTGTTGATATCTGTTTATTTGTTAATCTAGCTACTGTACTAAATAAGAACCGTGGATTGTTTTGGTTATTCTCTATAAGTTTGCGAAGATGCTCGGCCCTGGCTGCTTTTAGAGTCTTTCTATAGCAGGACGAACTGTCTTTCCATGCGATTCTGAAGACCTCTAAACGAGTTTGTCTCCATTTGCGTTCTAGATTGCGAGTTTCTTTTTTGATAGCGCGAGTAATACTGTTGTACCAAGGTACAGTATTTTTCTCTCTAACCTTTTTTAATCTCATCGGTGCAACAGTATCTAATGTACTAGTAAAAATGGTGCACATACTGCTAGTCATTTCCTCAAGATCATTTGCGTGTTCGGGTACGATGAGCAGCTGAGATAGATCAGGCAGATTATTTGTGAATTTATCTATAGTTGTCGGGAGAATTGTTCTGCCTAGTCGATATCGTGGCGCAATTTGACAAATATCATCAGTATGCAGTACGCATGTTACAAGATAGTGATCAGAGACGTCATCACTTTGCGGTAGAATTTCTATATCAGTAGGATTTATTCCATGTGATATAATTAAATCTAGAGTATGATTAAAACGGTGAGTGGGTCCAGTGACGTTTTGTTCGACCCCAAATGAGTTTAGTAAATCTGTAAACGCAGCCCCTAACGCATCATTTATATTGTCTACATGAATGTTAAAATCTCCAACAATCAGTGCTTTATCGACGTTGACCAATAGGTCTGAGAGAAAGTCTGCAAACTCTTTTAGGAAATCAGCATAAGGCCCTGGAGGTCTATAAATGGTAGCCAAAGCAAGAGATAGTAGTGACTTTTTACTTATATCTGAGAGTGTAACATTTAGCATAAGAATTTCAAATGAATTAAACCTGTGGTTTGTTCTCTGAGTAACATTAAGTATCTCTCTATAGATTGTTGCTACACCACCGCCACGGCCAATCAGGCGGCATTTATTTTTATAACGGTAGCCAGGTGGACAAGAATCATTAAGACCAAAATAATAATTTGCTTTAAGCCATGTTTCAGTAAGGCAAATTACATCAAGACTATTATCCGTGATAATTTCATTTATGATAACTGCCTTCGGTGTCAGCGATCTAATGTTTAGTAGCCCTAGCTTTAGAGATTGTTTTTGTTCAGTAATTTTACAAAAATCTGGTTTGATCACGATTAGGTTTTTTCTAGATCCTTTATTTTTATTGTTAAACCTCACTATTCGGGGAATAGACAGTTTCTATAGACTGTACTACACTCACATTTCTATCAATTAAATGGGCAGAACACAGACTGTGATTTGAAGTTTGACTTACTAGTCATATGGTGCGAAGCGTCTTGGAGATGTTCTCTGACAGAAGATCAGCTCCGATGCTGCTGGGGTGCAGGCCATCAGCACGGAAAAGCCTAGGATGCTCCCAGAAAAGATTCCAATTATTTACAAAGAGCAGCTTCTGTTCATTACACCAAGACATCAACCATTCACTTAAAGCAAATAATCTACTGAACCTTTCATGTCCTCGTCGGTACGTCGGAAGCGGTCCGTACACGACGGCGGTAAAGTTAGTTTAACGTTTGACATTCGTCAGACATTCGGTTTCATACCCAATTAAACTAAGCACATTTCACGTTTTCAGCCCAAACCAACTCAGATATGCATAAACAAATGTCCTTTGCATTGCACAAGGCTTAATTTCACCAAATAAAATATATAATAATTAGCCCTATAAATCAATTAAACAATTTAACTATATGACATTATGATATCAAACTAATGGTAAAATGTTCAGAAAAATATCCCCTTTATTGCACAAGGCTCCGTTTTTGGAATTAGCATTTCACTTATTTTATAATATTTTTATTTTTTATTTTAATGTATACAATACTGTAAATCCATTAAACCACAACACCATTTGACCTGAAAGTATCAAACCAACTGTAAATTACACAGAATATTATTCTCTATGATGCACAAGGCTTATTTTCCAGAGTAATAATCTGGTATTTTTTATACGTCTTATTTTCCAGATTATTAATCTGGTATTTCTCATATACAGTACTAAACCCATTTATATCCATTAAACTACAACACCGTTTGACCTAAAACTGTCAAACCAACTGCAAATTACTCCGAATATTATTCTCCATGATGCACAAGGCTTGTTTTCCAGATTAATAATCTGGTGATTTTATATTCAGATTATTAATCTGGTGTTTCTTATATACAGTACTGTACCCATTTAAATCCATTAAACTACAACACTGTTTGACCTAAAACTGTCAAACCAACTGTAAATTACTCAGAATATTATTCTCCATGATGCACAAGGCTTATTTTCCAGATTAATAATCTGGTGATTTTATATTCAGATTATTAATCTGGTGTTTCTTATATGCATTACTAAACACATTTAAATCCATTAAACTACAACAACGTATGGCCTAAAAGTGTCAAACTAACTGTAAATTACTCAGAATATTATTCTCTATGATGCACAAGGCTTATTTTCCAGATTATTAATCTGGTGTTTTTTATATGCATTACTAAACACATTTAAATCCATTAAACTACAACAACGTATGGCCTAAAAGTGTCAAACTAACTGCAAATTACTCAGAATATTATTCTCCATGATGCACAAGGCTTGTTTTCCAGATTAATAATCTGGTGATTTTATATTCAGATTATTAATCTGGAGTTTCTTATATACAGTACTGTACCCATTTAAATCCATTAAACTACAACACTGTTTGGCCTAAAACTGTCAAACCAACTGCAAATTACTCAGAATATTATTCTCTATGATGCACAAGGCTTATTTTCCAGAGTAATAATCTGGTATTTTTTATACGTCTTATTTTCCAGATTATTAATCTGGTATTTCTCATATACAGTACTAAACCCATTTAAATCCATTAAACTACAACACTGTTTGGCCTAAAACTGTCAAACCAACTGCAAATTACTCAGAATATTATTCTCTATGATGCACAAGGCTTATTTTCCAGATTAATAATCTGGTATTTTTTATACGTCTTATTTTCCAGATTATTAATCTGGTGTTTTTTATATACAGTACTGAACCCATTTAAATCCATTAAACTAAAACACTGTTGGGCTTAAAACTATCAAACCAACTCTAAATTACTCAGAATATTATTCTCCATGATGCACAAGGCTTGTTTTCCAGATTAATAATCTGGTGATTTTATATTCAGATTATTAATCTGGTGTGTTTTATATACAGTACTGTACCCATTTAAATCCATTAAACTACAACACCATTTGACCTAAAACTGTCAAACCAACTGTAAATTACTCAGAATATTATTCTCTATGATGCACAAGGCTTAATTTCCAGATTAATAATTTGGTATTTTTTTATACGTCTTATTTTCCAGATTATTAATCTGGTATTTCTCATATACAGTACTAAACCCATTTAAACTGCAACACCACTTGGCCTAAAACAGTCAAACCAACTGTAAATTACTTAGAATATTATACTTTATGATGCACAAGGCTTGTTTTTCAGATTATTAATCTGGTGTTTTTTATATGCATTACTAAACCCATATTAATCCATTAAATTACAACACCGTTTGGCCTAAAACTGTCAAACCAACTGTAAATTACTCAGAATATTATTCTCTATGATGCACAAGGCTTATTTTCCAGATTAATAATCTGATATTTTTTATACGTCTTATTTTCCAGATTATTAATCTGGTGTTTTTTTATATGCATTACTAAACACATTTAAATCCAATAAACTACAACAACGTATGGCCTAAAAGTGTCAAACCAACTGCAAATTACTCAGAATATTATTCTTTGTGATGCACAAGGCTTGTTTTCCAGATTTTTAATCTACTGTTTTTTTTGTTTTGTTTTTTTTACAGTACTAAACCCATATTAATCCATTAAATTACAACACCGTTTGGCCTAAAAGTGTCAAACCAACTGTAAATTACTCAGAATATTATTCTCTATGATGCACAAGGCTTCTTTATTTCAAGATTAATAATATTATGGCTATTATTTTTTTGACGGCCCGCTTTTACGGTTTGATAATGAGGGGCTCTTTTAGGCTTAAAAGAACCCTAGATTCTATCCTTTCATGTGGAAAATTAGGAATCTTCGGTCTTCGAGCCGCAGGAAGGTAAGCTGGGTATATATTTTATATTTTAAAATATGTCAACCTTGGTTTTCCTGTATAGTTTTTTTTCTGAACATGTAGTCAGCCAGGAGGCTGGTCCATCTCTAGCTGAGGCTCAGAGACAGGACCAGAGGTCCAGTATGGCCGCTCGGGCGCCTCCTCTGTCTTGGAGCAAGTCACAAAGATGGCGGGACCCGAGGTGGAAGAAGCAAGTTATTTGGGAGGTGATCGATCGCAGACGCCAGCACCGTCGGTAATCGATTCCCTCTCTTTGCAAGGGTGACTTCACACCTGCCCTCGCCCCTTCTTCCTCCGCCTCCTGGGTTTTGGACTCGTTTAACATACTCAGGCACTTCTTAAACAGTCAGGCTGAAGGCTGGGCCCTTGATGAATATTTTTCTAAAGGCCTGCAAAGGGCTTGATAGTGAAAGAGGCTCTTTTACTCTTCAAAGAACCCTAGATTCCATCCTTCCTTGTGAAAGAAAAGGAAAAGAGGAATCTTTGGTCTTCGAGCTACAGGAAGGTAAGCTGGGTTTATGTTTATGTGTATAAATATATTGACCTTGTGTTCCTGCTTGGTTTTTCCTGAGTATGTAGTCGGAAAACGTTATTGGGCAAAGTTTGTTAGGTTGGCTAGAACGATATTTGTGCAGGCCACAAAAGCCACCATTGTACAGAGTAGGTTCTCCTCTGGTGTTAGCTAGAATAAGTTTGAGTTAGCACTCGTCACATCAGTTAATAGTTATGACTAGTGTTGGCCTTAATCAGCCACCTCACATTGTTTGCATGTTGAGTTTTGCTTTATTTCCTCTTATTTGGCTCTAATGGATTTAGCCTCCTTCTAGTTTAGCAGCTTGTGTTCACAAGTGTTGTTGGTCATGAGTTTTGCTCAGTTTAGCACTGCCAGAGGTCTATGCTCGTGTCAGTTTGAGGTAGTAGGCCATTTGTAGGCCTCCCTTAGACCATGATAGCATTTCATTCATCCCCTGTAACTGTGTAAATTCCTGTACATTTCCTTTTGGAATGTGCAGACTTAGCTCAGGTTGTGTTGAGATAGTTTCCCACAACTGTTTGTTGGGTTTAGAGCCCTTTGAGCTTTATCCCCTTTATAACCACTAGCTGGCGCCATGTGTTGTTGAAGTTGTAGGCCCCATTAATGCCTCCTTTCAGATTACATGTTGGCACAGTTCTGTGTTGGTTTTGTATGGCCCATCACCGCCACTGGCCACGCCCCGTCTCTGCTAAGAGTAGGTCCTAGGTAAGGCCTCTCTCAGAGTATTGTGGTGGAGTGTGTACTCCTCTTGTTTTAAGAGTTTAGGAGTTTTTACTGAGTGCATGAAATACACTCAGTAAAAACTGGTAACTGGTATGTTCATGATTGCCACTAGCAGATGCCATGTGTTTACGAGTTGTAGGCCTTCTGGGCCTCCTATGTTGCATGTTGGTGTAGTGAACAGCACATTCCAGGGCCCAGTTTATGGCTGGGCCCCACTCTGTCCGTAACAGCAGACAAAGGTTTGCTACATTTTGATTGGATCTTGGTGGACTAACACAAACAAACTGTCCAACTCCATCAGATAAAGATGTAAGGACAACATCAAGACTCTCTTAGAGGGCAAGAAGAAGACCTCTTGTACCAAGCCTAGGAAGGACAGGACTTCTCTTTGGTCCACAGGCAGTTTCTGCCCTTCACCCATCTAGAGACTACCTCCTAAGGTTGGCCACAGACCGCCATAAAATTCCACGAGACCTTAGCAGCAATAGGTGAAACAAAGAGAAATCACAAGGATCCATCCAAATCCATTCAAAATGATGTTTGAAAACCTTAGAACTGATGCAAACTACAAATCAATTTCATACTTATTCAAATAAATAAGTATTCTAAGTGACAGCTATTTGTAGTGCAACATCTGGCACAAATTCAGCTGTTAATCTACAATTGAATGACAGTTCAATCTTTTTTCATCATGTTTAGTCTCTATTTGTTTAGAATATTGCCAAATGTATTCTGGTGGTAGTTTTTAAAGTGAGAAATGCATTGGCAAACCTTAAAGACACTGTAAAGACTTTCAACTTTGTGCTTTATGCAAATGATTTCCACAGGGGAGAGAGGTGTGGGGATAGACATACAGGGATAGACATTAACAGATATACCAAGTCCCGGCTTGCGAAGCTGAGACACTAACAGATACAACACCGTTCTGAGCCTCTGGTTCATCCAGAGATACAACAACATATCCCATGATCTGAGTCTACAGCTTGTGAGGCAGCAACAGAGACGACCACGTTCTGAGCCTCTAGCCTGTGAGGAAAGAGACATTAAACACTACGTTCATAATTTCTGTCCAGCGAGACAGTAACAACATCTGCAACAAGGTTAAGCTCAGGAGAGCACACCTTTAATCCAAGGTACCTTTGTCTGCGTGTTCCAGATTGTTAAGGACCTTCTGCACCTACACCAGGTGCTGACGCCACGTGTCTGTCTGAAGTTGTAGGCCCATTTTTGGGCCTCCTTTAGATCATGATGGCGTATGTTGTACTCCTCTTGCTTTAAAGAGTAAAAGGTGCTTTTACTGAGTACACTGCTTGTTGGATTGTGTTAGGTGGACTGTTATGTGGGCACTTTACGGTCTTATCTGTCTTGTAGTTATTTCTTGCTCCCAGCAAGATTGGTGTTCAAGGTGAGTGGCCTTTACAGGCCGCCCTTGGATTTTCCCACTCCCACTTCTGGGGTTGTGACTTAAGCAGAATGACATGTATGAGTTTCTACTCAATGTAGAACTATTGTCATGTTGTAGGCCCCTCTCTGGCCTCCGTGATTATGTGCCTACTGTATGGTCTATCTGTTAGGTTGAGCTTTATACTCCCCTGCTAGGGTTGTCTTGTATAGTCCTTAGTTCCCTAAGCTAATAATTGGTTGCAGGCTTCCATGAGGCCTCCCGTTAAGGATCAGCCCCCAGACTGGTTTGTGCGCCCCTTTATCAGGATTTCTTAGCACACAGCCTGCTCAGTGCAAATAATCAGACGCTGAGTAGATCCTAGGATTGAGCAGAGTATACTCCCCTCAATAAGAGGGTCCATAGCACTCAGCTGAGTTCTGCTCTCCAGGATGCCTGTCTCTACGTGTAGGTTTGAGTTACTTACTGCTTTTTTCAGTCACTCTCACTTGCTGTCTTCTCTGAAGAATGCATTGTTGAGACTCTGTATTCAGACAGGGTTGGCCAAGACTAAGTTTGTCCTCTGTCAGACCAGGTCAGGACCATCTTTCTTTGGAAGATTTGGTCCCATAAGCCTTGGAGCAGCTTTGGTAGGCTCTCTGCGGAAGGCCTCTTTGAGGTTCAGCTTGGGCTATTGGCCATAGGGATGCTGTCACTGACAGCCTTTGTGTGACCTGAGGGTGAGTTGCTATCTGGCATTTCTTTTGAAACTGCTTGTCGTTTGTCTAGCCATCTTTGGCATGCACTCTCCTCAAGCATGGCGGCGTGGGAATATCGTTCCCCAAATGCGGTAAACGCAGAGATGAGTTCCCTTTCGAAAGGGAATGTCTCCGGTTACGTATGTAACCATGGTTCCCTGAGAACAGGGAACTAGACTCTGCATTGCTTAGCCATGCTTCGGGGCTGCTTGCTGAACAGATCTTATCGTCTTATCAAGACAATAAGATACTGACTGATTCTCTAGGCACTCCTTATATAGATCCGGGTCACGCAATGATGATGTCATAGGCTGTCGCCGGCCAATAGGATTGGAGAGATTTGATACTTGGCTTTCAGACATCGGTTCACGTGTGACGTTCCCCAAATGCGGTAAACACAGAGTTGCAAGCCTTGTGCATCATAGAGAATAATATTCTGAGTAATTTACAGTTGGTTCGACAGTTTAGGCCAAACGGTGTTGTAGTTTAATGGATTTAAATGGGTTTAGTACTGTATATAAAAAACACCAGATTAATAATCTGAAAAACAAGCCTTGTGCATCATAAAGAATAATATTCTGAGTAATTTACAGTTAGTTTGACACTTTTAGGCCATACGTTGTTGTAGTTTAATGGATTTAAATGTGTTTAGTAATGCATATAAAAAACACCAGATTAATAATCTGGAAAATAAGCCTTGTGCATCATAGAGAATAATATTCTGAGTAATTTGCAGTTGGTTTGACAGTTTTAGGTCAAACAGTTTTGTAGTTTAATGGATTTAAATGGGTACAGTACTGTATATAAGAAACTTCAGATTAATAATCTGAATATAAAATCACCAGATTATTAATCTGGAAAACAAGCCTTGTGCATCATGGAGAATAATATTCTGAGTAATTTGCAGTTTGTTTGACAGTTTTAGGTCAAACGGTGTTGTAGTTTAATGGATATAAATGGGTTTAGTACTGTATATGAGAAATACCAGATTAATAATCTGGAAAATAAGACGTATAAAAAATACCAGATTATTACTCTGGAAAATAAGCCTTGTGCATCATAGAGAATAATATTCTGAGTAATTTACAGTTGGTTTGATACTTTCAGGTCAAATGGTGTTGTGGTTTAATGGATTTACAGTATTGTATACATTAAAATAAAAAATAAAAATATTATAAAATAAGTGAAATGCTAATTCCAAAAACGGAGCCTTGTGCAATAAAGGGGATATTTTTCTGAACATTTTACCATTAGTTTGATATCATAATGTCATATAGTTAAATTGTTTAATTGATTTATAGGGCTAATTATTATATATTTTATTTGGTGAAATTAAGCCTTGTGCAATGCAAAGGACATTTGTTTATGCATATCTGAGTTGGTTTGGGCTGAAAACGTGAAATGTGCTTAGAGTTTAATTGGGTATGAAACCGAATTTCTGACGAATGTCAAACGTTAAACTAACTTTACCGCCGTCCGGACACGATGATCTTCGTCGCGGGCGATGTGGCTCGTACCGTCTCGATCAGGCTTCTGAAGTCCTGCTTCAGCACCTCCGTCTGCCGCAGCCTGGTGTCGTTCACCCCCGCGTGCAGCACTACAGCTCCGATGGTCTCAGCACCGTTGCGGATCGCGGGAATCTGCGCAGAGACATCGAGAACACGAGCACCAGGAAAACAGTGACTGCGCACCTTACCTTTGGCTGTGGTAGCGTGGACGTGGCGGACGATGGAGTCTCCGATGACCACAGCGTCGCGTTCTGCCTCGCGAAGAGGGGAGAAGCGGTTCCGTGTCGAGACGTCGAAGACCGGGGGCGGCGGAGGAGAGGTCCTGGTCCGAGGCCTGGCTCGCGTCTTCCGCTGCTGAAGCACCCAAGGTCCCTGGTGTGACGGCGCCGGAGTGAACGAGGGCTGGGATGAACGCGTTGGTGCTCGGGCCCTGTGCAGAGAAACACATGGCGTAGAGGAAGCAGGAGTGTTAATATCGCGCTGCAAACTTACCGAGGGTTGGTGAGCGCCAGCGCGAGAAGTTTCCAGCGCTGTCTGCCGCTCGCGTAGCTCGGCCTGCTTCTCGAGAAGGATCCGGATCTGCCGCTCCACGGCCTCCAGTTCCAACTGCACCGCATGCAGCTCAAACGTGTCCTCACCTGCACACAAAGGTAGAGAAACATCCAATACACTCGCCATTAGAGTAACTTAGATGAAACAATAACTAGCAAAGGAAACCAAGTCAATAGCTGCGTCCGAAAACCTAGGTAGCAGTCTTGCTGCCTCGCTGTCTTATAAGAGAATGACTTGTACGGCAGCGTTTGTGCATGAAGGCACCTCACGAAATTGATTTCGGACAGACTTCTGAGGCAGCGTAAAAGTTTAATGATCTACAACAATATAGCATGAGCTTTGGTGAGAACTAAACAAATATTTAATTATTACAGTAGTAATTTCTCGCTAGAAATGATATCAAAATTGAAATATGTTGGTCAAAATCGTACATTTATGCGCAAACTGAGCAGCAAACACAACTTTCGGACGCCATCTTTCTTTTTCTAGCTCAACTGTCACAGAATGGAAAGCACAGGATTGTGGGATATCAAAGGCAGCTAAGGATACATCTATGCTTCCTTCAAAAATCGATCTGAGGAAGGTATCTCAGGAAACAGGAAGTGAAGCTAACATTAGATTCGGACGTGCCTTGATGCCTTACCACCTTGAAATGTGTCCTCAGAAGGCAGCATTTTCCAGTTTTCGGACGCAGCCAATAATTATAACAACAGAAACACAGGGAACTGAAAATACACAAAATAAGGGTGTGTTTACACAACACCAATTTCAACTAAAAACTTTTTATGAGTTTTGGCTTTTTATTTACATAACAATGACATTTTGGGGGCCTGAAAATGCAAACTTTTGAAAAAGGTCACGCGCATGCGTAATATATGTTCAGTCTATAGGCGTGTAGTGTTTCTTTACAAAGTGACATCGCCAACTACTGGCCTGGCAGCATAATACAGCGTTTTTAGCCGTTTTTGTGGATTTTTCTCATCTGTACGTAAAACATTTTTCCATTTTTTTAGTACATTGCGTAAACGTACCCTAAAGGCCCCAATATAATCACTGCAAAGTTCTTTTTCATTCTTTGCTTTGGGGTAAAAAGAAGTTCGAAAAACAAGCAGCTTTACAGTATTAAACATGAAAAAAAAGTGTCAATGTCTCTTTCAATTTGAATTACAACTTCATTTTCTACTATAAAGCGGCTCTCCAGTGTGTTCATATCTTTAATTGTGAACGTCCGACCTCAAGGGACTGAACAGAAGAAATTAACTTAAATTCGATTTCCATGTCAAACAAGGCTGAGCCTTAGAGCTACATCTTACTTTTACATAATCGCCACGGACCAATGGAAGGTGTTTACCAGCCAGAGTGAAAGTTCGATTTGGCAAGCTCTTTTGAACTCTTGGAATTAACACAATATGAACTTTTGGCCTGATTTTGTTTGAAATGACGTCACACTGTTTGTTCTTCGATTTCGCTTAAATTATACAGAAACAGAGAATCTTTGACAATATGAGGGACCTTTGAATATTGTGTTGTACAATGGGATGCCTTTAAAGGGATAGTTCACCCAAAAATGAAAATTCTTTCATCATTTACGTACCCTCAGGTTGTTCCAAATCTGTATAAATGTCTTTGTTCTGCTGTACATAAAAAGGAAGATATTGAGACACCCTCATGTCATTCTAAACCTTTATGACTGTCTTTCTTATGTTGAGCACAAAATAAATTATTTAGTAAATTCACTTTTTTTCTATCCAGTGAAAGTAAAGGTTGACCATGGCTTAAATATGTACATTTAAGTTGTTTGGGCAAATTTTATGGTACTTTTTTGTCATTTTTGCTTTATTAGTCTCAGTTCTAATCCTCAGTAAAAGAACACCTTTAAAAACACCATGGCTTTATACTCACTTTGGGTTAGTTTAATGATATTTAAGAGTAAATTAGAAGTAAATGACTTTCATATTACTGGTAAATACTGTAAAAATAAAGAATAGAACAGAGGACAGAGATCTTCATAATAACAGGCCAGTATTTTAAACATGGATAGTGCCAGATACTTATGACTGACACAAAACACTAATCAGTTCTTAGAAAGAGAATTTATTCCTATACTAATAAAATATGTAGTTCAAGTTAAGATTTTATGGCTAAACATAGTAAGGATTTTTTTTTTCATACAAGCTATAATCCTAACACCCACACATCCATTTCACAGGCTGATTTAGTGGTAAGGGATTTTTCATGCAGTTCCCAAATGATTTAATGGTTATGGATGTATGTGAGACTACCATTGCTTTTCAGCATTAAAAGAGGATTTTTTTTTTTTAATTGTTTAAATCCATGTACAATAATTGTTAATAGTACATCACATTGTTCAGTAAATTGTTTCTATGAGTAATTGTTAAGTTTCTTAATTAAAACTAAATAGCTTGCATCTCACATAGCCACCACTAAACCCTAGACTTACCACTAGGATGTGGATGTGTGTCATCCTGCGTATTCTTGTTCAATGGGAGCTGATTAAGACTGTGAAAATCCTGCCACATTCTTTCAATTTGCATATTTGCAGCCCAGTAGAAAAAATGATACAGAAACAGGTGGAACTCCTTGATTTGCAGTTTGTGGGAGAACACATTGATTATAACCTGTATGGGTTTAGTATGGGATCACTTTATGATCAGGGAACGCAATTACGATATATGCAGAATGCAAAAAGAAACATGATGGGAGAAATTTTATTCATGCAAAAAGTACAGAAGGTGAGCAGTATATGTTTACGTTCTATAACTCATGCATTTTTGAGACATTTCCATTACTTTCCATAACTTTTGATGACTAGTAAACTAGCAGAATATCAAAATGAAGGTCATTGTAACTCATCTACATCTCAAGGAACAAGTAAAACACTTTGCTAGTTTCATTAAGAAATAAATATACAAATACAGCTAAACAACATGTTACATTAAATCCAATGTAAAAATAAGTATATTGAAAGACACCATATAATGAATTTGTCCACCTAACTTTGTACAACTTTTTTCATAGGGTCCCAGACAAGAGTTTGGTAATGACCTCTATACCTAAAGCTAAGCAGGACAACAGTCAGTTCATCTTCTTGGTCCGTCTCTCAGTTTATTATTAGCAGCCGAGGCCACTCATAGAGCCGATCCGATCCAGTTTCAAGCCAAAACAGCCGCGATTCCATCCCCCCCTCCGCAACCGGTCCGGTGGAGCTCGCTTCTGATTGGCCAAAGCCCCCTTCAAGAGGCGGAGCCAGGCATTCTCGCTCTGCACAGGTATGTCAATCCACTTGGGATATTCTGCAACCTTTAGCCCAGAGCTGAAGGTCTGCATAGGCTCTTCCGACTGGTCACTGGTGAGGTTCTCAAGATCATCAAGGGTCAAAAGGTCATTGTAGCGCTCAAGAAACTGCTCAATGACCTGCATTGTGGAGATAGGAAATATGTTTCAATGACTGTTTATGACTTTAAATATATATGAATACAAGTACTGAGGAAGCCCACCTGCATGGCTTTGTCAGGGGTGTGCAGGGCTCGGGTGTGGCCCGGCAGCGGATTGGCCAGAAGGACTAGAAGCACCACAAATACAGAGGAGCACAGCATGGTGCAAGTGATATTGGCCCCAGATACACCACTAATGCGAGGTATGGACAGATTTAGATGAGCAGATTTAGATGAATACACTCAAACATGGATAAAGGAGAGAGACGCATGGAAATACAAACAAAAAAACATTCTGCGGAAAATACTACACGGTACATACAAAGAAAACACAAAACACAGAAAGAGGTTAGTTTGTGTTAATGTTATTAAACCATTTTGAACAAACAGATATTATTCAGATTATAAAACAAAATAGAATCTTGGAGTACACTATGACATTATGGTCCAAGAGTACTAAAAATAACAAAGAAACAATTTTATAAAATAAAAAAAAATAAAAAATAAAAAAACAGGTCACACTGCATCCATATGCATATAGGAAAGAAAATCCTTTTTTTGGGACAAAAAATTGTAAAAATATTTCCCCCTCAAATTCTGTCTGAAGTTTTTTATTGTTATTATTTATTTATTTATTTACAATTACAAAAATTATTCTCATTAGATTAGTTTAATGCCCTAAAAATGACAATGATTTTCTATTTAAATCAGCATAAAGACAGTACAAAAAATACAACTATGATGCATAAAAACCTCTGTCATTAACTTTTTCACACAACAGGAATAAAAATGATTAAAAAAAATATTTATTTGTTTCTTTGTGCATTACAGTAATGAGAATTTAAGGGAGTGCTAAATTTTCATGAAAACACGATATAACATGATTAACAATGCAAAAAAAGTTCCTTAAAGATAAAAAATAGCCTTCATTTTCCATAAACATGTATAATATTTTTCTTTTGGGGTAAAATATGACCCGGACATGTTCTTGGCAGGTTTTATAAGATTTACCCATATGCTGTGCAGAAAAAAATTGCTTGCAAAATTATTTTATAATTATAAAGTATTGGAGTCTGAGTGCTATATATCTCAAAAAATATATAGTTAATAAGTTATACAAAAATAATAGTATTCAGTAAAATTCATAGTAAAAATCTGAAGTGAAAATAAGTTTTACTCACCAATAACAGTTCGAGGATCTTCTAAAACCTGACTGAATGTTTTAGTCCTGCTCCATCCCTCTCTCTCTCTCTCTCTCTCGTCTTAGTTTTTGGCACCTGCTAAGAGCATCCCTGTCTTTCCCTTTCCTTTCTCTTCCTTCCTCTGAGTGCAGGAATTTGATTTAATGCGAGTGGTGTTTGTATGTCAGTGTGTGTTTGTGTGAGCTTGGTAAGTATGTTAATAGTAACGATGAGGTGTCTATATATGCTTTGCTGGTCCCCCCTTCCACTCATACAACACACACCTCTTTTCCCTCCCTTTTCTCTCTCTCCTTATCTTAACGTCTCTCGGGTGATGTCAGAGGTACCGAGGGGGTGTTTGATGTTGTCTGGGTGATCAGGCAGGGGGATGCCACCTTCTGCCTGGAATATGACATCATATGCACGCACATCGCAAAAAAAGTCGTGACACGAATGCAGGGCACCACAACCAGGTGTTGCCTATCTCCATTCTCTACTTTAAATGATCTCATCCTTCCTTTTTTCATTCCTCATCCATCCATCTCTTGACTCCTCGCATCATACTGTTTGCAAGGTGCGACTTTGGCTGCCAAAAGCACCACAGGCTGGCAGAATATTGTGTCTGTTGAGAGGATGCCAACACTTTTTTAGTGGACTTAACTCAAGGAGATATATAGAGCTTTCAGTGTCTGTTTGGATAGTAAAGAGACATTTCTTCTGTTTCTGTGTCATACGCACATGTAATGCAAATGCTTGAGTCCTAAAGTCATGGTCGATGTCCATCATCAGAAGTGCATGAGAATAAAGCTCATTTTTAAAGTGCATTTGCGTTTTAAGTCATTTATTGAATATGAAACCCTGATTTTTCCCCTATTAATCTGCTTTTGTGGGTCACTGTGAGAAATGTCTTTGTATCTTTCCTTTTATTTTTTTTTTCTCTCTCTGTGGGTGCCATCACAGACTGCCAGTGCCATCTGCTTACTGCTCCCCCCGGCCTCAAGAACATGATACAAGAGCCTCACACACACACATCCAATGATTTTTATACTGTACAAACTGTAAATTCTATCTATCAACCCTGAACGTACCCATCACAGAAAACTTTATGCACTTTTGCATTTTCAAAAAACATCACTTTGTATGATTTCTAAGCCGTTTTCCTCATGGAGACCAAAAAAATGATTTTGGATATTGTCATCTTGGTGGGGGCATTTTTTCACCATACAGTATAGGACCACACACACTGTGTTTCACAAGAATATGACTGAAAAACTGTTTAGCATACAGTGGTTTACTGTGTCATAACAAACATATTATATGTATAACATGTATAACTGCTTCAATAAAGTCTTCACGATCACCATGTACATTCAGATATTAAAAAAGTAATCGTGCCTTGCATCATTCATTTACAGTGATTAACTGTGTTACAGCATACATATTATGTGGGTCATTCTCAGGAAACTGTGCTATTTTTTTTAAATTTTTTTTAAACCAGAGCATTTTTCCGGAACTGCGTTAATATAGAAAGTATAATTCTAACATTATTGCAATTTTTGTAAATATATTTTAATTTCAACACAAGAAAATGAAGGAAATTTTAAACTATTTATACATCCAATGTTCCTCAATCATGGGGCCGAGGCACTGAACTTCCAAAAGAGCCTCATAATGATTCAAATTAAGATGAAACAAGCATTGAAAATAAGCTAAAACAACTAAAAATCAAAATATTTCTCATTTTAATTCACCCCTTTCAACAACTGGTTGCAGGCCCGGCGTCCTTTCCCAAGCCTGGCAGAAGAGAACGTAAAAACGTAATTAAATAAGTACAGTGTGACATAAAATGTGATTTGTAATTTCAATTAAAAACAAAAAACAAAACGTTACTCATTTTAAATTGAATCGAGTTTTAATCATACCCTTACCCAGGGCCGGCCCGAGGCATAAGCGAACTAAGCGGCTGCTTGGGGCCCCCTGGCCAATAGGGGGCCCCCCCAATCGTGTTTTTTTTTTTTTTTTTTTTTTTTTTTTACAATTAAATAACTTAAACAAGTGATATAAATGAATGAATGAATGAATGAATACAAAAAAATAAATAATTCGAGACAAGAAAATTCTGATTTGCCGACAACTGCTGCTGTGTCTGCTAGCGTTTGAGTCATGCACAATTGCGCATAGACACCTCGCGTGCATTGACAATTCGCGCCGGCGCGCAAGTGAACGTCACTGTAATAAATGTTATAAATGATAAGCCATGTCACAAAAAAGGATGTATCCCTCTGGTGCCGAAAAAAAGAAAGAAGAAAAAGACAGAGGAGGAGAAAAAAGAGCAAGATAAAGGTATGTTTGCATAATTATTTACAGAATGTTTTGAGCAGCAGCACTAATTGTGCTCATGTCACTTGAGGTAGCAGCTAGTCAAGACTCATGATCTTATATAAGCCATCATCAGAGCTAACGTTAAATCGCATTATTGATATACATTTATCTAGGTGTATTTCACGTATTGATTATAGATATCAGTTTAAGTTGAAAGGGATGCCATATTTCTTTATTTCTTTATTATTTATTTATCAATATGGTGGCGAGTGATGTAGCAGTGCTATCCTCGGTAACACTTTAGAATAATGGTCCGTCATTAATAAGTAACTATGAAGGAAGTAATGCAGGACTAATGAGTAATCTACATTAACATTGAGCTACTACTATTAACTAATATAGAAACAAGCTTAACTAATCAGTAAGTAATATCAAATTTAGGACAAATATAGTTCCTTATTAGCTAATCAATAATTAGAGAATGACATTGGCATCAATAATAACTAATAGGTAACTATGAGAAATTATAAAGAATTACTAATTAATTACTAATCACAACATTAAAATGTTTGAGATGTGAGCAATTGTCTTTTTTTACTCTCAGTGTGATCATAAAATGCATCATTAATTGTGTTACCTAGTCATGCAGGAACTACTAGTGATCAGGACCATTATTTTAAAGTGAAAAACATATTTTTCACTTTAAAATAATGGTTCGTGATCAGTAGTAGTTCCTGCGTAGTGACTAGCTAACACTTGAGTAATTAATGATGCATTTTATGATTATATTCAAAGTAAAAAATTATGACTGATTACATCTCAGGCACATGCTAATGTTCTTTACAATTTGTCCATTAGTTAATAGTTATTAATGATGGTAATATCATTAGGTAATTACTGATTAGTTAATAAGGAACTATCTTCTAAATTTAATATTACTTACTGATTAGTTAAACTTGATTCTATAGTAGTTAATAGTAGTAGCTGAAGTGTTAATGTAGATCTACTCATTAGTCCTGCATTACTATTAATACATAACCTCACTGTATTAATTTATAATGTAACATTATAGTGTGACATTTGTGTCAATAATCTTCAACCACAGGTGACTTCACGTGGTGGGAGGGGGGCCCCCAAATCAAATGCTGCTTAGGGCCCCCAAGAGGCTCGGGCCGGCACTGCCCTAACCACTAAAAAAATATCAGGCAAAAATATGACATGACTATCGGACTGAAGGGGCTCGCACACCGGACGCGAAGCTCAGCGCCGCGACACGTCTTTAAAATTCGAACGCATTGTTTTCTATGAGTGTTTTCTATCGTCGACATTTGGCGCCTGTCCGCGGCGCCCAGCTACGACTCGCGTTCGGTGTGCGAGCCCCTTGATGATAGGCGGAGATTTGTCTTATTAGAATGCGTTTATGACATTTATAACGTCATCTTATTTTAATCCTGACTTTTAAAAAAATGTTTGTGTAAAGTTTGAACCAGTTCTGATGGCATCGGCCCAGTGCAAAATCATAATAAATTTTTCTTCTTTGCGAATAGTGACATAATTAGTAATACTAATCACTTTGTTTTATAGGGAAAATTAAATTATATCGATACCAAACGCCCACTGACACTCACGCTATGTGCCCACCCGCGGGCAGAAGGGCTAGCCCGCCCTGCTAAAATGTCCTGGCGCCGGGACTACCTGGTTGTTTGAAGAAGCAGGATTCCTAGTATTGAAAATATGGATGTATGGGGTAGCTTGATTTTAGAAGTGTGATTTCAAGACCTGGAAAAGACACAATGAAATCAAACGCCATTAGTATAAAGAATATACATTTTAGTAATGCCATATTTTATCATATAGAAATTGTGAGGAAATATATTATTAAAAATCTGTATGCTTAATCCTTATCCATTAAATCAGGAACAACTGTAAGAGTCGTGCAAATGAATTTCTTAAATAGAGTGGGAACTCTGAACAACATCCAGCTCCTAAAACTCCTTGTTACCTTTTTTATTTATAGAAACTATGAGTACCCATGTATTAAATAAATGTTTTGAAAACAAAACTGTGGCTAGGGGATCTTTGAATATTGTTATGGACAATGGAGGCCTTGGAGTCAAAAGGTTGAGAACCACTGACTTCCATCACAAAGACAACCTTAAACGCGTTAATATAATGCAATGTCACAACCCAACACAATCATTTCACTTTACCATAGCACAAATGCAATGTCTGATTAATTTATGGTCCAACTCTCATCATACAGACACAACAGTGGTCTAACACAATAATAGTCTGACAAGAACACTTCTAGAAAACCACACACACACACACACACACACACACACACACACACACACACACACACACACACCCTGAGGTATCCCTGGCTTCATAAAACATCAGCGTCCAGAGAGGGGCTCTTGTGTTTGATCAGGTTGAAGCCAGTGTTTTTACGGTTGTGTACCCTGTCTGAGTTTCTCACACTGTGAAGGATCGCAGGTTTATCCAGCCAGCTGCTGCCACTAGCAACCAATCCAGCAGGAACCTAGCAATAGAGCCATTTAAAAGATCTAATTACTTTATTTACTTTACAGTGCTTATTTTCTCTAATTACAAATATCAGTCAAATTAAAATGCACCACATATATACAAGTTGTCAAGGTTTTTCTATTTAAAAAGTCATAATTTAGTATTTGACCACTTTCAATAATAATTTAACCTTTTTTTTTTTTGCTGCTTTCCCTTTACTTTTCATATTCACACATGCTTTTAAATGTGTAAAAGCACTTTGCAACACTTTTCTATCCAGTTTGATATACATCCTTCTGCAACAGCCTCTGCAAAACTAGTATAACGTTATGACAGTTTAAAAAACAATCCACACACTGCAACATATCACACCAGATTGTGAAATTTTGACCAAAATGATCAGGGATCTTTAGTTGCTCATTTCTAACAGTGGGATCCTTCAGAAGGATATATGCAGAGCTGTAGGTGCAACACACATCCCAGCCGATAGAGGTAACAACATACATGGCTTTGTCAGATCTTGGCAAAGTCGGTGCGCCTGAACACAATGATGGAACCGTAGGGAAGGAGGAGACCAGCGGAGCCAGAGGTCTGGAGGCTCAAGCTGAAGACTCGGAAGTCTGAGGAGGGGCCAGATCAGGCATAGACCAAGGTGGAGCCAGAGGGAGTGTTGAGCCAAGTTGGAGCCGATGGGTCGTGGGGTTATGGTGGAGTCCAGGGCCAGAGGCTTGAAGTGGATCCACAGGTCAACATGGAGCTGATGACTGGAAAGTCCCAGGCAGATCATAGTAGCTGGGTGGATCCACAGGAGGAGGAGCCTGGGGGCTGAAGGGAGACAATGGAGGCAGGACAGAGGAACTGGATGGATGAGCCAGGATTGTTCAATATTGCTCCTGGAGGGCCACTGTCCTGCAGAATTCCTCTCCAACCCCAACCCTCAATGAAACACCTGAACCAGCTAATCAAGGTCTTACTAGGCATACTAGAAACTTCCAGGCAGGTGTGTTGAAGTAAGTTGCAGCTAAACTCTGCAGGATATTCGCCCTCCAGGAGCAAGTCTGGACACCTGGCTTAGGTTGAGGTGAAGGGAGAGGGAGGCTGGGTGCAACCATCTGTGGTGAATGAGACTTGGAACTGAGCAGTGCCAATGGTGACGAAGGTGACTTGGAGCTGGATGAGACTAATGGAGGTGGTAGAGCAGGAAACATTTCATAATCCAGCAAAATGTTCATGTGATGTGGTGTGATGAGTGTGTGATGAAGACTTAAAGACAACTTAAGACAGGTCTTAACCAGCAGAGATGAGGATGACTTTGGACTGGGCTTATCTAGTGGCAATGAAGATGACTTGGAACTGGTCTGAACCAGCAGAGACGAAGATGACTTAGATTTGGATGAGACTAATGGAGATGGCAGACCAGGAAACATTTTGTAATTCAGCAAAACATTCATTTGGTGTGATGTGATTTGAGGCTTTATTAACATCCAAACCTACACCAAGCCCTACCATTAAAACAATGCAAATATAGTGTTGGTGGCACAATGGTAGCATTTTTTGTCAAGCAGGGTTTTTCCTGCATAGAGAATAACGAGGTGGCCATCAAATTGCGTGCCGCCTCCGGCTGTCGAGTGTCAACAAAATCAGACAAGCAGTCCTTTACCACGGTTCCGTTGTGGCTTCCCGGCCTGTGTCCATTCTCTCTGTGTCCATCCCCCTGCAGCAAATGGGGTTCCGTACTGAAAAGACCACTTTCACTCCGGCCCAACAACTTGCTGGCCTTGAACAAGGCTGCTCAGGACATTCTGTGAGAGCGCATGAAAGTGATGCGGGGATCGCGGTTATATCCGCATCAGATAATCCGCCGGGTTATAGGGAGTAAAACCTGTGTTTATAGGCTATTAAGGAAATGTAATTTTGCCAAAGAAGAACTTTTATTTTAGACATTTATTTAAAAGCAGCCTACTTAAGTGTAATATGTTATTATATCATCATGCTTAACACTGAGAATTTGAATAATTATTTTGTGATTATCAGGTGTAGATATCTAAATCATAGAATATTTGGGAAGTTGGTGGGTGGGTGATTTATTTTTAATAGTGGATTTGGGTGATGTCAGAGCTGATCCGCATATATCTAGCGCACAAGCCCTATAGAGTCCCCTTTAAAGTTCAGGTACAAGACTTCTTTGTTCAGTTTGCAACATGGGTTGGAGCTCTTAATCTTGAACTCTCAAAATGCACCAGATTAATGAATTTATCTTTAAAATGTACAACTCTCTTCCCAAGGAGCATGTCCCCGGACCCCCCTAGGGACAAAGGTACAACCACCAAAGAAAACACACAATCCTGTGGGAAACACTGTATATAGTGTTCTCAAAAAACAAATCTTATTCTCTTAATATTAAAATACAGAAAATATGTGCTTGTAAAAGTGTTTTTTTTCTGCCATGATCAGGATTTTACCACCTACGCCTCATTTTGAGCCAGAAAAAACCATCAAGACAGCAGCTCACACACCTGAAAAGACTCTGAGATGGGCTCGGGCTCCGGGATGAACGTAGCTTCTGGCAAATGTTCTGGCTCTATTCTCATGGCGGACTCGGGCCCCGAGTCAACGGTGGGCTCTGGGTTGTCATCTCTGGCGGGCTTGGCTGAAGGTGAGCTGGGCTCCGAAGTGGGGATCTTCAACAGCGTGGCAGAAGGTGAATGGTGAGTCATTTTAGACCAGCACCCACTCCAAATATGCAGCAAAGCTCCCTCGAGGACAATCCACGTGCAGGTGCATAATGAGCAGTCGGGATAATGAGTGAAGGATGCCAGATCTAAGAAGTCCCTTGTGTGATCTTCAAGGAACCAATCTCCCTGCTTGACGAGAAGCAGGCAGACTGCAGGTATATCCACACTTTTCATTTGTATAATATCTAATCAGGGTTCGTTGTTCTGTGACGGTTAAGTGTAGTATACTCCAACAACGAGACACATACGTGACACAGAATGATGATGAAACAAGAATTTAATTTATACAAAAAGCAAGAACACCACACATACACCAACTTTAACAAAAAACAGAACTGAGGAAATAGGGGACTTAAGTACATAAGGAATGATAATCAACAGAACAAGGAACAACAGTGTGCACTAATTGGAAACCATGACAACAAACTAGAAACTGAACAGAGCATGACAATTAAACAAAACAGAACATGACTATGAACTAAACAAGACATGGTTTTAATGGAGGTGTTTTCAAACATTTCAAAGGACTACATCAAATATAAGGATCTTTCTCCCAAAAAGCCATTTATATTGAGCATGAAATATTCTAAGCATGATTTTCTAAACACATTTCCTTAAACAAAATCCTGATAAAAACCTTTAAGATCCTATAGTGGCAGACCTCAGATTCTGCATTTCTCAAAATGCATCAAAGCAGACAGGAAATTCAAACACTCAAGAGTGCAATAATGAAATAAGGCAATTTTCCCCTCTACACTTTATGGATTTAATCTTACATCTGTAACAAAGAGTTTTTATTGCAGGCTTTCAGTAGTACTCCTGCAATGAGAATGATGTTTTCTAATGAATGTTCATGCTATTGACATCGTAGCTTTCAAGTTTTGAAGAGTGTTGGTAACCAAACAGTTTTGGTTACCACTGGCTTCCATTGTGTGAGGGGAAAAAACCCCTGAAACATTTATCAAAATATCTTCTTTTACATTCCACAGAAGAAAGAAAGTCATACAGGTTTAGAATAACCTGAAGGTGAGGAAAGGATGACAATTACTGGGAGCTGAGTGACTGTGATACAGAAATGGCTAAACATATTTAATGAGTCCATATAATTATAATTTCATTATTGTAACTTTATACATAAAGAGCTAAAATAATACATTTTGTAAAAAAAAAAAAAAAAAAACATTTTCCTGTGGACCTGGCGAAACTTTGTAGCATCCTTAGGATGGGTGAGTTTATTCTTTGAAAACCTCTGTATTAGAGCTCAAAACATCACCTATAAGGCCCCTTTAAATTCCAAACTAATACAAAGAAATATTATAGGTGATTTGAAAAGTTTAGCCAATTAGCGGGACGTGAATGCAGACTCGCACACAGAAGTAGAGATGTCTGCCTCTTGCAGACAGCAGAAGGTGCTCTTATTTTATATAACACACTCACCAAAACAGCAGAAGAGTAATTGGCCTCTACAGTCCTCTCTGACTGTCACTCAAGAGACAGAGAAAGAGCCAAAGCGAGACAGAGAGAGAGCGCTAGAACGAGAGAGAAGGTGTGTAGGAGGACGGGTGGGCGAAAAGAGAGGGATGAGACAAGGATGAAAAACGAGGGTATGGTAGGATACGGCTAGAGCCCACCAGCGTGTCACCTCTGAGTGAGAGAAAGAGGCGAAGGTGGTACATGTGAGTGTGTGCATATATGGTGTGTTTTCTGAAGTTCTGTAGGCAGGGAATCTAGCAGTGTGTGTGTGTGTGTACGTGTATGTGTGTGTGCGCATGTGCGCATGTGTGTATATGTGTGTGTGTGTGTGTGTGTGTGTGTGTGTGTGTGTGTGTGTGTGTGTGTGTGTGTGTGTGTGTGTGTGTGTGTGTGTGTGTGTGTGTGTGCGTGCGCGCATGTATAGAGAGAAATAAGAGTGGGCAGATTCATCTGTGTAGGCGTGTGGGTGGGTGAGAGGACAACAGACCCTGAGAAGAGCACTAAATTTCAAAATAAAGGTTTTTGAGGTCAGAAAGTTTGGAGTGAGATGGAGAGAGAAACAAAAGAGGACGTGATGGCCTGAGATAGGTAGTGATTCTGTTAGATGATTGACAGACCTTAAGGCTTCCCTGTGTGCAGAACAAAATTGAGCAAAGACAGATCAACAAACTATGCTGTACATTTTAAAGGCTACAGGCAGCAAGCAGAAACATTTTTGGGAATATCATTTATGACACGTTACTCAAGATGTTTTGCATTCATTACAACCAAAAAATTTAATTTTGACCTAATTTTGTATTTAATATCATTTAATATCATATCAATATTATTTTGTGGGGCACAAATGAGATGTTTTGCATAATGTTGCTGTTCAGTTCCATAAAATGAAAAGTGAATTGGGAAAAGGGCTCTCAAGCTCTTTGATTAATTGTTTTCTCTAATTTCTCTAATTAACCTGTTGCTATCAAAATTGAACATCTGTTTGTTGTGAAAATTGCAAGGTCGTGACGCCAAGCCGACATCAAAGAACTAGCAGTGATGAAAGCCGACTGTATTGTTGCCTTGTGATGCCTCGTGAAAGATGACAGCCAACAACCATCTAATGTGTACATCAGTGGTCACAAACTCAGCTCCTGGATGGCCACAGTCCTGAGTTTAGCTCCAGCCAGCTCCAACTCACCTGCTTGGAACTTTCTAGTAATCCTGAAGACCTTGATTAGCTGGATCAGGTGTGTTTCATTAGGGTTGGAGCTGAACTCTGCAGGGCTTTGGCCCTCCAGGAATTGAGTTTTAGGCTGCGTCCGAAAACCTAGGTAGCCGTCTTGCTGCCTCGCGGTCTTGTAAGAGAATGACTTGTACGGCAGCGTTTGTGCATGAAGGCACCTCACGAAGTTGATTTCGGACAGACTTCTGAAGCAGCGTAACAGTTTAATGATCTACCGCAATATAGCACAAGCTTTGGTGAGAACTAAACAAATATTATTACAGTAGTAATTTCTCAAAAGAAATTATATCAAAATTGAAATATGTTGGTCGAAATCGTACATTTATACACAAACTGAGCAGCAAATGCAACTTTCGGACGCCATCTGTATTTTTCTAGCTCAATTGTCACAGAATGGAAAGCACAGGATTGAGGGATATCAAAGGCAGCTAAGGGTACATCTATGCTTCCTTCAAAAATCGATCTTAGGAAGGTATCTCACTAAACAGGAAGTGAAGCTAACATTGGATTCGGACGTGCCTTGATGCCTTACTACCTTGAAATGTGTCCTCAGAAGGCAGCATTTTCCAGTTTTCGGATGCAGCCTTAGACTCCTGATATTCTGTGCCTGCATGAGAATAAATAACTTTCCATACCAGCAGGTGGCAGTAGTCTGACCATTGCAAACTGCAAATATGCAAGCCATTAACAAAGCAATGCTTTCTTACTATTTTGAATGTGAATAATGCTGATCAACTGCTGATCACTTTCTTCTTTAGAGGCCATGTTGTTATAAAAATAACTGCATACTGGAATTTTCTCACTTTTGTTTTTCTTCTTGTGCACTAGTTCACTGAACAACCAATCAGAGTGATCTCTCACCGATGGCTTCAACACCAGTTCAACCTGTTTAATTGGCCAAAAAGCCACCAACGGTGATCCGACTAGTGTCAACGGTGTGGAAAACGCAGCAAAAACTGGGCCCACAGCTTCACAGATCATATTGCTACAATGTCCCGGTCCTAGAGATTTGCCTTGTACACCATCAGGAAGATAAGACCCTTTCTATCGGAGCATCTATCATTCTATCCAGACTGGACTATTGTAATGCTCTCTTGGCTGGCCTTCCAGCATGCACTGTCAAGCCTCTACAACTGATCCAGAATGCTGCAGCAAGACTGGTCTTTAATGAACCGAAGAGAGTGCATGTCACACCTCTCTTCATCAGTCTGCATTGGCTGCCAGTAGCTGCTCGCATCCAATTCAAGGCTCTGATGTTTGCCTACAGAACGACCGCTGGCTCTGCACCGCCATACCTTAACTCACTACTTCAGACTTATGCGCCCTCCAGAAGCTTGCATTCTGCAAGTGAACGGCACCTTGTGGTGCCATCACAAAGGGGTACAAAAATCACTCTCGCGGACCTTCTCCGGGTCTGTTCCTGGCTGGTGGAATGACCTGTCACGCTCTATCCGAGCAGCTGAGTCTTTAGCCATTTTCAAAAAAATTCTAAAGACGTATCTTTTTTCGTCAACACTTGACCCAGTAATAATAGCACTTACTTTGATTTCTATTCTTTTTCCATCTATTTGTGTATTTATTAAAAAATCCTTACTACGAGCACATTACTGAAGGAACTGTGACTTCTCACAGCACTTACATACTGTTGTTCTTATGTTGATTTGATTGCTTCTACTATTCTCATTTGTAAGTCGCTTTGGAGAGAAGCGTCTGCTAAATGACTAAATGTAAATCCAAAGACTCTCAACGACAGCTCAACGGCTGACCGCCGGCTTGGTATCTTTAACAATACTTTTTTAGAATAAAAGTGAAAAAAGTGAAAGTGACGTCTAGCCAAGTATGGTGTCCCATACTCTGATTTTTTTCTGCATTTCACCCATCCAAGTGCATACACACAGCAATGAGTATTAAACACACACAGACCATGAACACACACCTGGAGCAGTGGACAGCCATTTCTTCCAATTCGAGAGCTTTTAGAACACTGTGTCAAGCGCTAAACACTGAAAAATACACAAGATGCAAATGCAGTGGGTAAACTTCATTCTAATGCAGTGGTGGCAAACGTCGGTCCTGGAGAACCTCAGTCCTGCAGAGTTTTGCTCCAACCCTGATAAAACTCACCAGCCTGTAGCTTTCTAGCAGAGATCACATTATTACAGGGAAATAAGAGGGTCTGTATCTCTTACCATTGGAGAAAGTGTAACGGCTAACTTAATCACATGCGGCACCTCTCAGCCTCCCTGCGTACCGCCGATGTGTACCACCTGCACCACCAGTTAGCATTAGCCGTTACACTTTTTTGGCTAAAGGTTGCAGGCTTGCCTTCTAGTTGCTTTGCTTTGTAGCAACACTTCAGACCTTGATTAGCTTGTTCAGGTGTGTTTGATTAGGGTTGAAGCTAAACTCTGCAGGACTGATGTTAGCCACCCCTGGTCTAGCGCAGTGTTTCCCAACCCTGTTCCTGGAGGCACACATAGATCTGAAAACCTAGGTAGCCGTCTTGCTGCCTTGCTGTCTTGTAAGAGAATGACTTGAACGGCAGCGTCTGTGCGTGAAGGTACCTCACGAAACTAATTTCGGACAGACTTCTGAGGCAGTGTAACAGTTTAATGATCTACAGCAATATAGCATGAGCTTTGGTGAGAACTAAACAAATATTTAATTATTACAGTAGTAATTTCTCGCTAGAAATGATATCAAAATTGAAATATGTTGGTCAAAAACGTACATTTACACACAAACTGAGCAGCAAACGCAACTTTCGGACGCCATCTTTGTTTTTCTAGCTCACCTGTCACAGAATGGAAAGCACAGGATTGTGGGATATCAAAGGCAGCTAAGGATACATCTATGCTTCCTTCAAAAATCGATCTGAGGAAGGTATCTCATGAGAGAGGAAGTGAAGCTAACATTGGATTCGGACGTGCCTTAATGCCTTACTACTTTGAAATGTGTCCTCAGAAGGCAGCATTTTCCAGTTTTCGGACGCAGCCTAACAGTGCACATTTTCCAAATCTTCCTAATCAAACACACCTGATTCAACTCACCAGTTCGGTAGTAGAAAACTCCAAGACCAGAAATATATGGTTCAGATAAGGGAGACATTCAAAATGTGTACTGTTGCTGTGCCTCCAGAAACAGGGTTGGGAAACACCGGTCTAGCGCATGTTTACATATAAAAACAAAGGAAATAGATGAGCAGTAGAATGCAAAAACAATAAATGGAATTTTAAAAATGCAAGGTCTAGAGACATTTTTTTTTTTATTTTAACTTTTAACTTGACACAGCATTCTAAAAACTCTGTGCTAATGCACGAGAAGCTGAAAAAGATGCAAGATGCGCATGTTTACATACAAAAAAATCGCGTAGTGGAATACAAAAACACATGAGCACCCTGGATATTCTGCCATAAATAATACAATTAAATAAAAGTTTTTGAAAAGAGGGTGAGCAAAGATTTTTCTTTTTTTGGCTGAACTATTCCCTGACTAAAACTGAGAGGAAAGGTTTAGTTGGGTTTGACAGCTGCGTCTCGCAGGTACAGACTTCAGCGAAGGCCTACATGTTTTTGCAGTCATTTCTCATATAGGTAGCTGGAGGATATAATGAAGACTCTGGCGCATTTCCCAGCTGTGAAAGGATTAACTACACGGTCAAATTATGCAGTCACGACAAGAAACAAACATGCTCATAGATGCACTACAGAGAGGCTGAGGCAATGGGAAATGTAGCGGAACATAAATTAAATGGGCGGATGGGATGGCACATTTACATATCGGCAACACCCCCATGCACCATGGAAATGCTGTTAATTAAATATGTTTCATGTGCTAAATTGTTCTTCTGCTACTGTTTTTTGGCTCAAGCCAAAATAATCCACCTCCAAATCTCTAAAATATGGACCTTCTGTCAGTTTTTCCCACTTTTGGTTCAACTAATGTGCGAAAACATTTAAAAAAAAAAAGTAAATAAAAAAAAAGGAAATTATATTAGAGAAAACCACTGCCGACCCTCATGCGACTATTGCTTGCTAGTAACTGTAGTCCATTACTGATTGCAAATTACATGATGTAGTTAGTAATGTAATCAATTTACATTACACAATTTAGGTAATACATTGCCTGGCCAAAAAAAAAAAAAAAAAGAAAGAAAAAAGTGTGGATTTAAATAGGCAAATGCTTAAGAGTCTATGATTATTACAGTGATTATGTTTCTAGAATGTTATATGTTTGGCAAAAGTTCTTCTAACCATGATTGATGGAATGTGTAGCTTTTCATTTCTTAAACAACCATGTTTTATATTTTCAAATCCGTTAAAGGATTATTAGGCTGCATAAATTAGGTCAGCCGGAACCGGGAAGACTTCCTATAACACCAGATGTACTCGTTACATCAGAAGAAGAATGGCATCTACGCTAATATTAGTTTTTCTGTTTATCCCGAGGTTTACTGTAGTCAACCGGATCCGGGCCGTATCCAGATGAGACCGATGACCGGTGCCCTGACACGACCACAACGCAGCCCTGAAGTATTAACATGGATCGAGTCAACTAGATCATCCACTGTGAAGGCCTCATCGACACGACAGCCAGTGGCACAGTTCCTTAACAGACCGTCCATACCGGCATGATGAATACGATCCTCAACTGGATGGAACTGAAATAAATACTTTGAATGTTGCAATCCTATAAGACTGATATCAACCTGAATCGTAACAAAGCACTGTTTGCCAGAGGAGAACTGGCCCCCCGACTAAGCCTGGTTTCTCCCAAGGTTTTTTTCTCCATTTAACACCTATTTGCCACCTGATGTCACCTGTTGGAGTTTGGGTTCCTTGCCGCTGTCGCCTTTGGCTTGCTTAGTTGGGGACGCTTGACATTTGATATTCAACAGTATTCTTGACATTTATTCAAGTGCTTTGATCTGCCTGCATTGACACTATTCTTTAAGAGCTGCTGTGCAGCCAAATTATATACCAGGTATCACTGTAAAGCTGCTTTGACACAATCTGCATTGTAAAAAGCGCTATATAAATATAGGTGACTTTACTTGACCATGTAGTAAGACACGTTATGGCCATATTCCAGGACAACAATGTCAAGATTCATCAGACTCAAATTGTGAAAGAATGGTTGGGAGGAGCATGAAGACTCATGTTGACAGACTTCACACATGAATTGGCACCTCTGAGTCCAGACCTTAATTTCATTGAAAGTGTTTGGGATGTGCTGGAGTAGACTTTACAGAGTGCTCACCTCTTGCACTGTCAGTACAAGATCTTGACCAAAAATTGATGCACCTCTTAATGCAAATAAATATTGTGATGTTATTTCCATCAAGAGGTGCATTAATTTTTGGTCAAGATCTTGTATTGACAGTGCAACAGTATTGAGTATGCCACTTACTTTGCAAAAAAGAAACAAAAACAACCCTAGAGAGTGCACACTTTCACTGCATGTCAGGTGTAAAGCCCCAAAAATGTAATATTTAGTTGATTCTTAAAACTGGTAAAACTTTGCAAAAAGTTTGTGAAAAGAGAGTACACTCATCTATATTCAATGTATAAGAAAAATGTTTTTCTTACACATTGAAAAAGTCACCTTTTACTTGAGGATTACAACACACAACAATTTTAGTTATTAGTCTAAACTTCTTTTCAAAACCATTTCTAAGAACTTGTCATTGACCATTTATGATTACGGGTTTGTTCAAATGAAAACTACTTACCTGTCTTAGTAAGCACCATTAACTAACCTCAAAACGTTAGTGGAAATACTGGAGATTCACAGTAAGTGAAAACTCATCTGTACAGTACAAAATGGGAGAAGCAGTTCTTATTAAAGATAGATTGGACGCTCCTACCCCTGCAATCATATGTGCAGGTGATCATGATAATTACCCTTCTACAATACCACTTAATCAGTGGGGTGTCAAACTAGTCTGATCTAAACTGCTTTCCCTACAGGCCTGCTGAATGGCTTCGTTTACCCTTCAGGCACAACCTTAAATTATCTCCTTGCATGTAATCACTGCAATGTGATTAAAATAAATGCTTTGCCTACACATGCACTACATTTCAACAGAATTAACAGCTTTGGGAGGAACAAGTGGTGATAATTGTGGTGTTTTGGGCCATCTTTTGTGGAGAAAGAAGGGTCTCATGCAAGCACAGAGAAAACGTCGCAGTTCAGAGGGTATGAGCTCTGGGCGACGCACAATACGATAAGAGCGTTACCATGGCTACACAGGCACTGGGCCAAAAGGGTGGGAAGAAAGATCGCACATAGCTGAAGTTCATCTACTGAGCGTTTTAGCCATTTGAACCTGAAGAAAACTTTTTGCGCGTTGATAAATGTTCTGTGGCGGGAGCTAAGCGATGTGAAAAGTGAAGTCAATAGGCTTTGCTGTATAGCAGTCGTGATGCACTCAGGCTCAAAGGAAGATTTCACTTCTACCTCAACAGTTTTTGATCTGATTTCTGAGGTGATGTTCTGAAAGGCTGAAAGGAAAGGTCAGGTTAAGACAAGCCAAGAAACGTCATTTCAGGCACTCTCTTCCAAGGAAAGCAATGACCAAAGTACGTTAAGGTTTCAGACTTTACTTTTTCAGACACCATACCTCTCTTTTGAAAACTTCTTTTTAATAGACCATAGACCAAAACAGACCACATACTCACATTCAGTTAAATGTTTCTTTGTCAAAACAAAATCCATTAAAAATGGACAATATACAGTTATAAAATACAACAAGATTGAAGAAAACCTCACAGTACAGCAATAAGGTTGACAAAAATATTGAGAAGCAAGATAAATACACAAAATCTCTGTGTACATTGCTGAAGGATGAACTTTTGAGTCAAGGTGGGACTGATTTAACTTCCTGTCTTGTGTCAAACCACAGACAGATCCCAGTCCTGAGTATATAGGTCCATGTTAATTCATAGCAATGAATCTCACTGGCCACTTTCTTGTTGTCCAAGCATCTTTTTTAACTTCTTAAATTTATTTTTCCCCATTCTTTTCCTCAAGTTCCTCTTTTTACTTTTGTTTTTCTTATTAAATTGGCTCCCCTTTTTCTTCTCCACCTCTTCTACCCCTTTCGTTGAATCTCCATTCTGTTCTTTTACCTTCTGCTTTTTGTCAGGTTTCTCAACCTTTTTGGATGCTTCACCGTCCAACTTGGCAATTTTGGCTTTTTTGGGACCATCAGCTTTTTTATTCTGAGATTCCACTCCGGCTTTCTTCGTGGGCAGCTCCGATTTTTTCTGTTTTAATTTCTGATTCTTGCCCATGTTGCTTTTCGCTGGAGTAGAAGCAGGCTTCTGTTCCTTAGATTCTGGTTTTTGGATCTGCTTCGATGAGGCTGCAGTCTCCATTTTTGTAGATTCTACTTCATTTTCTGAAAAATAAATTTGAAATGCTAAAATCAGATAGCACATAAACAAGTTGTGGAAAACATGGGAAATAAGTACGTACCTGTGTTTTTTGGTGCTGTAGGGATGGTGTTAGACAGCTTCTTTAGCTTGGCCACAAAAAATCCATCCATGTTGTGGGAATGAGGGTAGAAACGGCGAGACAGTTTCAGAGAGGGATGGAAACGTCTCTCTTTGAATCTGTGGAAAAGAGATCTTATTTTCTAAGTGCACTTCATAATTTATTACGCTTTCTCAGGCAAACTCACTAATGTAACTCAATTTCTGGGAGAACAGCCTTTATTACTGTAGATGGATCTCAAATAAGGCCTTATTACCTGGTGAATCCCTCCTTGCCAAAGTCTAGTCCAGTGGGGACCAGCTTAACATTTCTCTTCTTCAGTGCGTAGTCCACCACCCACTCATTCTCTTCCACCTATGGAGAAGACAAAATCAAACCTTAAGAAATTCACTTCAAAAAATGAGCATATTTAGGAGGACATAAAATGCAATCATCCAGACATTTCCGTAGATTTTCATTCAATTACTCTCCATCCATCTCTTCCACCTTTCCTCTAAAATTTGCATTATAGAGCTGGTTTAAAAAGCAATATCTGGGTCAGTCCATGTCAAACCAGGCAATTAAAAAAGGTTTTTGCTGCACCAACTCAGATTTAGCTCATAAGTTGCTTATTTTTTGGTGGTGGTAAAAGTAAGGTCCGTCAAATATTTCTTGTAGATTCTAACACTTTCAGGCCCCTGAAGTGTTCATTATTTCCAGGCCAGAAGTCTCATGTGGGAAGCCATGTTCAGGGTATGATATCTCAAGTATTGTGATTCTGGCCTCTATGGAATTGGTCATTTTTTCCAGTCAAGCACAAATGGTTTTCAGTCTCCTCTTAGACACAAATATTTTCATAAAATGTGACATATTAACATTTTGAGTCCTTTGGAGAATCTTGGAAAGCTCCAAGGACATACGTTACTGTTCAAAGTTTGGGGTCCAAATATTTTCTTTTTAAAGAAATTGATATTTTTATTCAGCAAGGATACATTAAACTGATCAAGTGTGACAGTAAAGACATTTACAATGTTACAAAAGATTTCAATTTCAAATAAATGCTGTTCTTTTGAACTTTCTACTCATAAAATCATCCTGAAAAATGTCTCATGTGGAAGCATATGTGTAGCAATATTCAATTTGAAATGTAATGTGCAAAATTGCAATGCAATATGTAAAATGGCAACGTATTTCTGTATTTAATTTTACATTTTCCATACCATATGTGCAACGTTTGGAGCAAAATGATCATTCAAATTCAATAATATAAATTTACATTACTATTTACATAATTTAAATATATATTTTAATATTTTAAGTTTGAAAATTAAAATGAAAATGCATTACAAAAATGTTTAACACATATATATATATATATATATATATACATATATACACACATATATATACACACACATACATATATATATATATATAGAAAAAACTAATATTTAATATATAAACCTGTATATAAATGTGTATAATTAATATATAAACTGTTTATTGTATTTTTAGTAATATTACTATTCTTCAATAGCAAACATGCAAAAAATAAAACTATTAAATATCAGATATGTTTTGCATACTGGATATCAAACACTAAAATTAATAAATCATTTTTTTTATAAAATTAATCTATATTGGTCATTGGTCAAAAAAAAAAAAAAAAAAAAAAAAAAAAAAAACAATTTGACTCCATGTAAAACTCACCATAATAGAGCATGTGCAGTAAACAAGGTATCCGCCAGATGAAGAATCAGCATTGACAGAGTCAATAGCAGACAGGATGAGCTCCTTCTGCAGGTGAGCCGACCGAAGAATATCAGCCTCATCCTGAGAGAGAGAAATATTTCAGAGTTCTGAATGTGCAAAAACTAAAATCCTTCAGAAAAAAGGCTGAAAAGAATGAAAACAGGTGACTTTCAGAACAATTACCTTGCTAGTTTTAACTGCTGGATCTTTGGAAATGACTCCTGTACCTGAGCAAGGAGCATCCAAAAGCACTCTGTCGAAACCTCCCATCACCTACAATACAAAATACAACACCTCAGATTAGACATGCTTATGGGAATGTACAGAAAACTAATACATATACCAAAAACAAAACAGAATATTTCATTCTCAGTTAACCATGTTGTCATTAAAAATGCTTCTTTCAAAGAAAGAAAATGGAAAAAAAGGATGATGCAGACCTTTGGGAATTGTCTGCCGTCATAGTTGCAGATGACAGAGTTAGTGACACCGAGACGATGGATGTTTCCCACCACACTCTTCAGTCTGTCTGCATTAGCGTCATTAGCCACAATCATACCCGTGTTCCTCATGAGCTGAGCTGCATCACACAAATGATACACATTTTGGCTTTACACACACTCCAAAAACATTTCCTGATGCTTACTTTTTCACATAATGTAGAAAGGCAATAATGTGCATTATTTCTACATGACTTTTATTCTTTGGTGTATTCTGTGCCAATAAAAAAAAAAAGACAGATGAGCCGCTTTACAAAAACACAGCAGTTGGTGTGACAGCCATGGAGAAGCATATGCTCACCCATATATGTGGTCTTGCCTCCTGGAGCGGCACTCATGTCTAACACTGACTCCCCCTCCTGGGGAGACAGCGCCATTACAGGAAGAAATGATGATGCACCTTGCAGCATGTACTGGCCTGCCAAATATTCTGGAGTTGCTCCTGTATTAACAAGAGAATTACAATTAACACTTATAGTCATCACAAAAAAAAAAAAAAAAAAAAAAAAAAAAAATGGAAATGACACTGGAACTGACCTATGGGAACAGAAGAGTCATAGATAACCAGCCCCACTTTGGACCATTTCCCCAATGGATCCAGGTTTACTCCTCTGTTAATCAAAGCCTGTGTAAAAAAAACAACAAAAAAACAAGCTATTAGAACCAGAAGCCATTTCTGAACCAGACGGACATGTGTAAATGGCATTTTGGGTTTGATTACACCTATTAATAATGTCCATTTCAGGTCTTCCAATCAGAAGTGGTCAGACAGTCACAAAATGAATGGCACTTTCTTAAAAATAACGATTTCAAAAAGGGGGTTTTGCAGTGATGTCATAGAAGAACCATTTTTTGGTTCCCCAAAGAACCTTTCTGTGAACAGTTCTTAAAAGAACCTCTTTTCTTAGTGTAAATAACATTCTAAACATCTAAAGAACCTCTTTGTTCTATAAAGAACCTTTTGTGGAATAAAAATTTATGAAACTATAGATGCCAATAAAGAACCTTTATTTTTAAGTATATATTAAAATGAGTCTCAAATGCATCTCATGTGACCACGTGTCTCAGATTTTATGACTGTATACAGTATTCCAAATGAGTGTTGAAGTTGGCATAAAATGAAAATTCACTATATTTTGCAAGTAGATCTATTACAAATGATTCGTCTAGCATGCTTCATTTTTTTTAAACTTGTAATGTTAAATTAAAATGTCACAACTGGACAAACTCTTCTCTGATGACGTACGCTGGACTTGTCCAATCATTTAGTCCGATTAAACCCCACCACCCCATAATTGACTATAAGCTCGCATTCATTTTTCAGTGCAACATTCACATCTCAAAATCAAATCTATAACTGATGCACAGAACCAAGTTCCCGTCCTACATATTTTCTTTTTCAACAATCCATTATCAAATCCAATAAAATCTCACTACTTCAATTTCATTGCGACAATGATATTTACCTTTGCACTGTAAAATTTCATGAGCGAAATCCCATTAATGGGCATCCATTACCATAAATTTTGTGAGGGCAAAATTTCCCCCATGCAGATTTTGTATTCGGTTCAAGTTCATTGACAAATGCGCCGCGTTGACCAACAGAAAGCAGCTCGATTTAGAAGTGACCTCTGTGTGAGGGGTGCTTTGCACATTGTTACATTAACTTTGTAATAATCACAAAAATGTGATTATTTCAAGTGAGAGGCTTGATATTGTAAGCCGAAGTTCTATTTTAATACAATTTTGGATCTGCACGCTTCATATGAGAAAGCATGCCCTTGCATACGGGTGCACCATTTGTTCTGAAAAAAAGAGAAGAAAAAAAGCTAGGAGGTCAAAAGCACTCCATAAAGTAATTTGTAGTCGCATATGACATTTACCCTCAATGATCCAACAGCAGTAGGGCTGGGCGATATATCGCATGAGATTGTCACGCGCATTTCGTCAGTAAAGCCGGTTCCCTGATTACCGCTAAATCGCCATCACCTGCTTTCAAATTGAGCGGCATTTAATAGACCGAGCCGTAGTTCACTGACAAGCCACGCAATATCGCGTTCATATCGCAGATGAATTGCCTTCGATAATGAACGCGATATACGCAAAGCCCTAAACAGCAGCCTTCAAATGTGAGCAGAAGCTATGGTGAAATACTGTGAATTTTAGTTTATCCTTGATTTGAAGGATAAATATTCCGTAATATTTAAAATCAAATATTTTTTCAACTAAGTTTAATGGTGCAAAGCATCAAGTTATAAGTAACTTAGTACTTGATTACATCAAAACTAGGCTTTGTTCAAAAAAATCCTCTTTTGTGTAGTGTCATTATGATTATTTAACTGCTCCCGATTGAGACGGAGCGTCCCCGATCTCAAACTCTTGATCTTGAGCCAATGAGAGTGAGCAAGTGTCACCTACCGGATGTAGGATGCCACCGGATGCATTTTTAGCTAAAACTTAGCAGCCACAAACATGCCTCAAAAGTGGAGTATTGAGAAAGAAGTTAACCCATTTTCTTTTTATCCATTTTGTTTTTGTCAAAAACATTGTCCTCCATTTGTTTTTCTTCTCAAGTCACGTTTGATCTCGCGAGTCTCCGTGAGATCTCGGGTCACTGTGAAATAATTCCGGCAATCAACATGTGTGGTCTCGCAGGCTGGTCAAATCATGTGGTGTGTGCGTTCAGAGGATTATAATGAACGCACAGACAGTTTCGGTTGAAACTGTCATTATGTCTTTGGTCTCCCACAGTTTTAAAATCGGTTAATATTTGAAAATCTAGTGCAGGGGTTCCCAACCACATTCCTGGAGGCCCCCCAACACTGCACATTTTGCATGTCTCCCTCATCTAACACACCCAATTCAACTCTTGCAGTCTATTAATTAGCTGATGACTTGAATCAGGTGTGTTAGATGAGGGTGACATGCAAAATGTGCCACCACTGGAGTATAGAACCCAAGAGGCGACACTGACAGTTTTTGGGTAACAGCCACTAGATGGCGCTCTGGTAGGGCGGCCGCCATTATGGGGTGAAAATACTAATTGGACCATAGAATCCTTCACATCTTACTCACCCAAAATCTGCTAATTTCACTGCCAAATCAGAAGCGCAATAGAACAGTTGTTTAAATTAAGTCGCCAGTAAATTGTATGGCACCTACAGTAAATGTTGTATCGTCTTATGCTTTATTTTACCAGTTGTGGAATCCAACCATTCATCCATCTGAGGTAACAGATTTAGCCTACTTTGAGTATTTCCATTTTATGCAACTTTACACATTAATAGTAAATTAATAATTAATAATTAATAAATTTAAGATTTAATACATTTCAGACCTAGTGGAGTAATAGTAATAATAGTATCACTCCACTAGGTCTGAATTGAAATAGGCTATATTGCATGTTTTAATGGATCACGCTACAAATATAATTATCTTATAATACATGATGCATTGCTGTGTCTGTTATCGCATAATTCCCACTTTTGCTTTAACGGACGCAAGACAAAACTGCAAAATCAAGCTGTTATATTAATGTATTTATTGTCCAACATTCCCAATTTTTCTGATGCATGTCCTTAATTTAATTTCACATGTTGGTAATAATTCAGTGTTTATAATACTAATATTTGAACTTCAAAGAATTTTAACCCAAACTGACTAGGTTTCTAGAGAGCAAAGGTTTTGTGAAAAGAGTTGAAGACTTAAACACAAAGTGCGTAAAATAAACTAAAATGAATTTGATGATCACTAGTAATAGTATTTTATTCTGTGTTGTCATCATTCAGGCTGGATTTTAGCTTTAATGTACATTTTTTTAACAAAGCAGCTGATATTGCCATAGAAACTATTGGGCTACTGAGTCGCTTTCAGCACAAAATGGCGGAAACGCAGGGCTGCTGCTGGGCGCCGGTGTTGCAATGGAACGTTCTATTGACCGTCGCTTCTTGTTAGTGTATATTCTTTGTTAGTAGAGACTCCAAGACCTGAAATGGGTGTGTCAGACAAAGGAGAGATACAAAATATGCAGTGTTGGGGGGCCTCCAGGAGCGTGGTTGGGAACCACTGGTCTAGTGTGTCCTAGGCCTTATCAGCATTAAATTTTCCAGATCCGGAAGCATTTAACAAATACAATGCGTTTTCAACTAGCTCTAATGAGGTTTCTGTAATTGGATCACATTTTAGAACCCATATTTAGCACAATTCAATCACAAACCAGGCATAAATTAGACCTCTGATACAAAATATCACATTTTGGAAAAAGAAGGAAGACTTTCCACACCTGAGCCAAGTCTCTCCTTCTGGTTTTCAGGGTGTTTGTTCTGATGGTGACTGGCCGGTGAATTTCATTGGCCTCAAGAAAATCAATCAGCTGAAATTTAAAATTGTATGATGATTGATATGCAAATACAAAACCTTTCCAAAGTTTTACAAAGAATTATTTTCTGATATAGATGTACTGCCAATTCATATAGAGGTGGAGGGGGTGTGACCATCCACCCCTTCAGATCTTGACAGACAGTTACTTTATCCTGTTAGCATAGCCACACACCTTGTGAGGAAGCAGATGGGTGGTACTAATACAGGAAGCATCTACACTTCAGCAATTTCACTTGTAATAAAAGCGGTCATAGCAAGCTTATCATCACAGACTAAAAAGCAAGAGCACATACACAAACACACCTCAGAGAGGGGGAAAAGGTCCATGAGTTTGCTGATGAGGAAGTCGTTGTAGCTGTAATAGGTGCAGAGGTCAGAGCGCAGCAGAGAGAGATACTCTGATCTCTCCTTGCCCTCCTCTCTCTTCTCACTGAAGTGAGACAGCACATCCACATTATCTTTGATCCTCTGATGGATGGTCTGTAGGTCCATCAGTAATAGACCTACATACATGTGAGATGGAGGGTTAAAATACACCTCTAGATCAAATAATCTGTAGTTTGATGACATAATAAAGTTGGACTCACCCTCCTTGGCTCTCTCCGCTGCAGCAGGGAGTTTGAATTGTTCCGACTCGTGGAAATTTGCCTGCACAGTATCCTCTTCCTCCTCCCCCTCATCATCTTTCTTTAAATCATCCTGTTCCTCCTCTTCATCATCATCATCATCATCATCGTCACTCTCTGGTTTCATGCTTGCTTGTTTTTTCTGTTTTTTTGCAGCTTTCTCTATTGGCAGAAGCTGACAGGGCAGAGGATGATGGGACACAATAACGAATTGGTCTATGCTGACTGTTTTTTAAATATATATTAGTATAGAACAGTATGTAAAGATAGACATTTCAAACACCAGTCTTTGTCATAACCTCTCTACGTCATGTACTTCTAAAGTAAATAACCATTTTGCATTTTAAAACCAATTTTGATTGCTTAAATCTTGGCAATCTGATTAAATAAGTCAAGAAAGATGTTAAAACTTGCTCTTGATATCACTTGCATTTAAATCACATGGAAAGTCAAGCACACTCCACTGTGGGATACAATACTTTGTGCTCCAAACTTCACATATTTTTTAAAAAGTAGTAGGACATTCATATGTTTAATGGAGAAATTAAACATACTGTGCAAAAGTAATATGCTACTGATTTCGTTTCATACCTCTTCTCCATCACTGTCTTGTTCATCCCCTTCATCAGCACCATAGTCATCCACCATATCTTCATCATCATCCTCCTCCTCCTCCTCCTCCATTCCCTTGTGATCCAAGCCTTCTACAACATCATCATCATCATCATCTTCTTCCCATTGGCTGTCGCTGTCCTCATCTTCCTCGCATTGTTCAATCTTTCGTTTCCTCTGTGCTGGTTTGAGCCATTCACTATTTTCATCTGAGAATCCTGCAATAAATGTGAATTAAAGGCTTAGCTCACCCAAAAATGAAAATAATGTCATTTATTATTGTGTACAAAAAAAAAAATAAATGTACTAAAAACATATTTAAATCAGTTCATGTGAGTACAGTGGTTCAATATTAATATTATAAAGCCACGAGAATATTTTTGGTGCGCCAAAAAAACAAAATAACGACTTGTTTAGTGATGGCCGTTTTCAAAACTTCAGGAAGCTTGGGAGCATGATGAATCTTTTGTGTCGAATCAGAGGTTCAGAGCGCCAAAGTCACATGATTTCAGCCGTTTGGTGGTTTGACACGCGATCTGAATCATGATTCGACACAAAAGATTCATAACGATCCGAAGCCTTATGAAGCAGTGTTTTGAAATCGGCCATCACTAAAAAAGTCGTTATTTTGTTTTTTTGGTGCACCAAAAATATTCTCGTGGCTTTATAATATTAATATTGAACCACTGTACTCACATGAACTGATTTAAATATGTTTTTAGTACATTAATGGATCTTGAGAGAGGAAATGTCATTGCTCCCTATGCAGGCGTCACTGAGCCATCGGATTTCATCAAAAATATCTTAATTTGTGTTCTGAAGATGAACGAAGGTCTTACAGGTGTGGAACGACATGAGGGCAAGTAATAAATTACATTATTTTGATTTTTGTGTAAACTAACCCTTTAATTTATAAATCCGATGGTGTATAAACATTGTTACTCCATTTTAGCTTCATTTTTAAACCTTAATGTACCTTTTTTGGGCGTTTCCTCTTGTTTGGGTTCTTTGGTCACTTGAGTTCTCTTTACAGCTCTGTCAAAATGTAATAATATTAATAAAAAAAAAAAAAATAATAATAATAATAATAATAATAATAGACAAGTTATCAGAGAGCTAAGAAAAAAGCCCCCCCTCTCAAACTAAAAAATAATTTTACCGTTTTCTTGCTCTGCTTGAAAGTTTTTTGGGTCCATCATCTGTGAATAGAAGATAACCATAGTTATGCTATATGAAACATTGTAATAACGGATATATATATATATATATATATATATATATATATATATATATATATATATATATATATATATATATATAAATAATGAATTAATGAATAACACAAAGGCCAGTAAACAAATCACTCCAAGTATGTTTATGTATGATTTACCATCAACCAAAAACTTGGACAGCTCAGTTTCTGCTCCCTTCTGTTTCCTGGCCTTGCGTCCAGGTCCTCTTTTCACCTTAACGGTGGGATCCAACCTCCTGCCCATCACTGACACCTACAAAGTTGTTCTGGGGTAACAATAAAAGTAACAAATTTAACCGATTTCACCAGAAGAACAAAAAAAAAAGATAATTATAAGGTTAGAAGCACATAAACCAGTCCGGCATGTGGGTTGCCATGCCCCATGTGGCTTTCATACTATATGATAAGACTTTAATGAAAACATACTTATCTACACAATTCAATGCTGTTATTGTATTAAAATAAATGTCTGGCTTGTAATCGTGACAAACACTACTTTTACTTGGATAACTAGATGTTTGATTGTCAGATAGGAGCGTGATGCGGCTTCAACAGTTTAACACAGGTCATGCTCACATTCATAAGGTCAATAATATGCAGGACCATCGTGTTTAGAATACTGCAGTAAATTCAATGCCATGTTTAGATAGCATACATTTGGTTGTATTCTGCGCACCATTCACTAGCACGCTGCAAACCACGAGACTAGCTTACACGCGATTAAGACACAAACAAATAGTAACTGTAAACCCAACAGATACTCACTGTTTAACAAAGACGAGTTCTTGCGATTATCCCGATCTTCTCTAGAACACTCCGACAAATTTTAGTTTTAATTTGCTAAAGTTGCCAGAGTACATGTGACTCTCTCATGCTGCCGTGAACTAGCGCACATGTGACTTCAGCTGCACACGTTGGATTTCCGGAAGTTGTAAGCGATGCCCGATTGATGAACGATTCATTCTTCGGAGTCGGATCTTTTCTAAATCCGTTGATTTTTTTTCTTAGCATTTTTGAGGTAAACCGAGGTTTAAATTAATGTACTTTAATAGCCGAACATCACAAACAAACACACGAAACACAGTTTTGATAAGCATTTTTATTTATTTAAATACGCAATGTTTCGAGCCAAAAGATGTAAATTAAATTAAGTCCAAAATGTCCAAACTGAATTATGGTTGCAACAAACTTAAGTGGGACACATGAAGATCTTTATTTAAAAACTTTTTTCTTCAAATAAAGAAAGTATAACAAAAATATTACAAATTGGCATAAAACTTACACTTAAGGTAACTTAGACTTAACATAGAATACAAAAAAAGTCTTTAAAAAAACATATTAATAAATATAGATTAAACATAGGGGATAAAATAAAAACATTATAATAAATTAGATTTATCAAATAAATCTAACAAAATTCCAGCTTTTTTATTTGTTTTTAACAAAGTTAAAAAGAGTAGTCTCAATAATACTGTAAACAATCTACATACTGTAAAAATCTACATTTGTGAATAAAATTCTTAGTTAACAAAAGTAAAAATTATATATATATATATATATATATATATATATATATATATATATATATATATATATATATATATATATATATATATATATAAAAACTTTAAACCAGCAGCGAGTGGGATTCTGATTAATCGCTTTTGAACCGGTTCTTTAAACCGAACTGTTTGAAAGAATCGATTCGCGTAAATGAATCAGACACCCGATTACTACTTCCGTCGCACACATTCTGCGAAAGCAATTCGCTATTTGAAGTTGTCGGAGAGCTTAAACTCAAGAAAGCTGGCAACTTTCGAAAACTAAAACTAAAATTTCTTGGAATTTGCATAAATACAACTACCCCTTCAGCCACTGCCATGGAGGACGAGTGGGAGGAGGAGGAGCAGCTGGTTGTGGCGGAACTGTCCGGAATGATCAGCTCTGATCTGCTCTCCAGTCGCCAGAGCACCTGTAAGATAGTGGACATTGACAGCGAGCAGCCCATGATGCAGGTGGGCCGGTATCTGTTCGCCGGAGAATACGAGGACGCCATCGGCACATGTGTGATTTTTGAAGAGGATGGTGCAGACTCTAAACCAGCCCTTAAATACAAATGTCACACAATGAAGAAACTGATGCTGCAGCGGACGTTTCTGTCCGAGAGGAAAGAGGACGAGCCCGTCTCTAACCGCATAGAGGTGCTGGCTCTCCACGATGAAGAGTCGTTCGGCCGGAAGAGTGCAGTTTGTCACTACCTGGATCCGATAGACACAGAGAAATCGGTGCTAGACGAACCTAAAGACTGCGAGGACCCAGAGATGAGCGACGAATCAGCGGATGAAGTTGAAGAGACTGAGACTGACGCGGGAGCCACGCTTTTGGACAACTCTGAGGAGGCGATGAACGCCAGCAGCTCTTCTGTACTGACGGCTACACAAGAAAGGGACGATGGCTCTTAAAGACTGCTCGATTTCTGACGATGTACATTCTGCGTCGTGTAAATATATGCTCCCTGGTTAATAAAAGTTTTGTATTTTGTAGTCCGGTATGGATATTTGTCCTATTTTCTATAACTGTTATAAATAATAGTTGCATAAATAATTATGCACAACAGATCTATCTATCTATCTATCTATCTATCTATCTATCTATCTATCTATCTATCTATCTATCTATCTATCTATCTATCTATCTATCTATCTATCTATCTATCTATCTATCTATCTATCTATCTAGTCTGTCTGTCTAATCTGTCTATCTAATCTATCTAATGTCTATCTAGTCTGTCTATCTATCTATCTTATCTATCTATCTAATCTGTCTATCTAGTCTGTCTATCTAATCTATCTAATGTCTATCTAGTCTGTCTATCTAATCTATCTAATGTCTATCTAGTCTGTCTATCTATCTATCTTATCTGTCTATCTAGTCTGTCTATCTATCTATTTTATCTGTCTATCTATCTATCTTATCTATCTAATCTGTCTATCTATCTATCTTATCTATCTAATCTGTCTATCTAATCTATCTATCTATCTATCTCTATCTATCTAATCTATCTGTCTATCTAATCTGTGTCTATCTATCTAATCTATCAATCTGTCTATCTATCTATCTGTCTGTCTATCTAATCTATCTGTCTATCTATGTCTTTCTATCTATATCTGTCTGTCTATCTATCTGTGTCTATCAATCTGTCTATCTATTTATCTGTCTGTCTATCTAATCTATCTGTCTAAATTCAAATTCAAAATTGCTTTATTGGCATGACTGTAAATAATACAATATTGCCAAAGCATACATAAAACAATAATAAAAACATCTGAATAATAGAAGAAAATATCAAATATTATAATGCTATCAAACATAACTTAAACATAAATTAACAGTAACACAATAGAACATGTCTGAACATATCTATCTATTTTTTATTTATTTGATATTACACATCTTTTTGTTCTAAGACTTTAAAGAGGTGGTTGATTATGAGTTCACTTTTTTAACTTTAGTTAGTGTGTTATGTTGCTGTTAGAGCATAAACAACATCTGCAAAGTTACCAATCTGTCATTTTACGCCGGACTGCTTCACAAACGAGGGTCAAATCAACGCTGGATTTGCACAAAAGATTAACAATGGTGGCACTGCCACATGCTAGTCGATGAGTTGAGCCAACACCGGGAAGTGCGGGAAGCGTATCCTTTAATAGAGACATCTCACCTCATGAATATAATAGCAATGAATGCACTGAAAAGCCCTCGCGCTCATATACGTCAGATATCAATGAGAGAGCGAGAGAGCACAACGCTGCACGATTAATCTTTAAAAGATCGCGTTCTCGATTTCATCACCCACATGATCTGATTCCTAAATGACAACGATTCGCCCGTGTGTATTAAACCTTTGACAAAAATAAAATCACGACATTCAAATCTGCGTTCGCGCTGCCGTTGATCTGAAGAGAGTTGTCATGTGTAAGGTTAGATATAAATCATTATTTCTGTGTGACAAATATTCCAATTATCACAGAAGTATACAAAAGTTTATTATTCAGATAGAAACGCCGATGTTACCGATCAAAATATAATAAATCACCTTTTGAAAGTAACTGGACTTCAAATGACGACTGTATTGATTGCATTGTTACGCCACTAGGTGGCAACAAAAATCACTGAATCATTCTTTCAGAAACAAGTCTTTCTGAATCCAACTTACAAAAATATTGTTTCACCTGTCTGGATCTTACATGTGTAAAACTTTACAATAAATTTATGAACTAACCATGAGCAATGCATTTGTTAATCTTTGTTAATGTTAGTTAATAAAAATACAGCCATTCATTGTTTGTTCATGTTACTTCACAGTGCATTAACTAATGCTAACTAATACAACTCTTGATTTTATAATGTATCAGTAAATGTTGAAATTAACATTAGTAAAGATTAATAAATGCTGTAGAAATGCAGTTCATTATTAGTTCATGTAGTTAACTAATGTTAACTAATGAACCTTATTGTAAAGTGTTAGCAAATATGAGATTAACAGTCTGTTAAATTCATTTTACAAGAATAATAAACACAAAAAGGACTGTTTGAGTCGAGTATTGTGCATTTTTCCCTTGCTACCATTTTTTATTAGTTGTTTAAATATTTTAATGGAACCGGAATCGTTAGGCAGAACCGGTAAATTTTTTTACGACTCCCAAACATAGTGCCATCTGAAATTGACTTCTAAAATGATAATTTTTATCAGACTCCTATGTTTAGGTTCATTCCTTTTAACGGCAATCAATAAGTCTTTTTCATTGCCATTTAAGTGAAATAACTGAACAATCATTGGAGCCTGATAAAAATGATCATTTTAGAAGACAATTTGGAAACACTTTACATTAAGGTTCATTAATATTAGTTAACTACATTAGTTAACATGAACTAATAATGAACTGGACTTCTACAGCATTTATTGATCTTTGTAAATGTTAATTTCAACATTTACTAATACATTATTAAAATCTTGTTAGCATTAATGCACTGTGAACATGAACAAATAACTAAAGTTAACAAAGATGAGTAAATACAGTAACAAATGTATTGCTCATGGTTAGTTCATGTTAGTTAATACATTAACTAATGTTTAACTAATGAACCTTATTGTAAAGTGTTACCGAAAATTTGTTTTTTTGCAGTGGAACTCAAATATTCCATGACTTTTATATTATAACAGATTTCAGCTCACTGTTTAAGGGTATTAATTGCCCAGTTCTTTTCCTGTGTGGACTGAACTTATGAACATTTTAGACTCCTGAATGTAGAAATAACGGTGGTGTAATTTTGTGTTGCATGTGGAAAAAAATGTCCCAAATAATAGAAAAACTGCAAAAGCAACTTGCCAAAACGTACAGATGGCAAAATAAAAAATAAAAAAAATACAAAATCTGCAGTAGGAACTCAAATGTTTAAATACACTGAAAACTGAAATGAAAAAATTGAGCGAGCTTGAGTCCTGTAAGGAAAGGTGCCAAGTGTGGACAAAGAACAGGCAAAAGAAAGAACAAACCCAGTAGGGAGAATCAACATCAAGCCGAGACAGAAAAAAAAAAACTGTATAAATAACATCTAAAGCACAGTTCAGGATAAAGGAAGCTAAAGGGGCCAGAAAGACTGAGCACAAGAAGAGAGACTGTTTTTGAAGTTGTGTAGACTCATAGTGAGAATAGAGAATATAAGGATAAAGCTGGAGTACAACATGGTTTTAAAAGAGAATTTTAAACATCCATCTTAGTATAGTGCTGAATAAAACCAGTTCTTATTGTTTATTGTAATGAGAAAAAGTGTTGTTTTACATTTCAGGAATAGATTTAAATGCAAATCTGGGTTTATTACTAATGTATAAACTTATACAAAAAGACATTTAAGTTTAATACTCCACATTTTAAAGAGTATAACTGTTTGCTTCAGTGTGTGCTAAAATTGTTACAATTTTGACATGAAATGTTCTCCTCAGTTGTGACGTCACATAACAATTTTTGCTCAAAGGAATGAAACACATACACACAGAACGCAATCCAAAGGTCTGTTCCTCAATCAGGCATAAACATGACAGTTAATAACAGTTTGGTTTTGTCATAACACTCCCCAGACCTCCTCAAACGCTGAACACATCTTGGCACAGGTCAGAGCTGCAGATAAAGGATAGTTACTGATGGACACCGTCTTCTCTGTGTAGTCGGCATTCACCTACGTCAGGATGGAGTGACAGAGTTTAGTGATGATACATAATTAAATTTTAGTTTGTGAAATAATTTTCTATGCATGGAGAGTATATTTCAGACTCACTGTTCCATGTGCAAATGCTCCAATGACAATAGCGGCAGGTCCATCTTTAGGGACGATTGTTCTGGGACATACAGCATCTCCTGCTTTGAACGATGTGGAAAATCGGGGGCATCCAGGTGGCAGGTGGTCCGACACTGGATTTCTAATGAGCTTCAACAAACGTTGAGAGCCATCAGCTGCTCTCACACTCATCTTGTGCAGGAGCTGGACTATAGGAGGACAAATAGTAGGAAACTAAACTTATTCTGAATTCAAGATACAGCAGGGTTTCTTTTTTTTTTTTTGCATTACAAGGTAACACTACTTACAATTACGGAAGAGGATTAGGGCCAAGCAATAATAAAAAATAAAACCATCTCGAGATTAAAGTTGTTAAATTTTGAGAAAAAAAGTCGAGATAAAATGTTGAGAATAAACTCGTTAAATTATGAGAAAAAACTCGTAAAATTTTGAGAAAAAGTCGAGATAAAATGTTGAGAATAAACTCGTTAAATTACGAGAAAAAACTCGTTAAATTTTGAGAAAAAAGTCGATAAAATGTTGAGAATAAACTCGTTAAATTACGAGAAAAAATTGTTAAACTTTGAGAAAAAAGTCGAGATAAAATGTTGAGAATAAACTCGTTAAATTACGAGAAAAAACTCGTTAAACTTTGAGAAAAAAGTCGATAAAATGTTGAGAATAAACTCGTTAAATTACGAGAAAAAAATCGTTAAATTGAGAAAAAAGTCGAGATAAAATGTTGAGAATAAACTCGTTAAATTACGAGAAAAAAATCGTTAAATTTTGAGAAAAAAGTCGAGATAAAATGTTGAGAATAAACTCGTTAAATTACGAGAAAAAAATCGTTAAATTTTGAGAAAAAAGTCGAGATAAAATGTTGAGAATAAACTCGTTAAATTACGAGAAAAAACTCGTTAAATTTTGAGAAAAAAGTCGAGATAAAATGTTGAGAATAAACTCGTTAAATTACAAGAAAAAACTCGTTAAATTTTGAGAAAAAAGTCGAGATAAAATGTTGAGAATAAACTCGTTAAATTACGAGAAAAAAATCGTTAAATTTTGAGAAAAAAGTCGAGATAAAATGTTGAGAATAAACTCGTTAAATTACGAGAAAAAAACTCGTTAAATTGAGAAAAAAAGTCAACAAAATGTTGAGAATAAACTCGTTAAATTACGAGAAAAAAATCGTTACATTTTGAGTTAAATTACGAGAAACTCGTTAAATTTTGAGAAAAAAGTCAAGATAAAATGTTGAGAATAAACTCGTTAAATTACAAGAAAAAACTCGTTAAATTTTGAGAAAAAAGTCGAGATAAAATGTTGAGAATAAACTCGTTAAATTACGAGAAAAAACTCGTTAAATTTTGAGAAAAAAGTCGAGATAAAATATTGAGAATAAACTTGTTAAATTACGAGAAAAAAATCGTTAAATTTTGAGAAAAGTCAACATAAAATGTTGAGAATAAACTCGTTAAATTACGAGAAAAAAACTCGTTAAATTGAGAAAAAAAGTCAACATAAAATGTTGAGAATAAACTCGTTAAATTACGAGAAACAAATCGTTAAATTTTGAGAAAAAAGTCGAGATAAAATGTTGAGAATAAACTCGTTAAATTACGAGAAAAAACTCGTTAAATTGAGAAAAAAGTCGAGATAAAATGTTGAGAATAAACTCGTTAAATTTTGAGAAAAAAAGTCAATAAAATGTTGAGAATAAACTCGTTAAATTACGAGAAAAAAATCGTTAAATTGAGAAAAAAGTCGAGATAAAATGTTGAGAATAAACTCGTTAAATGACGAGAAAAAACTCGTTAAATTGAGAAAAAAGTCGAGATAAAATGTTGAGAATAAACTCGTTAAATTACGAGAAAAAAATCGTTAAATTTTGAGAAAAAAGTCGAGATAAAATGTTGAGAATAAACTCGTTAAATTACGAGAAAAAAACTCGTTAAATTGAGAAAAAAGTCAACATAAAATATTGAGAATAAACTCTTTAAATTACGAGAAAAATCGTTAAATTGAGAAAAAAGTCGAGATAAAATGTTGAGAATAAACTCGTTAAATTACAAGAAAAAACTCGTTAAATTTTGAGAAAAAACGTCGAGATAAAATGTTGAGAATAAACTCGTTAAATTACGAGAAAAAAATCGTTAAATTTTGAGAAAAAAGTCGAGATAAAATATTGAGAATAAACTCGTTAAATTACGAGAAAAAAGTCGAGATAAAATGTTGAGAATAAACTCGTTAAATTACGAGAAAAAAATCGTTAAATTTTGAGAAAAAAGTCGATAAAATGTTGAGAATAAACTCGTTAAATTACGAGAAAAAACTCGTTAAATTTTGAGAAAAAAGTCGAGATAAAATGTTGAGAATAAACTCGTTAAATTACGAGAAAAAAATCGTTAAATTTTGAGAAAAAAGTCGAGATAAAATGTTGAGAATAAACTCGTTAAATTACGAGAAAAAAACTCGTTAAATTGAGAAAAAAGTCAACAAAATGTTGAGAATAAACTCGTTAAATTACGAGAAAAAAATCGTTACATTTTGAGTTAAATTACGAGAAACTCGTTAAATTTTGAGAAAAAAGTCAAGATAAAATGTTGAGAATAAACTCGTTAAATTACAAGAAAAAACTCGTTAAATTTTGAGAAAAAAGTCGAGATAAAATGTTGAGAATAAACTCGTTAAATTACGAGAAAAAACTCGTTAAATTTTGAGAAAAAAGTCGAGATAAAATATTGAGAATAAACTTGTTAAATTACGAGAAAAAAATCGTTAAATTTTGAGAAAAGTCAACATAAAATGTTGAGAATAAACTCGTTAAATTACGAGAAAAAAACTCGTTAAATTGAGAAAAAAGTCAACATAAAATGTTGAGAATAAACTCGTTAAATTACGAGAAACAAATCGTTAAATTTTGAGAAAAAAGTCGAGATAAAATGTTGAGAATAAACTCGTTAAATTACGAGAAAAAACTCGTTAAATTGAGAAAAAAGTCGAGATAAAATGTTGAGAATAAACTCGTTAAATTTTGAGAAAAAAAGTCAATAAAATGTTGAGAATAAACTCGTTAAATTACGAGAAAAAAATCGTTAAATTGAGAAAAAAGTCGAGATAAAATGTTGAGAATAAACTCGTTAAATGACGAGAAAAAACTCGTTAAATTGAGAAAAAAGTCGAGATAAAATGTTGAGAATAAACTCGTTAAATTACGAGAAAAAAATCGTTAAATTTTGAGAAAAAAGTCGAGATAAAATGTTGAGAATAAACTTAAGAATTACGAATTTGTTCTCATAATTTAATGACTTTTTTCTCGTAATTTAATGACTTTATTCTCATAATTTAATGACTTTATTCTCAACATTTTATCTCGACTTTTTTCTCGAAATTTAACGAGTTTTTTCTCGAAATTTAACAACTTTAATCTCGAGATGGTTTTATTTTTTTTATTATTGCTTGGCCCTAATCCTCTTCCGTATACAATAGTAGTAATAATAGTAAATTATGTATAATTACAAATAACTAACCCTAAACATAACCCTATAGTAAATACATGTAGTCAATTAATATTATTTGTGTAATTACTCTGTAACAACCTTAACTAAAATAGTGTAACCCATTAAAATACTGATATTAGAGTCAATGTGCAAATGGAGCCTCCATGTGAATTTACCCATGAGTCCACAAAATCGTGCAAATGTGCGAGGAATTCTTGTCTGTGGGTTGATCTCGATCAAAACGTTCTGCTCTGTGTGAATGTACACTTGCAGCAGTCCAGCTCTGTTCAAAGGACTGTCCAGTAACATAAGCAGGCACTGTGGGAAAGCAGACATGACATTCAGAGGGCAGACAAAAAAAAAAAAAATCTCATGGTTTCAAACAAACACCAATGGTCAAAATCACCAGAAAATCCTGAATCCAGAAAGATGGCTTGTTTTCTTCATTTAACTTCATAATGTATTCAAAACCTGCATATCATTTGGACCCCATGGTATGTAAGCTTATAAAACAGTCTTAACTTTGTATTTTTTCAAATAAAACCATATTGTATCTCATCAATAACTTCATTAATGAGTAAATGTGCAAAAATGTTATTACCATATTATTACCTTTTTAAATATTCATTTTACTTGCATAAACTTTCAGTTTCAGATTAAAAGAATATCAATTTGTCATGCTGCATTGTTTATCAACAAAATTCAGTCCCAAAAGTATGTGAGAGATATGGAAGATGGGATAAATGTATATTACAAAAGTATTTTGAGACAAAAATCTAACCCATAAATGTTATATATATATATATATATATATATATATATATATATATAAAAAACACACTGCCCTCCAAAACTTTGGAAACACCCCTGGCTGGATGATATCAGCATAAATCCTTATCATTTTTTTGGTGCAAATACATTAAAGTAACTTGACATTATTATTGAAGACCAGCAATCATAATTTTCATTTTGATTACATAATAATTGCAATATATACATGTCAAAGTCAGATATGCCCCTTTGCCAGCTGTGATGCCTGGTTACTGGTTTAAACTTGGCCCAGGTTTGTAAAAGATTTTTGGGTCAGCACACCTTAAAAATCTAAAATTTAAGTTTTTTCTATGTATAAACTGTTTATATAATAAAATATGTTTTTGTAGTTTGTGTTGTCCCTTATCAGTGCAAAATTATCGCAATTTAAAAAGGATGTCAATAAAAAAAATAAAAAAAATAAATAAAATTATATATATATATATATATATATATATATATATATATATATATATATATATATATATATATAGACTGCATAACTGAAATCATTTTGTAAAGCTTCAGTTGATGTTCTCTCTAAAACTATGCTTTACTAAAACTATACAATTTGTATGTATCTCTAAAAAAAAGAAGAAGAAAAAAAAAAAGAACGAACCCCAGTGCATTATGGGGTTAACATGGGCATGGTAATATTGAAATAAATTGTTTAGATGATGAAAACTAAACACATGAACGCGCATTTCAAACACTTGGATCAGATGAGTTTACCTGATGCGTGATATCGGGGCGAATCTTTCCAGGGTCTCTTCCATTCTTTATTATCATACTCTTATGCTGATCACAGTTCAGCAACTCGAATGTCTTTCCAACCTGCACAGACATACGTTCATATTTAACTGTTGAAACATACGGTTATGACAACTATTAGTGGCAATCCAGTGAATAACACCCGCTCCAACACTTTAATATTTCGATCTCTACCGAGCCTCGTTGCCTTTTACCTTTACGGTTTCAAGCGTCGCTCCTTCTAAAACAACAACAAGACGCTTTTCCGTCATCTGATCGTGCAGACTTTTTTGCTGTTTGGCCGGTTTTGGTTCATATTCATCTAAATGCTCCAGACCACGCTTGTCTCCAGCGCGTGCAGCCATGTTGACACAAAACTACGACACATCAAATGTACGTCACAACAACGCGTTTGGTTTGTTCAGAGTGGCGCACGCTGATGACGGTCTCTCTGCATAGTTAAAGGTGCCGTAGAATGAAAAACTGAATTTATCTTGGCATAGTTGAATAACAAGAGTTCAGTACATGGAAATGACATACAGTGAGTCTCAAACACCATTGTTTCCTCCTTATATAAATTTCATTTGTTTAAAAGACCTCCAAAGAACAGGCGAATCTCAACATAACACTGACTGTTACGTAACAGTCAGGATCATTAATATGTACGACCCCAATATTTGCATATGCCAGCCCATATTCAAGGCATTAGACAAGGGCAGGACGTCTGGATGTGCACAGCTGAATCATCAGACTAGGTAAGCAAGCAAGAACAATAACGAAAAATGGCAGATGGAGCAATAATAACTGACATGATCCATGATATCTTGATATTTTTTAGTGATATTTGTAAATTGTCTTTCTAAATATTTTGTTAGCATGTTGCTAATGTACTGTTAAATGTGGTTAACGTTACCATCGTTTCTTACTGTATTCACAAGTGATGGGAAACCGAGGCTTTCATCAAATTGTGCCGAAAAAAGGTTCATTACTCAAAGCTTTTAACACAGTGCACATTAGCGACATCTGGTGGTCAGACTTGTTTTCTACACCATATCTAACAAATCAAGGAGCATCTCTACGGTTTGAAAAAGCACATGACCAGACAAAGCTTCGGAAGTTTGTGATATACGGAATCACTTTTGTCTTGGATCAATACAGTTCTGTCTGATCTAAACTAATCTCATCTAAATTAATTTGTGACAATGAGACCACAACTCATGTGTAGCCTATTCAACAGATTCACATATTGATCAATAATATAAAATATACAATGTGATCATAGTTGATTATTTTGGATGAGTTGTTTAACCCTTATATTCTGTTTGGGGTCTCTGAGACCCCAGCAATAAAACATGATTAAATGCATTTTCATTTTATGAATCAAGTGAAGCGCCAATTTTTTCAAACCAGCTGTCCCGATTTTCCAATAATGCATGACGTTTGAAGCTTCAAACCTCATCAATCACGTGGTATTGTCATTTCGATATAAGCAGCGGTACAGTGTGTGATACAATAGAGCTTTGAAAACTGCGTCGGAGCATCGGAGCCCCGGTATCAACCGTCCCATCATTAGTATTCACGGAGACAAGAGCCGTCGCTATTTTCATCTTTAAACACTTGCAGTCTGTATAATTCTTAAACACTTCATTCTTTATAAATCTCTCCAACTGTGTGTAATGTTAGCTTTAGCCACGGAGCACCATCAAACTCATTCAGAATCAAATGAAAACATCCAAATAAATACCATACTCACGCAATTAGACATGCTGCATGACGAACACTTTGTAAAGATCAATTTTGAGGGTTATAATAGCTGTTTGAACTTAGTTTATGTTGTTCAAGGCAGTCGCGAGCTCGGGGGTGGGGGAGCACGAGAATTAAAGGGGCGCAGCCTAAATTGGCGCATATTTAAAGGGATAGTTCACCCAAAAATGAAAATTTGATGTTTATCTGCTTACCCCCAGTGCATCCAAGATGTAGGTGACTTTTTTTCTTCAGTCGAACGCAAATTATGATTTTTAACTGCAACCGCTGCCGTCTGTCAGTCAAATAATAGCAGTAGATAGGAACTTCAACTATAACAGTAAATAAACCTTGCTTAGACAAATCAAAATTAAAGGTCCCGTTCTTCGTGATCCCATGTTTCAAACTTTAGTTAGTGTGTAATGTTGTTGTTAGAGTGTAAATAAAATCTGTAAAATTTTAACGCTCAAATTTCAATGCCAAGCGAGATATTTTATTTAACAGAAGTCGCCTACATCGAACGGCCAGTTTGGACTACATCCCTCTACTTCCTTCTTTAATGACGTCACTAAAACAGTTTTTTGACTAACCTCCGCCCACAGGAATACACAAGAGTTACATTTGTAGAGTGTGTTTGTCGCCATGTGTCGAAACGCTGTTATTTTCATCCCGCAGTCCAATCACCTTTGTTTGGCCTTCCCAGGGACGCTGTACTTAGAGATCAATGGTTACAATTTATGTTTAACTCGGTTCCCGAAAATTATAATTGTGGTATCCTTACTGCAATAGTTAATGTTGGACTGCAGTGCACATAATGGCCACAAGAGGGGACTATGTTTATGTATATGGCTGTTTTCCGTATGAGGTACTCTTCTGAGTGAGTGCTAACGTTGTACATTTTCTGTCGCTGCTTGTGGAGATTAAAGAGTTCAGTCTCTCGGGAATTATTGTCTTTTGTGTTCATTTGGCACAACACCACAATAATCCACATGTAAAACTGTGCAGCACACGTTATGGTAAGAGGCGTGACCTTTCCGGGCAAGGAGCGCTAAGCTGCTGTCGAATCACAACACAGGAACCGCTGGCACAATCAGAACTCGTTACATATTTCTGAAGGAGGGACTTCATAGAACAAAGAAGTCATCAGCCCGTTGTTATGACAGTGGAAACAGCGGTATACAGATGAGTAAATTATGTGAAAAATACTGTTTTTTTTAACACATGTTATATTGCACTCTATAAACACAATCAAAGCTTCAAAAAAACACGAAAAACGGGACCTTTAAAACCTGCGGCTCGTGACGACACATTAATGTCCTAATACACGAAACGATCGGTTTGTGCGAGAAACCGAACATTATTTATATAATTTTTACCTCTAATACACCACTATGTCCAACTTCGTTCAGCTTCCTGTTAGTGAGGTCAAAAAACGCGTTGTGATGACGGAAGTGATGTCTCGCCCATATACTTCAATGAGTGCGAGACATCACTTCCGTTGTCAGAGCGCGATCAGACCTCACTAGCCGGAAGCTGAACGAAGTTGGACATAGTGGTGTATTACAGGTAAAAAATTATATAAATACTGTTCGGTTTCTCGCACAAACCGATCGTTTCGTGTCTTAGGACATTAATGTGTCGTCACGAGCCGCAGGGTTTAATTTTGATTTGTCTATGGAAGTTTTTTTCGACTCTTATTGTTCAAGTTCCCAATCACTGCTATTATTTGACTGACAGACGGCAGCGGTTGCAGTTAAAAATCATAATTTGCGTTCGACTGAAGAAAAAAAGTCATCTACATCTTGGATGCCCTGGGGGTAAGCAGATAAACATCAAATTTTCATTTTTGGGTGAACTATCCCTTTAATGATGCCTCAAAATAGGCAGTTAAAAAAATAAATTCTAAAAAAACAAAAAAACAAAAAAAAAACAATCTATGGGGTATTTTGAGTTGAAACTTCACAGACACATTCAGGGGACACCTTAGACTTATATTAAATCTTTTAAAAACGCGTTCTACGGCACCTTTAATAATGTATTGTAAAATACTGTTAAATGACATTATGTTATTATAATACATTTGACCATTTTAAACACCAACAATAGCAAGAATTTTCGATTTTTTGCTAGTGTTATCATCAAAACAAACCCAGAACTTTCACAATTGCTACACAGCAGAAAAAGATACAAAACACACCTCAGCGTTTTTTCAAATATAACAGTGGCATTTATGATACATTCAAACCTCAGACCACAAACTGTATTTACACTAGAGAGAATAAAAATACAAAATAATCATCATTAATGAATGACTGACTTGTAGTAACCAGTTTAACTGTGGTATTCATAGTAAGACTATAGTTACCACATATTAAACCAGTGTAACTTTGTAAACAAACTAGGAAATGCTACTGCCATAAGTGTTATAAAAATGCTTGAGATTTCCTGCCTCCCCTTAAATATATTAGTTTGCATGAATCTACAACATTTTCCCCAAAATCCAATACTGTAAAAGCATGGTACATTTTCATGCTTTTGACTGTTTGAATGAAAATTTTGTTTTTAACTGTTCATCATACTGTACATCACTTATCAAATGTGATAATATTGCCTAAATGTATATGTGGCATTTCTAAACCCATTACTAATCCAGTGAATATAAAAAGGTTAATGATCTCTGGAATGACTTTCTCATATTTTCACTAAACATTGAGCAGCTCCAATGGTTCAATAGTCCCAAACCAGCTCCATCAGCTCCACTGAGAATTGTTCCTCGCAGATTCAGTGCAGCGTTCGACTCTGACACATCTCGTGAGGAGAACTCTGAGATTTATTCAGGCAGGTCAGCGATTTGGGGCAGAAGCCTGAGCTCGAACAAAGGACAGTCACCAGAAAGGAAGGTTCAAAGGGCATGAACTCGCGGTAGGAGTCAGCATCACACGTTACCTGTAACATTTGATTTGAATGTTAGATTAGCACACATGCTTGAGTGCCTGTGTAATTCTCTGTGTAAAATCTCTCAGTACCTTAGTAAAGGATGAGAGGAACAGGTGAATGTAAGAAAGGCCTGATAGAGAGGAGTCCGTTGGATGCCTTGTGAAACTCATCTTATAAGCCTGTAAGGAACAAATATGGAATATAAAAGGTTGACAAAGACAAATGTTGGGTTCATTGCTAAATAACAGTGAAAAGAGTATTATTGCAGACTAGAGCAGAGGTTTTTCAAGTAGGGGGCCACAAAGAAGTGCTAGGGGTCTATTGAAAAGTTTCAAGAAAAACAGTGGACAAAAATGTCAATAAATTAATTAATTTAGTTAAAATAAATGAATAAATAAATAAATAATAAATCTAACACCACTGTACTAAAATGAGTAGAAAAACATAATTTGAACATGGTTTGTACAGACACTGTAAAATTAAATTCCAGGACATTCAAGGACTTCAAGCACTACTTTTTTGGCTTTCAAGGACTACAATCAGAGATCTCACTTATCAAAACAATATCTTCAAGCACTTTAAGCACCTTGTAAGAACCCTGTTAATAGTACTTAATACCCAGCTAACAATATTATATTATATGAACATTTTTCTAACGTTCTTATTAAATATGAAAACGTTATTTCTGAATGTTCTATGAACGTCCAAAATGTCAAGTATTTTTATTGTTTTATAACCTTTTCTTTTTTTTTGGATATGCAAACATTAAAGGATTAGTTCACTTCAGAATTAATTTCCTGATAATTTACTCACCCTCATGTCATCCAAGATGTTTTTGTCTTTCTTATTTTAAGTCAAAAGGAAATTAAGGTTTTTGCTGAAAACATTCCAGGATTTTTCTCCTTATAGTGGACTTCAGTGGGGAACAATGGGTTTAAGGTCCAAATTACAGTTTCAGGGCAGCTTTCAAAGGGCTGTACATGATCCCAGACGAGGAATAAGGGTCTTATCTATCGGTCATTTTCGATCAAATTATTATATATTATATATATAATAATATTATATATATATATATATTATATACAAACTATGCCCCTGTATATATACCGGGCATTTTTTTGTGGGGGGGATGGGGGGGAGGTAACCCCCCCAATATTCAAATCCATCAGTTATAACCCCCCCAATACAATACAACCATACCAACATTCAACCCCCACAAAGCTGAAACCAAATCTACACCCTTGTATGTATGTATATATATATATATATATATATATATATATATATATATATATATATATATATATATATATATATATATATATATATACAGCTATGGAAAAAATTAAGAGACCACTCCAAGTTCAGAAATCAATGTTAAGTGGTCTCTTAATTTTTTCCATAGCTGTATATATATACACACACTTCTTAACCAGAAATGCTCGTCTTGCACTGCTCTGCTCTGCAATCATCACGTCGGTGGAAGTACAGAGTAAGTGTTTAGAAATCCAACATGCAAAGTACAAAAAAAGGTAATCCAACGATGTCTGAAGTTGGAGGAGAAAATGAGATGGAGTTTTTCGCCCTACAGCAGTACTTCCGCCTACATCACGCATGACCTTTCCAACATGATTACATAATATGTGGCGCATCACAGAGCAGTGCAAGACAAGCATTTGTGGTTAAAAAATATATTATTATTATTTATTTTTTTTTTAAATGATTGATCGTTTCCCTTGATATGCCCCTTATTCCTTTGCTGGGATCGTGTAGAGCCCTTTGAAGCTGCACTGAAACTGTAATTCGGAACGAATTCAAGTCATTGAAGTCTAGAATACAATAAGAATAAGCTAACTTACATCCAGTGCCACCTGTAGAGCAGAGTACTGCACCCAAACCTCCTGCTGTTTAGAGGGGGGAAGAGAGAATGTGCCAGCCTGTCCCGAACCCTTGGTCACACTCAGATAATGAGACCACACGCACATACTCTCTGACTCTGGGTTGTCGGCCTGTGTGTGGACTAGTGACGAGAAACATAGAAGAGGATTAAAAACACTCAAAAACACATTACGCATGCATATTCATATTGAAATCCATACTAACTTACTATCAGGAAGCAGAAGGTGGAGAAGATCTTTAGCCATCAGAGATCCCAGAGTCCCATAATTCAGTGCCCTAGAGAATATTATAACTCTATTATAATATAATATTAGAATATAATAATCTCTCTCTCTTGATAGGTTAATTCATTCAAATAAATGTTATAATTCACTTCGCCTCCACGTCGTGCATTTAAATCGTTTAATGCATAGCTAGCTGTGGATTATCCCTTATGTAAACATTTTTTATCTAACTTTCATACATTCATATTTCTGCATCATACATCCTTAGCAAATAAAACCTAGAATTGTGTGCATTCTAAGAATGAGGAATAATCACAGTAAAATTACACATAACATAATAACATTTTACTAACAGCGGTGCAAAGTTTATCAAGATATACCCATATTAATATTTTTACCACTGACTAAATATTCTGTGTTTATGTTGTAAAAAGATACCTGGGATATGAAGAATGGAAGAAAGGCAAAACAAACATTCCAACAGGGATGATGATGTCATTACCAAAGATGGATGGAGTGATAGACAAACTAGAGGAGAGGAAAGACAAATGTAAAATGGATGATGACTTTTATTAAAATGCCTTTTATTGATCTTATTGTAAATGATTCATCCCTGTACATGTTTCACTTTATTCAAAATGTCATAACTTGATTTTCCGGTGAAATGATTTTTACAATCATTTAGTCCACTTAAACAACAACCTTTTTTGCAATCAACCTTAAGCTCACATTCAGAGCTTCCTCCATCCCTTTAACAACCGACAGATAGATCCAAGTCCCAGCCCTACTTTTTTCTTCATTTTTGTTAATCCGTTTCACTCGTATGTATGCACAATACGGAAAAAAAAGATGTTGCTCTATTACATAGCGACTTTAATATCAGAATAGTGGTAAAAATTCCGAACCGTTCCGTACCACTTTTTTGGGACCCTTCAGTTGGGGTAGCACTATAGTACCAATATTACTGGTACCACAAGGGAGGAGCTACACTCACTGCAGAACGTTGATTGGTTGACAGAGAATCTTCACTTGAGCGTGCTACAAAGGGAATGACAACACAATACCGTTGCAACACAATGTGTATTTTTTGGCTGTTTTTCCTTGCAGAATTCAGCCTTTGCTCAAACAAAGCTGCTGTATGTCCTCCATTGTTTTTTACTGTCACTTCTTCACATGAGAATGATGTTGATCTCTACTTTCTGGCATACACCACGCCTATCAAGTAAGGGTACTGTTGGTGGTGGAAACGCAAGCTGGTTCAGGGTTTACCGTCCCAATTCGTACTGGACTGTACTGAACTGAACCGTACCACTTGGTGGAAACAAGCCATTAGATAAATGTGAAATTAAAGGTGCAATATGTAAGAATTTTGCAGTAAAATATCCAAAAAACACTAGGCCAGTGTTATATATTTTGTTCACTTGAGTACTAACAATATCCCAAATGTTTGCAAATATTTGTAAATCGTGAGCAAATTGCAATTTTAACCAAGGCTCCGTGACGTGTGAGGAGTCGCCTGTCAATTGTGTCATACCCGCATTATCCTCGGTTTCTGGTTTTATTTTGTAGAAACCATGGAAACACCAAAGATGCTTTACCATGCCTCAGAGAAAAACACTATTTTGTCAAGTAGCTAACATAGCATAATCAGATGCAGCTTTATGTTTAGTAACAGTAATACAGCATTTTCTCCATTATACAATACGTTTTAAAATAAGTTCCATACCATTTATTAATACAGCCCATCCAGCATTTAATATGATATTCTAAAATTGATCTAGCTTACTCAGTGTGTCTCAAACAAGTGTCTCACAGCAGCCGCCGAGCAAACGCTCAGAGTAACGTTATAACATCATTTTCAACACACACTCAAATGTAGCCAATATGATAAACAGAGCTGCGTTACCTCATACTCATGACTGGAATAGCGGAAGCGGCGCCAGCGACTGTGTCATAATAAAAGTTCAGCTGCTCGCGGCGTGTGTTGCGCAATCACTCCAGCAGCCTCGTTCAGCTCCCACAACACTCGGTCCTGCTCTGCTTCATACTACAGTAACGTTAATAATCCCATCCATGAACATGATTTCTTCCTGAGTCCTATCCCAATTCTTTTATACCAGGTGTGAGGTGAATGTCCCAAGATTTCGCCCTCAAACTTGACATCATCAAGCTATACCTTTGTTTTGAATAGGCCTCTAGCGACCTCTAGCGGACAGAGGATCTTACATATTGCACCTTTAAAGTTAATTAGCGGTTTAGTTAATGTGAACTAAAATTTGACATTCAGATCAAATTAGTTGAGTCTTTTGAAGATAAACACTATTTGCATAATCATAAATATAAAATAATATGTACTGCAAATAACAGGTCACATGAGCATTATAATGTATTAATTTTGAGTTTTTCAAATGTTTATTTTGGGAGGAGGGGAATTAATTGATAATTAAAAAATAAAAGTATATTTGAAAGTATATTAGTTAAGAAATAAAAGTAAAACCTTTGTATAATATATAAAATAAAATATTATAAATACATATTTTATATAAAAATAAAATAAAATAATTATAAATATAATAATAAATATAAAAAATTAATATAATATATTTATATTACTGTAAAAAAAACAACTATACACATAGTTATATGTATAAAAACTGTGATTTTAAATAGACTACTATGAAATAATATAAAAATCCAACAATTTTTTTTCATATTTGGCATTGTGACAAAACATTACCTTAAAGTTCATTGCTTAATATGCGAGCACTCACCCTTCAGTCCATGTGCCGTGTGAGAGCAGACTCCACCTGCTCTTCTGCTCCAGCATCAGCATCTGCAGGAAGTTGGAGAAAAAATCCTCCTCTTTCAAATCCATCTAGTGTGAAGAGGAAGAGAAACACAGCGAATGAAGAATATTTAATTCACTCATCACGCTACACTGATTGTCCATTTATGTATCTTCAAATAAGGCTACCTCTGCATAGAGATGGTCGAGTTCTGTATGACTGAGGTTATTTTTTTTAGTGGAGAGTCTTGGATTAAGAGATTTTATCTGAAAAAGATAGGATTATCAGAACAAAATCCATACGCAGTTTAATTTCGATATAGTTTTGAATATGATTCACAACATACTTTATTCAAAATAAAGCCTGATGACGTTTTGTCCCTCCAGCTCAGATCTGTTAGTTTCTTCTTGAGGGATGAATAAACATCATTAATCAACTCTTCAGCCTGGCAGAGAGAAAAATACATGTGTCATTGCTCTATTAAATACATGTTTGTGCATAATCAATCCATTATTTCTTCATGAGTCCAACCAAAATGTACCTCTTTCTGTGCATGTCTTTCTCTAATTACATGACTGAGTAAGACATCAAATCCTCGCTCTGTCTGCTGAACACATCGCCACCAGCGTGGCATCTCCTAAAATCACAGATAGTGTAAGCGAATGAAATATATAATGCAGTCTGAACTGAAACTTCACTTTGTGAGGAATTAATTCAATGCCGACCCACCTCCTGCGTGTCTCCAGTCACAATGGAATAGTTTCTCATTGTTTGGAAGAACCTCGAGTCCAGCGCAGGTAAGAGTGTTTGCAAAAGACTAAAGATCATGTACGTGTGAAGAGGACCACTGCAGATTTATACACAGGCACATACGGACAAAAAACAAAAACAAAAAACATTTGTATCATTTATGAAGATCTATCACTTTTTAAGAAATCATGCCAAAGAGTGACTTACGTGCCCATTGTCTCATGCAGGGATTGCCATTGGCTGATTGTCTGGGACATGTGGATAATGTATGGGAGATTGTGGACTAAAACAATATCTGATTGGCTGATAGGAAGAGGCTGAAATATGGCTTGTAGGCAAGCAAGCCAATCAATGGCTGAAGCCCGAGTCTGTGAGGCACAGGAAAAACAGCTCCTTTAGAACACAGTTCACTTACAATACATTATTTGGGTTAATGACATTTATTCAGATCTATTCTATGTACTTAAATAATCAATTTATTCACACAATAACTTGAATCACATCTTCTATGATGAGCATGTTTTTAATTTTTGAAATAGAATTTACATATTTTGATATTTTTGGGGGGCAAATTTTTTTGGGGGAAATGTGTAAATGTGTGATATACGGAAGAGGATTAGGGCCAAGCAATAATGAAAAAAATAAAACCATCTCAAGATTAAAGTTGTTAAATTTCGAGAAAAAACTTGTCAAATTTCGTGAAAAAATTTTAAATAAAATGCTGAGAATAAACTCATTAAATTACGAGAAAAAACTCGTTAAATTTCGAGAAAAAGGTCGAGATAAAATGTTGAGAATAAACTCATTAAATTACGAGAAAAAGTCGTTAAATTATGAGAAAAAAGTTGAGATAAAATGTTGGGAATAAAGTCATTAAATTATGAGAAAAAAAGTCGTTAAATTACGAGAACAAATTCATTAAATTATGAGAAAAAACTCGTTAAATTTCGAGAAAAAAGTTGAGATAAAATGTTGAGAATAAACTTGTTAAATTACGAGAAAAAACTTGTTAAATTTTGAGAAAAAAGTCGAGATAAAATGTTGAGAATAAAGTCATTAAATTACAAGAAAAAAGTTGTTAAATTACGAAAAAAAAGTAGAGATAAAATGTTGGGAATAAAGTCATTAAATTACGAGAATAAACTCATTAAATAACGAGAAAAAAGTCGTGAAGTTACGAGAACAAATTCGTTAAATTACGAAAATAAATTTGTTAATTTAATGACTTTATTCTCAACATTTTATCTCGACTTTTTTCTCAAAATTTAAGGAGTTTTTTTCTTGTAATTTAACAAGTTTATTCTCAACATTTTATCTCGACTTTTTTCTTGAAATTTAATGTTTTTTTTCGTAATTTAATGAGTTTATTCTCAACATTTTATCTCAACTTTTTTCTTGAAATTTAACAAGATTTTTCTCGAAATTTAACAACTTTAATCTCGAGATGGTTTTATTTTTTTTTATTATTGCCTGGCCCTAATCCTCTTCGTAGTGATACAACTGTCCTGATATATAATAATGAAGAAAAAAATAAAGCCTAATTAAAATTAAATTCTTGAAAGGAAACAATTTTGTAGTTTGGCCTAAACATTTATTATTTCTTAGATTTTTTTTTTTTTTTTTCAAATCTTCACTGCTTATTAATTTTTTTTAAAATTGTCAACCAAATCCAAGTCATGTGGTCAACAAAATCATAGGACCAGCCAACATTATTGTTATTGTTAATTAAAGCTGAAATAAAAAATATATGAAAGCTATTTAAAAAAAATAAAAATGACAACAAATTTACTAAAACTTTAAAATTGAAAATTAAAAATAAAAGCCATTTCAAAATATGATTAAATCCTATAATATATAAATAATACTAAAATAAACTCTGTGTGAGGTCAATGAGCCTTTTAAAATATCAAACGATTCAACCTTTTTATGACAAGGTTAGTTGTACTGTAATATAGTGCTGCTGCCCAAAATAGTTAATTAATAAAGTAAATAATTTATGATATTTGAAAAAAAAAAAAATAAAATAAATAAAGACATTTTTGAAAATAAAACTTGTAATAAGTTGTAAAGAAAATACTTTTTACTATTTATATCACATGATATCTTGAAATTTAAGCTTGAAAAGGAATAAAATCTTGAAAAAGGAATAAAAGTTTTTCCAAAATCATATGAAACAAACATGAATACAAAGAGAACATTTCAACTGTTAACTGTCAGCGTAGTGGAACACATGGTGTTCTTTAAAAATGCAAAGCCTTAAAAATACAACACATCTAAATGCAAGCACAGCTAATGTAATGCAATTTTTTTTTTCAATTAGTGCAATTCAACAAGCTTTTTATTTCAAAGACTTTTGGCATTAATTTACTTCCATAGTGCTTTTTATTGCTTTTTTTCTCTATGCCATACAGTAATCATCATAAATTATGTATTATTAGAAGGCTTAAACACTCAAAATTCCCTCATTCTGTGGAAACAATTTTGAAATTGGACATTACTATGGAAACGGTTCTTTAAAACCTTTTAGCAGCCTCAGTTTTAAGAATATCAACTTCAAATTTGGCATTGACTTTCTAGCAATTTTACTTTCACTTACAATTTACAATTTTGCTTTCACTTCTGCAATAATCTGCTGAGTGTCGTCTTTAAAAAGAGACCAAGCTTAAGTCAAAAAAAGTTTGTGTGTGTGACAATTAATAGGTTAAACTAGATTTTTTTTTTTTTTTTTTTTAAGATTTTTGTGATTGTGAACACTCTTATTTGTTATTGACCCATTTATATATGTCAGACAGGAAAACCAATTTACACAAAAACACACAGACCTGTAGCTCTCGGATGGTAATTCTGTGGTAGAGTAACTTCTGACTAAGGCGGTAGCGAAGAGGAGATGTGGCCACAGCGAGAGTTGTGGACAGAGATATGTAAAGACCACAGTGCTGAGTGGTTCCATTGGAGGGAACACCCAAGAGAGCCAAATACTGACCACAGGATGAATAGAATGGACGCAAATACTGAGAAATAGGAACAGAGAAAGACAAAAAAAGAGATGTTAACAAAATACCAAAGAACCCTGTATAATAATGCATTATGAGCATTAGCCGCTAGTTATATGTGAAATCTGGTGCTAAGCTGAACAGGTAATACTTACCCGAGTACTAGCTTTGGATTTATGTGTCTCGCTATTCCAGTCAATAGGGAATTGAAAATGAGGTTCATCAATCTATGGAAATGTAAACAGCAATGTAAACACCCAACAAATATAAACACCCAACACACACACTTAAAACTCATTAAAAAATGACCTGCAGATTTATGCAATATAAAAATGCATTTAGAAAACAAAAATGTTTTGAATTCACTGCAATATATGTTACATTATCCATTTTTCCATTACATTACAAAATTAAATAAAATATAAAACTAAATGAATTCCTTAATTTTTAAATTCTTAAATTGTCCTCTTTTTTATAGATGGTAATGAAATTGAAAGACTAACACCAGAGTAAGTGTTCAGCTCGACTAATTGTTTTGATAGCTTTTTATTTTTTTAGATTTGAAATATATTTTAATATGCTATTATTGTAGATATTGCTGTCTTGTTCAGTTTAGTATTATGATAGGTTTTGAACTTAAGTTTAAAGAGGTCAAGAATTGAGAAATCAAATTTTCCTGGATTTTTTGACGTGTAAGAGGTCATTGTACTATAAAAACATCCTAAGTTTCAGAACTCAAAACTTCCTTAATCCAAAAAAACAAGCTCTGAAAATGACTAGTTTGGGATTTCGTCACATTATGACGTAATAGTGCGACGACAGTCCGCCTCTGCAAAATCTAATTAATGCATACTTCATCATCATTACATCTTTGGCCCCACCTACTGACACGTTAGTGAGAAGAGAGATACAGGACCACTGGACTAAAAACAACATTATCTTCCAATGGATCCTAATGCTGTTACGTGTAGCTGGTAGAAGGATGAGGCAGATACAGATTTCCACAATATAGATACTTCTTTAATAGATACAGGGCAGGAACACCAAACATACACATAACTTAAACAGAGAACGGACAAGGAGTGCAGGGAGTGCGTGCATTATAAAGGGAGTGCAGATGATAGAGTCCAGGTGCAGGTGATCCGTGATGATGAGGAGCTGACAAGGGAAGTGAGTGCAGGTGTGGAGAACAGGAGGATCTTGGGAAATGGAGTCCAGGGGAACAAGGGATCTGTGACAGTACCTCCCCCTCCCGGTAGGCGCGTCCTCGCGCCGTAGATGTAACAACCGGGAGGGGGGTGGGCGCCCTGGAGACCTCAAGCCGGAGCAGGGGGAGGAGCAGACTGGAGTGGAGGTCTCCAGGGCAGGTTCAAAAGCCATGGCGGGTCAGGGGCCGTGGGCAGCCATGGCGGGTCAGGGGCCGTGGGCAGCCATGGCGGGTCAGGGGCCGTGGGCAGGGGCCGTGGGCAGCCATGGCGGGTCAGGGGCCGTGGGCAGCCATGGCGGGTCAGGGGCCGTGGGCAGCCATGGCGGGTCAGGGGCCGTGGGCAGCCATGGCGGGTCAGGGGCCGTGGGCAGCCATGGCGGGTCAGGGGCCGTGGGCAGCCATGGCGGGTCAGGGGCCGTGGGCAGCCATGGCGGGTCAGGGGCCGTGGGCAGCCATGGCGGGTCAGGGGCCGTGGGCAGCCATGGCGGGTCAGGGGCCGTGGGCAGCCATGGCGGGTCAGGGGCCGTGGGCAGCCATGGCGGGTCAGGGGCCGTGGGCAGCCATGGCGGGTCAGGGGCCGTGGGCAGCCATGGCGGGTCAGGGGCCGTGGGCAGCCATGGCGGGTCAGGGGCCGTGGGCAGCCATGGCGGGTCAGGGGCCGTGGGCAGCCATGGCGGGTCAGGGGCCGTGGGCAGCCATGGCGGGTCAGGGGCCGTGGGCAGCCATGGCGGGTCAGGGGCCGTGGGCAGCCATGGCGGGTCAGGGGCCGTGGGCAGCCATGGCGGGTCAGGGGCCGTGGGCAGCCATGGCGGGTCAGGGGCCGTGGGCAGCCATGGAGGGTCAGGGGCCGTGGGCAGCCATGGAGGGTCAGGGGCCGTGGGCAGCCATGGAGGGTCAGGGGCCGTGGGCTGCCATGGCGGGTCAGGGGCCGTGGGCAGCCATGGAGGGTCAGGTGCAGCGGGCTGCCATGGAGGGTCAGGAGCCGTGGGCAGCCATGGAGGGTCAGGAGCCGTGGGCAGCCATGGAGGGTCAGGTGCAGCGGGCTGCCATGGCGGGTCAGGAGCCGTGGGCAGCCATGGAGGCTCAGGGGCCGTGGGCAGCCATGGAGGGTCAGGGGCCGTGGGCAGCCATGGAGGGTCAGGTGCAGCGGGCTGCCATGGAGGGTCAGGAGCCGAAGCCTTCGCGCCAATGAGCCCAGGCATCGCTGAAGGACTGGCGGGTGATGGCGGAACTGTAGGCTCCGCCGACCGAAGCGCAGCCGGTGCTCCAGAAGGCCGCAGTGGAAGACAGACGACATACAACAAAGTGAACACTGGGGAGAGTGAGGAGGCCAACTGGAGCTGAGGGACGGAGTGACGGAGCAAAGACGGAGGAGTGCAGTCCAGAAGTGAGGGCAGGCCGACGAAGGAACAAGGTGTGAACGGGGGCAGGATGGAGACTGGTGACACTAGTGGACTGCTGGACAACGGTGGAGCAGAGGGAGGTTGGAGCCGGGGTGAAGGTAATCGCCCAGAGGTCCGAGGTGGACATCTGGGCGAGGGGGCTTGAGGTGGAGGTTCAGTGCTGAGACATATGGAGCGGAGGGCTTGGTCGGCTGAGACTTGAGCTGAGGGCTCGGCGGCGGCGGCTGGAGCGGCTGGCTCGGCGGCGGCTGGAGCTGAGGGCCAATCCATACCCTCAAATACAATTAAGATTCCCGTAGGAACGGGCACGGGCTCTGGAGATACTGGAGCGGGCTCTGGAGACACTGGAGCGGCTTCCTTCCTCCTCCTCCGCTTACGGGACCCAGTGGAGGAGTGTGGGTTCCGTGTGGGGCTGGCAGGGCGTTCGCTGGAGGGGTATGCGGAGGAAGACTGAGGTTGACCGACTGGCCCGGCCAACCATGTTTCTGGATGGACTAGAGACAGACACCCATCCTGAACCCAATCTACTACGAATTTGGAGTCATTTAACCATAAAATGGAATTTATAGTTTCACTTAAGGAGAATCGGTAATCGGGTTCACCAAAACGGATGGTGTCATCATCTAGTCCATCCAGAAACAGGGAGATCAAACGTGCTTCAGGCCAGTCGGACAAACAAACGAGCTCAGCGAACTCCTCCACATACCTTTCCAGCGAACGACCCACCTGCAGGAGCCCGATGAGCCGCTCGCCAGCTGACAGGGAAGAGAGAGGCATGGGAATAGTTGGAGCCAGTGAGCTGGGGAAGATCTCCATCTCCTTGTGGAAAATCCGGCCGTTTTTGGGTCCGTTCTTCTGTAACGTGTAGCTGGTAGAAGGATGAGGCAGATACAGATTTCCACAATATAGATACTTCTTTAATAGATACAGGGCAGGAACACCAAACATACACATAACTTAAACAGAGAACGGACAAGGAGTGCAGGGAGTGAGTGCATTATAAAGGGAGTGCAGATGATAGAGTCCAGGTGCAGGTGATCCGTGATGATGAGGAGCTGACAAGGGAAGTGAGTGCAGGTGTGGAGAACAGGAGGATCTTGGGAAATGGAGTCCAGGGGAACAAGGGATCTGTGACAAATGCTAGGAAAGTGGATATTTATTTTCAACTATGTGAATGTCTCAGTAGAACATTATCGTACTGTTCATTTCACTGTGGATTCTTCGGTAAATCAGTCGCAGTTTCGGCGCAGGCTTTGCAAACAGACTTTCACTGTGAGATATGGAGCTGACAGTAATGCCTAATATAAGTAACCGTGTTAGTTCTAATGTCTGATCGGCGATCAATGATTTCAGATAATGATTCATGTACAGTCAGACATTCTTTGTCTCAAAATCGTTTATTGCTGTTTATGCGTCCGTAAATCAAGCCAGTGACTAAACAGCCAACTTCACATTGTTTCTTGACTAATTGCTTCACATTAGTAGCATAAATCTAAGCCAATCACAACAGTGGGCGTTTACACTGAAGTCTCACAGCAGACACGCCCCTTAAAACAGAGTGTTCAGATAAGAGGGCTAAAATCAGGGTAGAAAATGACCATTTATTTCTAAATTATGACATTTTTGATGTAAAAATTATACTAACATTATAAATGCACCTCAGGAAAAATAAAATAAAATAATATAAAACACCAAAACACACTCCAAACCCATGATCAGCAACTGGTTTTTCATTCTATTCTGGACTTCCCACAAACTGCATTGCAATCATTTCCCAAAATGTAATTTGTGTGGAAATATTATTTCCACACAGGACGTTAACAAAGCTGAAGATGGGTGCAAAGAAGAGAACACAGAGACGTGGAAGCAGAGAAAATAGTGTACCAGAAATTGCCCAAAATATTGGAAGAAAAATATAAATATTGAATTGGGGGTGGGGGTTTATATGAATGTATCTCTAAAGGGAACTGACTGTCTTCAGAAATGTTTTGATGGCATTTTCTTCTCCTCTAACCTCCGTATAATGCCAGTTTATAAGTGCAGCACTGCTTTGTGTACAATGATAACAAAGGAAACACTATATTGCTGCTGTTTCATCTAATCTAAATAAAAAAAAATATGCTAATGCTATGAGTGAAGCATTTTTGTTTGGATCATGATTAAATTCAGCGTTCCAATTTCAAATGGCTACAGATATTTTTGTTTAAGGTCAGTTTGGCCTGTTAAGGCCAATTCACACTGCACAGACAAACATGTTTGTTGGGTTTTGTCTGATCAGTGTGTTACCCTTGTTGGCGTTTGTTAGAGTTGGTCGGTATTTGTTTTCACCATGTTCAATCAGTGTCTGTTGGGGCCGTGTGAACATGACAGTGATTTTTTTCATAGAATTCTAAATCCAATTGCCAACTTGTTTGTTGGTGTTTGTCTGCGTGGTGTCAATTGGCCTTTATAGAGCAAGTAAACAAATATCAGAATCGGAATTAGAATCAGAAATAAAAAATAAAAAAAACATGATCTGTGCATCCCTAGAGTACGTAAACGTGCAAACTGACCTGTAGGTACAGTACATAGAATTATGGTGGTGGTTGTGTCTGACTGAGAAAAGAATTCATGTAAATTGAAAGATGTAGTAAGTTAATTCATTTTGTGTCAAAGCAATGGAAAATGATCCACAGTTTAGCCCACTTAAACTGCTTAATGCTCACTGTATGAAGAGTTTTGAAAAAATGACCTAAGCATTGAGAAATAGTTTATGTAATTATTTTTAATATAATTTAGTATTAGTGATCACCTGTATGTAGTGTTTATTGGAAGCATTTTGCTCTTCACCAGAGTCTGGCCCTACATACACATTGAAGAAAGGAAATGTTGAGTACTGGCTCATCAGCAGGGTGAGGGTGGTGTTAAAATCTTTCTGATTCCATTCACCCGATACTGCCCAGCCACCTAACTACACACACAGAGAGAGGGAGAGAATAAAAAAAACACTTGAGCAAAATACACGATGCAACATAAGAGGTTTTTTTTGTACTTTCTCTTATCCTAAAAAGTGTGTGTACCTGCTGGAGTAGTGTGAGAAAGCGTTCTGGACCCACTTTCTCTGGGGATTCTGCATCCATGCAGGTCTTGAAGAATTTCTTTGCTTTCTGTTCTGCAGCACTCATAGAAACACCCTCCTCAGGAGACTCTGATCACACAGATATCATACAGATTGAAATAACCAATACTTTGGTACATTGTCACGTTGATCAAAATATATTATATGAGTTCAAATATTCTTACCCCCCAAAACATCTAGACCAGGGGTTCTCAACTCTGGCCCTTGAGATCCACTTTCCTGCAGAGTTCAGCTCCAATCCTAATCAAACATACCTGAACCAGCTAATCAAGGTCTTCAGGATTACTAGAGACTTCCAGGCAGGAGTTTTGGAGGTGGTTGGAGCTAAACTCTGCAGGACAGTGGCCCTCCAGGAGTGGAGTCTGACACATGTGGCATTAAATGCAAAAAGGTTGTTATAATCTGTCAAGCATATTTTCCATACATTTCTATTTGATTTTTTTTTTTTTAAATGTGTCCTGAATTGATGAATTGCTCTCAGGTGAATCTTTATTTTCACCATTTAAGGGGAATGTGTGAAGCGTTAGATTTTTCCCACGCTGCATTGCAAGGGAAGGTATCCGATGTGGATGAGAATCTGTGACCCGACAGACCGGGACACCAGGAGGTGTAGAAAGACTTCACTGTAATTCCCCATATAGTTCTGCATGTACAGTTTTGCCTAAGCGGCACTTTACCTTTCTCATTTTGTGTTGCTGTAATCACAAATAAATTGTACTGCAATGTGTTGACAAACAAACAGTAAAAGCATAAATGTGAATCCTGTCCAATCTCTTTCAATCAATATCCCACATACAGTATCTTTGTACTATTGAAATTGATACATGCCAAACAGAACAGGTGTGCATTTTCAATCGTCATCAAAACCGTAGCCATAATTTTCATCAGGAAATGGGTAGTTGACAAATAGGCGGTAAAAAATGCTTTTTTTGTAAAACACCAGTTTTGCAAAAAAAAAGAAAAAAAAAAAGTCTGATGATTGAGAAAATGTGACTCCTTGACAGAGCAAATATTTTTGAAACTTTAAAAACCCCAAATCTTTTTTTTAATGTAATTAATTTGTTTGTTAAAGAAGAAAAAACATTTCATTTTTTTCCATCATCAACCATTTAAAAAAAAAAAATCATCATTTATTAATGAAAATAGCGACGGCTCTTGTCTCCGTGAATACAGTAAGAAACGATGGTAACTTTAACCACATTTAACAGTACATTAGCAACATGCTAACGAAATATTTAGAAAGACAATTTACAAATATCACTAAAAATATCATGTTATCATGGATCATGTCAGTTATTATTGCTCCATCTGCCATTTTCCGCTATTGTTCTTGCTTGCTTACCTAATCTGATGTTTCAGCTGTGCACATCCAGACGTCCTGCCCTTGTCTAATGCTTTGAACATGAGCTGGTATATGCAAATATTGGCGGCGTACATATTAATGATCCCGACTGTTACGTAACAGTCGGTGTTATGTTGAGATTCGCCTGTTCGTCTGAGGTCTTTTAAACAAATGAGATTTACATAAGAAGGAGGAAACAATGGAGTTTGAGACTCACTGTATGTCATTTCAACTCTTGTTATTCAACTGTGCCAAGGTAAATTCAATTTTAAATTCTATGGCAATTCTAAATGTTTAAATTTAAATATTCTGAGACAAAAACTAACCATGTGCCATGTGTCATGGGCTTCACAAGGGGCTTCGGTAACATGACCTTGAATAGGGTCCTTCAAATAATTAAATTTTGTCCGTGGAATTGCCCAGTTTAATATCAGGATATGGCGTCACTCCAGAGGACATGGTTTTTAGTGACAAAATGTACCAAGATCGTACACTTTTACAAATATATGGATGAAAAAAGGATTGCCATTTACTAAAACAGACACTTGTAAAATTATGCCTGAGGTATCTATTAACATTTTTAGGCTTTTCTTTTTTATTTATAAAAGTTGTAATTTATTAAACCATGCTTGAGACAGTCAAACCATAGGACAATTTTGAGATTTGGCTCAAAAATGTAAAAACTCTATTAACAAAACAACAGGTCCCTGTAAAACATAGAAATGTTTAACCATTTACAGCATTTTAAATGATGACAATACTAATTATTTTCATTTTTGTCATGTATAATATTGAAAATGCCATGTAATGTCAACAACCCAAATACTGACAAAGTTCACAGCTATATTAAGCATCTTGATTGTGAACAATGACACAGGGACTTGTCATTCTGATGGCAATGATTTGTTCATTAGCATAAATATTTACATTTAACTTTTGAGAGATGGAGCAAGGACTATATACAGTATACAGGCTTTTGCAGGTAATCCATTGTGTGGTGCTGTTTGTACAAATTCTTTCAAAAATGCACTTAGTGGTTTGCAAATGTTGAGGATGATTCAAGAAATGTACCAAAGACAAACTTTGAATGTTGGCAAAGTCTTGCCTGATAATTGAAAAAAGTCCAGCCTTGGACAGAGGGAAAGAGAGAACGACAGAACTAACAAAGGATAGAATGATAGACACATAGAGCAATGCATAGATATATAGATTCTGTTTTAGGTACAAAAGATATAGTGGAATTTCACTCACCTAGTATTTCTTTAATGGCTTTCAGTAAAGCAGTCTGTCTGTCTGGAAATTTATCTAGCCGTCCATCGCTTTTTCCTTGAACATCTGCCTCTCTTCTCATCCTCAGTAGTCCACCCATGCCCACTTGTCGTTTTTTGTCCAGTTCTCCATTGTCTTCATTGGAGAACCCACTGACTCTCTGTCTCCTCTTGTTAGTGGAAGATCCACCTGCTCCACAGGCATATAGGAAGTAGTCACAGGGGCGAGAAAAGGGATCCATGTCAAGAGAAAACTGCTCTGATGCTCTTAGACAGGCGGGAGAAAGGCAAGGAGGAGCAGCTGAAACACAAGAGATAGAAATCACAACCACTGTTACCAATGAAATTAAACTATACCAGAATAAAGGCCTAGTTCCATAAGCTTGTACCTGATTTCCACTGTGATTCCTTTTGCAGATGGGAATAGATAGCCAAACCTAACGTAGTTGCAAAGAGAGAGGAGGCAAAGAGGACCAATAAGAGACTGCAGTACTTGTTGCAGCCCATTGGATTTGGCTCATCAGAACAAGGCTGTTCCTCTGCTCTCGTGACCATTTCCTGTGGGTACATATTATTGAGATGAACGTGTTGGAATTTAAAAGCACAATTGTGAAAAGTTGGAATGCATAACTCATAGACTTTATGATGGATTGAAATTACATTGCCAGTGAAACATCCAACCACAATGAGAGCAAGTCCAATGAATGTTCACTAAAGGACAATGGAAAGTTAGAGAAGTGAAATTTACGGCAATGACTCATGTTTTTAATGTACATTTTCCACTTAAAGGTGATACAGAGGATCTTTTTGTCGACTGAGAAACCAAAGACTGTTAGTGAGTTTTTGAAATGAGTTCATGCGTAAGAACAACCCCCCTCCTTCCACAGCTCATTTCGAGGGAACGCCTCCCAAAACTCGTGCACGAGTATTGGAACACGAGTGTTTACCACCGGCATTCGCTGTGTCGTGTTAGTGGATTCATTATGTCGGACTCACCACAGGTAACTCATAATCTGCAGTTGTTACTCCTGTCGCCTGACAAAAACATTGCATGCGGCGCCTGTGGAGTGTGGAAAGTTACTGGAGCGCACGTCTCTCACAAGGAACGTAATGGCAGTGATTGATGAGCCAGAGGGTCAATTGTTTACGTGATGATCGCGTAAACAATTGGCTGATGTTTTTAAGGCCCTACCTCGTGCACAGATGATGTATATTAATATTATTACTTTCAGTGCACCTAGTAAATAGTCTTTTATCAGTTAGTAAAGACAGTTTCAAGTAATATTGCAAAAATGTATAAAACAAAACATCCTCTTTAGCACCTTAAACATAGCTAACAGTTAATAATTATATTAATCAAACGTGGACATTAAATATTTATTTGAGTTGTTTTATAATCCTTCATGTAGGCTATTATGTTGTGATTTTTGGGTTTTATTATATAGCCTACGTTAGTTGTTGCGTAACTGACAGGAAGCTTCACAAACCGGGATTTAAACTCAAGTTGCCTGAAAAATAGTCCATTACAATGTAGAAACAATCGGCCAAGCAATAAGACAAAGTCGACAACAATATTACAGAAATATAAAAAATAGGTTATCTGAGGTATTTCTTAGTAACGTTACAGCGATAACGACGAAATGGCGGCAGTAGGTTTACGTAAGAAGAGACGCGGATTCACATTATCGAAAGGTCAGTTTTTCCATTGTCAATAGATAACTTATATAAAACAATTCACAGAGGTTACTATTATCAAACCAGCAGCTTTTCACATGTGAAATTTCGAAACGCAACGATAAATTTGACCGCACATTAAAGACAGCGCCGATTTCAGTTACCTCAAGTGCCATGGACGAAATATCACAATAATATCACACTATCTTGTGATTGACCAATCAGAATCAAGTATTCCAGCGAGCCGTGTAATAGTGAACTTCTATCGCAACAACCCGAGCATTGTGTTGATGAAGGACAGTGAACCAAGAGTCTTAACCACACCACACCACTCATTATGTAGGCCTACTAAAGACCTTTCTGATATTTAAAGCAAGTCTTCACCATTTAGGCAACAACTTAAATGCATATACAGCATAAATACAAGTGCACAGTGGTTCTTATGTGGGTGACTAGAGTTTGAATCTGATTCATGGCATTCCCTGATCCCAGCCCACCTTCTTCTGTCATTTCCTGTGACTACCACTGTCATATTAATACAACTGGCTAAAGCCCCAAACAATGAAAATTGGGTGTATCTTGAAAGCCTCACCTGATGAACAGCTGGGTTCTCGTCCATTCTTCTTTTGTGGCCGTTTGATCAGAATTCTTCCAACATGTTGGTCTTCCAGCGAAGCTTTCTATTTCGTCACACTGTTCCTCTTTCTATCTCTTCCTCCGTCAACCACAAGTCATCCAACTACTATCTTCCCTCATCACGTTCTTGGTTCACTCTTTCACTTACTGATAAACATGTAATGACCCGACATCCCACAAGACCCCTCTCTTTTACACATGCATAAATAGGGCATTTCTGGATGCATTTCCTGAACTTCACCATTTCTTAAATTTATGAGGGCCAGAAGATGATTTTGCTCCAAAATCTGAATTGGATCAAGTCACCCAAGTCAAACTTGGGAAAACACAAACACTAAATGGGAAAAAAAAAAGCTACAAGTACATTTTTAAAGCTTCATCAGTGTAGGAAGTGTCATAGTTAATATTCATAAATATTCACATTTTTACATACACAGACGTCGACACTCCTGACTATCAGTGGCGTGTGTGAAGCTGGTGCGGGCTGATAAGAATTGAGGGGGTGTGAGAGGAGCAAAACCACAAAAGAGCACGTCACACATTGCGTGGGAACGAACATGTTTGGAAGCCGTCACATGGTGAAAACGTAAATGCATACGGACCATCAAAAATACACATTACTATAAGAAGAAAATGAAACTGAAAAAAGATGGGAAACATTTTCTTTTAAATCCATTGAAAGATAAAACACAAAAAAGTCTTATTTTTATAGTTTTATTAGTTCAGAATACAGTACAAATGTGGAAGAAAAACAATGATAGCAAAAATAACACATTGGCATACTTTCAACAGTAAACATACACACATTCACATATTAAGAGAGAAAATTAGATGTTGCGTTTACAAAAAAGGTAATGTTAAATGGTAAATACATGGAGGCTAAACCACGAGTGTTCAAATGGTCCTTACTGAATTCAGCAGTATTGTGATACCAGCATGAAAATGAGGCAACTGTGAAACATGATGTATAAAAACACTGTAATAACAATAACAACAAATCATGCATAACGTGTTAGATTTGGTCATGTAATATTTTTATAATTAGAGCCATTGTTTTATTCGATTGCATCAAATACTAGAATTTCTTGGACATAATATAGTCAAGGGACGAGGCCAAGAAGAGAAACACAGATGCAATGCAATATTCAAAATACTATGAGTGCTACCCTAAAGCCAAAACGAGTGGTCTTAGTTAGACAGCAGTTGCTATCGTAAACAACAACAAAATAAATGAGCTAAAATGTCAATGTTGGAAAACTGGAATTCTGTGCATTAATCACAGGGAATGGTGACTGTTAAAAATTGTATATTTCTGAGAAACATTTAAGAGTTCAGTTTGCTCAGAATCATGTTCGTTTGTCTACAGTAACACTGTTGGGTTTTACCAAAAACTACAGTTTTGTGATTCTGCTGAATATAACCATGAGGCTCTAGTTAAAGATAATCCGAAGCTCTTGTGTAGACAATACCATCTTCTCCATAATCCAGACATTTTTAAAAAAGCTTTAGCTAAGATGTCATATTACAATATTAACAAAAGGCTCAGTGATTGATGTTCTTTTCTTTGGAAATACTTAATTGTCAAATCTACCAATTGTGCAATCGCTAAATACCTCTGGCAATATATGGAATGAAAAACAACTGAACTGATACTGGCATGATGATCAATGCAAACTTACTTAACTGTATCATCACATTTTGTTCGACATGTTTTAGGATAAAACCAATGTGTTTTTTGTTCATTTACAGGTAAGCAGTTCTAGAAGTAAAGCATGCATCTTTCCCTGCCTTTGTTTTTGCTTATTTTACATTTGTTGTGACTACAATTTCACAAAAAGCCCTTCTCATCAACTACAATGTATGTTTCGGAAAAGCCTTATTGAAAGTGCATGTGGAGATACAAACTATACGTCTTGCCTCAGTAGTCAGCTGTGGTACAATTTATGGATGTTCTGAGTTTTTTTTTTTTTTTAAAGGCATGCTGGAAGTTGTACGTCTCGCTGAACTGCGCGGTTCAAACGGCAGTGCAGTACATTACCTCTGCACAGAGTCAGCCACTACAGTAAAAATTCAAGCCACAAAAAAAATATCCTAAAATCACTTCTCTGACACCTTACATATCAAACAATGTAGCGGTAAAAATTGTGTCGTATGTAGCGGTCAACATGGAGGCACTAACGTTGTGCTCGCACACATCAGGCCCTAGCAGAAAGACGCCAGGACAAACAGGGCAAGCTATGGGCTGGGCTCTGAATAAGGCCATTCAGAAAAAGCAGCAGAGCTTTGTCGAGTAAAGGCGCTAACTGACTGAGGAAACATGAGGAAAATGAGAACGTGAAACAGAAGAGAGAATTACAACACATACATTTTCAAAGCAGAGCCAATTATGTGTCTTAAATTTGGTTTAGGTTTTGTAATAAGTTTCCACTAATCACTGCTTGGCCTGCTTGGCACGTTGGGCATGGCACTTCATGCACAGAATTCTGCCATCCAATGGGTAGCAGCCATCAGCGTCTGCCTCGATGGAAAGAGGACGAGCACAATCCTGCAATGAACGAGCAATTTCATATTGTAAAACGTGACTCTTCTAATTTGAGGCTAGAACAAAGAGGTAAAGATAACAAAAGGAAGAGTCTTCGTACCTCACATCGGTAGCACTTCAGGTGAAAGTTCTTCTCTAAAGCAACAACCCTGATGGTCTCTTCACTTCCAGGGTCGGGAACAATCGGCTCATTGCAGCTTACGCAAAGTGGAGAGAAACGGCTGAGAAACAGAAAAAAGAAGGAGAGAGGGTCAGATAAAACATTGACAATAAGGTCTCATTTGTATTAACAATGAGCAATACACTTGTTACATCTTTGTTACATAATTATTTAATAAAAATAGAGTACTTCATGTTAGTTCACAGTGCATTAACTGTGCAATAACAGCTTTTGATTTAAAAAAAAATGTATCAGTAACATTAAAAATGAGTAACCAAACATTATGGAAAAAATACTATGGAAATCAATGGGTTCATTGTTTGGTTCTTAAAAATGTGTTTGTTTGTGTTCAGCAGAAGAAAGAAATTCATAAAGGTTAGGAACAACTTGAGAGTGAGTAAATGATGACAGAATTTTCATTTTTGGATGAACTATCCCTTTAAGTAAGATTAATAAAGGCTGTCGAAGTAGGCTATTGTTCATTGTTAGTTCATGTTAACTAAAGTGGAACCTTATTTTAAAGTGTTACCAACATTTATTTTTTTTAATATTATATAACATTTGTATAATTTACTATCACTTTATAATTTACTTTTAATTCAATTTTAATTTCAATTAATATTCACTTTATAAGCCGTTAATTTCTATTAAAATATATGATATTATTAAAATACTATTAAACTTTTTTTGCTATATGACAATTTCTTTTACAATACATTAATTTTTCTATTTTTGTGTATAGATTTTGTTCTCTTATCCTAGTCAAACTTTAAATCTAAAAATATGAAAATTCATCATAACATAATAAAACAAACCCATGATAACACAAAGTGAAATATTCATAAACCGTTTCGATATATATTGTGTGGGAATGATTTATATACAGTTTTTATACAAATTACAACAATGCCCAAGTTGTGGATATTACATGTAGTTTCTGTAGTAATAACTATAAATTATGCATAATTACATGCAATTAACCAAACCCTCATCCTAGCTCTAACCCTATAGTAAGTACATTAATTATACGTTAATTATTATTACTCAGTACTTAAATGTATAATTATAAAACTATTTTATAAAACAATTTCCCCCCCCAAAATTCTCTCAAAAGTAGTGCACTTTGTAAGAATGCAAAAAGCATGATAAATAAAAAATGTTATTGCTTGTGAAAAAAAACAAAACAAAACAAAAAAAACTGAGCATCATTTTCCAGCCAAGCTGTTAATAAATTACAAAAAAGTATGAAAATACTATTTAATTGTGTGTATTTAGGATACATAAAGCGCGGTTACACTTTATTTTAAGGTGTCTGTATTGCAGTGTAATTATACATTTAAGTACTGTGTAATAAGAATTAACTACATGTACTTACTATAGGGTTTGGGTTAGGATTAGTTGCAGGCAATTATGCACAGTTTATAGTAATTACCATAGTTACTACATGTAATGTGTGAGAAAAACACTGTAAAATTAAGTGTTACCTAAAAAGCTAACAAAGAAATGCCTTGGCAAGACAAAAAGTGTCTGAAATTAAAGTGGGGTTAGTTTTGAAATCTTAAATAAATTAACTGTGAAACTTGTGTTGTAAGGAAGTTTCATTTTACATTGCTAAAAGTGTCTTACCACTTTTTTGTTCATTACATTGATAACTGATTATTATTTAATAATTAGTTAAAATAATTAGGATAATTAGTTAAAACTGCTCTATAATATACCAGTATAACTGAGAGCTTGGTCTGTGATTAGTGTGATGGCTCACCGATGGTAATCTTTGACACAGTAGGGGTTGTTGTTGTCATCGGTGATGAATGGAGCGCCCTCCAGTGTGCAGCTGCAGGTAGTGCAGCGGAAACAGTGGGAATGGAAACACTGGCCCACCGCCTTCAGGACGCGATCTGTGATCCGCTCCCCACAGCGGGAACACACAGTCAGAGAACTCTGGAAACACACAATCACACCCAAAGACAAACGGTAAGAAAATGCAAATGGAAAAAAGGCCCCACATGTTCATAAAAATCTGTAATATGGATAACATTGACTATCATTAAAGTTTGTCTGATACCAAAAAAAGCTGATGTGTCAATTCTAAAAATGAAAACTGTGACTGAAGTTTCACGTGTCTAAACGTGTCCATCTCACCATGTAGCAGTCCTCACACTGAGGCGTGCCGTTGTGGTCGTAGAACTGCATGCCCTGCAGGGGGCGCTGGCAGGTCATGCAGCAGAAACAATGGGAGTGGAAGAGTTTCTCCATCGCTCTAACTGCTGGCTGAGCTCTAGAGAGAGCTTCTCCACATTTACCACACACTTCTGAAAGGAAAAAAGTGTTTATATTAGGAAAGAGAAATAGAGATTGGGGATAATGAGAGATTTATTAGGTAAAGAGAAGTTCATTATGGAGCAGCAAACACAGAGATTGTCTCCAGGGTGATAATTGGGTGAGAGTCTGGAGAGATTGTACTATTGTACTCTAAAGGTCTCAGTTCAACAGCACAGACTCACTAATTGATCCTAAGCCCCGCCTTAAAAGCATTCCTGACCAATCCTACCTTAGCAACTGTTGCCATATCAGAGGTGTAAAGTACTGTAAATGTAACTAGTTACTGTACTTAAGTATCTTTTTGTCCTACTTTGTAGTTGCATTGAATATTAAAGTTATTGGCAACTTTTACTCTCTACTTGACTACATTTTTGAACAAAGTAAATGTACCTTTTACTCCACTACATTTGTGATGTAATGCAATTACAAATTACATTTTTCATGACACCTAACTTTTTCTGCAGCAGTTTATTTCTGCTATAAAGAAGTGAAATTCACCATCTAAGTGCATTGAAGGTACTACATCTTGTGCATTTTGCCTTTACTCCCCCAAAACTTGTCAACAAAGCTACTTTACGTGAATGCGAGTGCATTAGAAGGTAGTTTCTGATCGCAGGTGTTTGATTTATTAGATGAGGAAATGACTGCAGCTGGTGATGAGGCTCAAACTAGCACATACAATAGATTTTGACTATTTAAATTTTACTTAACATTATTTTATTTATCCGCAATACTGACAAGACCATTTTGAAGGATATTGGTTTACTTGTGGCCTTTTTGTGCACTTGAGCTCAACTGAGACTTGAGAGCTTATAGATGTTTAAAAGGTTGTTGTGTCGACCTTGGTTTATTGCAAGATTGAGGTGTTCAGTTTTATTTTGATTTTAGAAAATAAACATAACATCTCATCTTACAAATCAATTGTTTCTTATTTTCACTGCATCTCAGAGCCTACATTCAGCATGAGTAAAATACTTAAGTACTGTTAAAATCAGATACTCTAAGACTTTTACTCAAATCGAATTGGAATTGGTTACTCATTTTCGATGTAAAGGTATCTGTACTTTTACTTTTAAGTATGGTTTTCAGGTACTCTTTACACCTCTGTTGCCATATAGAGCTGATTTTTATCTTTTACCTTTAAAGACAGACCTATAAGCTACAAGGTTAATTGATGCTCAAAAAAAGCATTGCTTTAATATGTTTAAAACAATCAATTTTTAAAGGGTTAGTTCACCCAAAAATGAAAATTATGTCATTAATGACTCACCCTCATGTCGTTCCAAACCCGTAAGACCTCCGTTCATCTTCGGAACACAGTTTAAGATATTTTAGATTTAGTCCGAGAGCTTTCTGTCCCTCCATTGAAAATGTTTGTACGGTATACTGTCCATGTCCAGAAAGGTAATAAAAACATTATCAAAGTAGTCCATGTGATATCAGTGGGTTAGTCAGAAGTTTTTGAAGCATCTAAAATACATTTTGGTCCAAAAATAACAAAAACTACAACTTTATTCAGCATTGTCTTCTCTTCCGGGTCTGTTGTCAATCCGTGTTCACGACTCCTCAGTGATGCTGCGGACGTAAGAAGCTCCTGACGTGTTATCTAGTGCTCCCAAGCTTCGTTTACAGTCTGAGGGAGACACGCTGTATTCAAGCTATTCTACATTGTTTGTATTTTGGTATTGCTATATTTTTAAAATGGTGCGTAAGTGTGCATGTCGCGGATGTCCTAATCGCCAAAAACAATGACGTAAAAGTGCATTACCAACGCCGACAGATGAAAGGATTCAATGGAATCAATTCAATGGAAAGGATTCCAGAAGAGAATACAATCCTGAATAAAGTCATAGTTTTTGTTATTTTTTGACCAAAAAATAATGTTTTTATTACCTTTCTGGACATGGACAGTATACCGTACATACACTTTCAATGGAGGGACAGAAAGCTCTCGGACTAAATCTAAAATATCTTAAACTGTGTTCCCGAAGATGAACGGAGGTCTTACGGGTTTGGAACGACATGAGGGTGAGTCATTAATGACATAATTTTCATTTTTGGGTGAACTAACTCTTAAACAGTGAAATTATTGGTGAAAGACTACATTATCCACGATTCTACAAAAAACTCCACCAATCAAAAAAAAAAAAATCCAACAATCAAAGCTCACCATAACTTTAGCACCAGTTCAGTCCCATTTAAGTACTGTGAATGATGTAATCGAGTCAATCTCCCTACGCTTTCAAACTACTTAAAGGGTTATTTCACCCAAAAATTAAAATAATGTCATTTATTACTCACCCTCATGCCTACTATCTACTATATTAAATTTAAAAATGTAATTATTCTTGTTATAACAAAGCTAAATTTTCATCTTTGCAAAGGGTCAACACAAGCCGGGCAATAAAGAACTAAATCAATCAATCTATGACCAAGAATATATCGGACTTAAAAATAAACCATAAAACACAGAACATGAAAACACAAAATCAAACTGTTTATTTCTGATCAAAAAGTATTTCTTGTTTTCAACTGTACACACATCTAAGCTACTAGGAAACCTAAAAAAAAAAAAAAAAAAAACTCAATGCTGACAAAGACAGAGTGAGATCATTACAACACTCATCCAGAGAGATCCAGACACGGGAGAGGTGAAGAGCCGTGGTGTTTAGACACTGATAATAGAGTAATAAACTGAGATGGAGAAGCTACATTGAGCTAAACACCTACACAGCCAGATAAAGAGAGCGTGAGACAGAAAAAGAGCAAAAGAAGCCTGGGACCATTACACAGTCAATGTTTATCGCAGCTTGTCTGCTGTGTGTTAAACAAGAGCCATATGGATGTCTGGGACTAAGGCTTAAATTATCATCAAAACCATGAAAATCACTGAAATTATGATGAAAAAGACCAATCAAATCTTAAGGGTGTGAGTGTGTACACAAGGTTAGGTGGAGTTCAGTTTGTGTAGGTGAGGTCATAGTGTGTTTGTGTACCTGTAGCTGGAGAAGTGATCACAGGAGGATGCTTGTCCATGTCTTTGATAAAGTCCTTAGTCATTTTCTCCAGCTCTTCTACCTCCCTCATAGTGAGAGGAGCTCCACCAGAACCAGACACCTAAAAAAACAACAGCATATGTTTGCCATTTTTCAGAAATGACTCAGACATTTTAGTTTTATATTTGCATATGAACTGCAATTGGCTGTTCTCTAGAAATGTGACAGGTCTTTTCTTACATCTATTTAACCATCTATAGCTGCCTTTACTCCGCACAGACAATGTTGCATTATGTAGATTGCTCCACACAGCTCACAGTAAAAAAGATTATGCAGAATATGCAAAACTGTTCATTTTAAGATTTATTTTTTGCCTTGTTACCTTATATTACCTCACGTTAGCTTTATTTAAATTACTGCATCACCTTATAATCTAAGGCGCACCCACCTTTGGTGGAACAGTGTTTCCTGCTGGTCTGCTGAATGATGAGATGGGTGACTTCTTAGGTGCAGCAGCAGGAGGCGGAGCAAAGCTCTGCTGACTGCCAATGGGAGATGTTTCAGAGTGATTGAACGCAGGTGTGGGGGCGGAAATATTCACTGGTGGAGCAACAGGGGCAGGAGGAGCAGCAGGAGGAGCAGCAGGAGGAGGGGGTGGGAAAGAGCTTTGGGCGGGGGTTTTAATGGCATGGTTAAACACTCTTGCACCGCCAGAAGGTGCAGGGCTAACCGTTTTGGAACCAAAATTTGAATTCAACTGACTGGGAGAGAAGTTGGTCTTTGGAGCAACAGCTGGGCCTTTAGCAAGTGACTGTACAGGAGTGGAGGCAGAGGCTGTGCTCTGATTGGCCGGCCGTGTTCGGGCACGGAGCTCCTCAGCCCAAGGGGCGGGTGGAGGGCGATCCTGCAGTTCAGGAGGGGGCAGAAAGGAAAGGGACGGCTTAGGGGCGGTTGGTGGTGGTGCTACTGGCTTCGGAGCTGGTGCTGATGAAAACTGGCTTGGCAACTGAGTAAACAAACACACACAGAAGTACACATACATCAGATGGGGAAAAGGGAACTTAAAAAAAGGCTTACAAAATCTCTCAATTGTGGAATCAGAATGTTGCAAGATTAAGATTGTGAAAAATAATTGTTCCTCTATTATCCAGTTATTAGTCATGGGAACTCAAGATAAAAAAAAATGCTTAGTTTAAGGGTTGCTTCACCCAAAGATTAGTGGATTATTATTTTTTATTTTTACAGAATCAAGAAGGATGTCTGCATCAAGTTCAAATGATACGTTTTCATATTGATTCATTTTCAAATTATTTATTCTTAATGTAAGAATGTGTTATTTTGTTGTGTTGTTTTTTTGTATTATACATAAATACATACATACATATAGTGTATATACAAAGTATATGTATATACTGAGTTTATATTATATATATATGCGTGTGTGTGTGTGTGGTGTGTGTGTGTGTGGTGTGTGGTGTGTGGTGTGTGTGTGGTGTGTGTGGTGTGTGTGTGGTGTGTGTCTGTCACTGGCCACCCTAGAAATCCCTAAAATATCGGCATCTGTCATCAAAAACTGAAAAGAGCAGCTCTACCAAAAAATAAAAGAGCAGCATGAACATTAGTCAAAACATCTCCTTTTGTGTTCTTCAAAAGAAAGTAAGCCTTGGAATGGCATTAGGGTAAGTACATATTGACAGGATTTTAATTTCAGGGGAACTATTCCATTAAAGTTGAAAAATTAAAGGGAAATGAACTGAATCGTGAAGGTCAAGATTAAAACGTCAGAGGTTAAAGGTTGTGTTTTTACCTTTGGGTTGAAAGGTCCACTAGTCTCCATCTCTGATAACATATCAGTCAAAGAGCCCAGCTGCCTGTCAAAACTTGTCTGTTTCTCGAACAGCCTCTATGGAGAACAAAAAGAGAAATTTAGGGGAAAAAGATGAGACAAGATCAGGAGGGGAGGTTGGAGAGGATGTGGTTTAGGAGAGGAGAACGACAAGAAAGGGTGAATCAGCCATGAAATCAGATGTATTGTTGGAAAGAGTGCGAGAGTATATAAATGTGAGGCAATAAAAGGGTGGGATAGAGTACAAAGCAATAAAAAAGGAATATGTGAAACAGAAAATGACAGGGTCAGAGCTGAAAAACAATCCAAAGAACATTAAACAATGTGAAGAACAGATATAAAAAAAAAAAAAGGATGAAGAAAATGGTGCCTTCTGAGAAGTGTTTGTAGATTATAATTAATGCCTAGTTAAAGTCATTTGATCAAATTATATGAGAAAATAAAAGGGCAGAATGTGCGTGTGAATGAATCCACAAAGCTCTTAGAAATTTGGAAGAGCTGAGAAAGACAAACAAATTACAGTCTTGCTCTCATAAAACCACAGCACTGTTCAATCACTACACAATCTTCAAAGAAGCAGCATGCACTTTCTATAGTTTCCATGCAAAGCTGCGAACATCGCATAAAACAATTTATGAATAAAGCACCATTTCCATGCCATGTGTTCAAGAGAACAAAAGTGTTACTTCCTGGAAAATTGGCGCAAAATATCTGTAATAAAAATGAAAGTTGCTGCAATCGGAGATGCCACTGTGGCCCCTGTGGACTTGTGCCTCAAAGCTCAAAAATGAAACACAAAAAATGCAGTCTTGTTATCTTGTTATTCAGAGGCGGATTGCCTGGTGTTTGGGAATACAATCGTGTTATACAGTTCTGGGAGGTCATTATACCAAATAACTTTTATGACTAATGATGGCTCAGGCATTTCAGAATGATCAAAGCAACATTTAAGATGCTTTGTAATGAAATTGGCCCACTAAATCCAATCATATCAAAGCAAAAGTTTTTTTTGTGCATCAAGGAATTTATTCTGTAAATGTGTTTCCATCATAGTTTATGTGCATGTCTTATTGGAGAAAAAAAAAAAAGCGCCTCAACTGAGTGCATGTTTTTTATGCACATTTTTAGAATTTATGCACATCTTTGTGATTCCATCCAGTGTTGTTTTTTTAAGCGATAACCCAAAATAAAATAGCTAAATAAAATAAAATCTCAGGGCGGGGCCGAGAGCCTTGGGAGCAGATTTTCTTACAGAGGAGCTCCGGGAGAATAAAAGGAGGAATGATGACAGTGAAGGATGAGAGAGGACCAGGCCTGGGTTATTTATGTAGTTGTTTTTATTATGTTTTATGAGGCAGATGTCCGTGAGGAGCTGCTGCTTTACTTTTGTATTTGTTGTTTGTTCATTTTTGGTTACTAAAATTACGTTGAACATTCACTGGTTCTGGCCTCCTTTTTCTCTGAACTTTAAACCTTGTTACAATTACCTAAAGCATCTTATCGGGGTCAGGTCACCACACAGCTTTCTTCAGACAAATTAGTAAACTAGTTAAGGCAAAAGGTCAGCGAGTTTTGTCCATCCCTAAAAACGTCTATAATAAGGAAATATTTCACAAAAAATGTTTATGCAGTGTATTTTCATTGCTGTCAGTAGCAACAGCATGTCTGTTTGATTGAACGAGGCCCTGTGAGAGTGATGATGTAGCCCAATTACATCGCACTCACCACAATAACACATCCATAAATAGAGCCAGGGCTTATATGGGCATGTCAGCAGACAGCACGCATAACTGTGTCTCACAGTACAGAAGAGTTTACTGCAGCAAACTGCTCAATTCCACTTAACCATCTTCTCTATTTACACAAAGAGAATCACTAGAATTACTGAAGACTGTAAAAAATCTGGCATGCCACTTCAGGCCATAAAGAGTAAGAATTAGTGATGCACCAAAATTTCATCAACTGAAACTTTCAATCAGAAAAAAAAAAAAAAAACAAAAAAAAAAAAAACATTGAAATCATTAACCAAACAGTGATGTTTAATGATCACTTCTCAGACCTTTTTGTCTGTCTATTTTGTGCACAACGTCAATGATGATAACACCTGGGGCCTGTACCATGATGGTAGATGAACAAACTCAGGGTTATAGGATTAGTTTTGAGTTGACAAAGCCACACCACTCCAATCCGGCTTTGTTGGTACCATGATGCTGATCATTAACTTTCTGTGTCAGGCTTTGATCCTGAGTTTGTGGAGCGCGTGCACATGAATCTGTGACATCAGTGGCAAACAGCCAATCACATGCCTTGCAACAGAAATAAACTGTGATTCACTTCTCGCGTGAGAGCCAGCGTGATTCAAAACTCTTTTGCTGAAACTGAAGAATTTAAATGCATTTACACTAATGGAAAATACTTGTCTGTGAAAGGACAAATAAAAGAAATTATCTTTATCAGTGCAAGTGAAAGTTCTGAAGTTAGTTGATAATATATAGCGATAGAGACTTAAACATACAACGTCACATGTAGTCATTTTTAAAGATTCTATTTACTCCTTATTCAGGCCTTTATTACATATGATCTATATATATTAATATTAACTGAAACTAAGTGCTTAACTACTGTTACACTAAATTTGCATGTGGGTAATGGATTAATAAAAATATGGATCATATAATTATACAAATCATATATAAATTATAATATCATTAAAACCAGACAATTTCATCGTTAAATATTTGTTTTTACTATATAATGACCTTTAATTTAGACGAAGAGAAACTGGGGGAGTGACTTTATTGCGTTGGGTGTGTCAGTGTCACTTAGCTTACGTCTGATTGGTCCAATTTCAGTTTGAGATCTCTAACCCAGAAAATAACCTGCCCCAGAGCAGGTTAGCCATGGAGCGTAAGATACTATGGCGATGAACACCACAAAAAGCCAAGTTACTTTCATGGTACCTAAAACCCAGGATTGGCGCAAACCAATCTGAAACTTACCTGGCTAGCCAGCTAATCCAGCTTCATGGTACAGGCCCCTGGTTAAAATGTCAGCTGAGTGGACTTTTGATATGAAATTGTCAATTTTATGATGAAATTCAAACAATACAGTGAGGTTTTGGGGTTCTTAAATGTGGCATAACAGATAGCTGTAGCCGACAGCTTGGAAACGGACGTTAACTGATCATCTTTACTAATAGTTACAGCACAAAATAAACATGAATGAATATCAGAAGTTATGTTGAAAGAAACAGTACTATTACTGAAATGTATCATGTCTCATGTGTTTCAACCGTGGAAAGACGACGTCAATACAACAGCTTTTAAACAATGTCACATATCATTGCATTCACCTCAGTTTATATTAAACGTCCATAGCTCATTAGCTGAAAAAAAAAAAAAAAAAAAAAACAAAAAAAAAAAACTCAAGGAGCATTTTGCTAAATATATGCACTATATTACATATACTTAACCTGTTAGTGATGTCTTCATTATTTAAAGTATGTTTTAATTAATCTGTCATGAAAGTAGGTTATTATAGCCACTGTTTAAATGTTTATATTTCAATAGGTGTAGAAACATAATTATATCATTAATAAAACGGATATAAAAACTGCCTACTGTCCAATTCAAATCTAAAGTTTTTATTTGAGCGCTGATTGTTAAATTTGATTGATTATTAAACTTTATTTTTGGTTTGTGTGACGTTTTTTAGTGCATTGTTAGTCAAAATCGATTTTTTTTTGTGTGGTTGGTAGTGCGAAAGCTTAAAGGACCAGAAATAAGAAAGTTATAAAGGCTGGGAATGACATAAGGGCATGTAAAGACTCGTTAAGATTAAAATCAAATTGAAATCAAATCAAATATTGGGTAACCTACCTGAGAGTTGACACCTGCACTGGTCTCAGGGAGAGGAGGTGGTGGTGGTGGTGGTGGGGGTGGGGGGAAGGAGGCAGAAGGTACAGAGATAAACTCCTCGGGAGGTGCAGGGAGGTGCAGGTCTTCTGCAACTGGGGGCGGGGCTGGGAATGCAGGAGGAAGGGCATCAGATGCAGGGGGTGTGATTTGGCATTCTGGAGGAGGGGCTGGGAGCTCGGCATCGTCCAGCGGAGGAGGAGGAGGGGGCGGGAAGTCTAATAAACGGAGGCAGTGAATTTCATTACACTCGCACCAGTTCACAATAACAAAATCCCTTTCTGTATTGTTCTTTCACCTCAACACAAAGCATGATAGCATAGCTTATCTACATATAAATTAGCATACATAGCTTCTCTCACATGTGAAAAACGACTCTTTAAATCATCAGTACTGGCATTTGAAGGACAATGCTGATATTGAATATTCCACATATCACTAAAGGCAGAAATGCAACTCAGTTTAATCCTTTATCTGCAGAACTCTTTCAAAACTTGGCCCAAAAGTGAATTCTTTAACAGTCATGTCTGAAAACGCACTCTGTTGCCAAGCGCATATGTTGTAATTCTGGTGAGGAGAGAATTACTACATTTGCTACAACAAGCAGAGTGAGCTTTCTTAAAAGAACCTCATGTTCAGTGTATAATGAAGGATCATTGACCCATTAGTGATATCATAATGAAAAATAAAGCCTCAAAAATATTTTGAGAAAACTTAAATGGTTAGTTCACCCAAAAATGAAAATTCTGTCATTAATTACTCACCCTCATGCCGTTCCACACCCGTAAGACCTTTGTTCATCTTCGGAACACAAATTAAGATATTTTTTTTGAAATCCGATGGCTCAGTGAGGCCTGCTTAGGGAGCAATGACATTTCCTCTGTCAAGATCCATTAATGTACTAAAAACATATTTAAATCAGTTCATGTGAGTACAGTGTTTCAATATTAATATTATAAAGCGACGAGAATATTTTTGGTGCACCAAAAAAAAAAAAAAATACTGCTTCAGGAAGATTCGGAGCACAAATGAATCAGTGTGTCGAATCATGATTCAGATCGCGTGTCAAACTGCCAACGGCTGACGTGACTTTGGTGCTCCGAACCACTTATTCGACACGCTGATTCATTACACTCCGAAGCTTCCTGAAGCAGTGTTTTGAAATCGGCCATCACTATATAAGTCATTATTCCGTTTTTTTGGCGCACCAAAAATATTCTCGTCGCTTTATAATATTAATATTGAAACACTGTACTCACATGAACTGACTTAAATATGTTTTTAGTACCCTTATGGATCTTGAGAGAGGAAATTATATTGCTGGCTATCAGATTTCAACTAAAATATCTTAATTTGTGTTCCGAAGATGAACAAAGGTCTTACGGGTGTGGAACGGCATGAGTCATTAATGACAGAATTTTCATTTTTGGGTGAACTAACCCTTTAAATAGTTTGGCATAATCTTATTTTTCATTACATTTTATTTGTAATTGAAAAAAAAAATGTTTTAACAACTGCTTCACCGCTTATTAACATTTGAAATCAATGCCATGTGATGCAACTAACATGATGAAACATGATGAAAAAACAAAGGAAATATCAGAGAGAAGACCCCTGTAGACCCTCATGACTGCGAGTCAAGGTGAAAAAATTCTCTTAAAATATCAAATTATTTCACATTTTTATGGTAAGGCTTGGTTAGTTTAGAGAGTGAAATCACATGTGGTTCAACTCCCTGAAAAGTTATAATATTTTTGAATGAATAGATTTATGATATTTGTAAAAAATAAGATGTGTACACTAACATGTATTAAAAGGTGTAAGGAAAATATATTATTACTTGATGGCTACACTATAAAATTTTTACAGTTATTGCAATAAAACTGAAAATGTTTTCCAAAACCATAAAAAACAACATTTATACCATTTTAAAGAATTTGCCACGTGTGTTCTAAAGTAGTTTTTTTTATAAATATAAAAGGCATATCTTTTTTTTTATCATGGATTGTCTCATATTAGAAACGACATGCTTCATCTTTAATTGAAATGGCCTTACCCTCACAAACAGCTGAAGGGGGCGGGGGCATCTCTCCAACTCGTCCAATCACACCAGTGCTTGCAAATGAGGGCGGCTGTGATGGGGCCATCTGTACTTTAGGCTTTGGAGGAGCGACGGATGCAAACTTTTTGGGCTGGTTGTAGAAAGAAGGAGCGGTAACTTTGAGGGAGACAGAGGAAGTTACCACAAGGGGCTTGCCACTACTGGAGTCAGACATCTTGATCTGAAAAATACAACATTATGTAGTCAAAGAAGTGTTACAGTTCAGATTACAATTTCTGCACAATTTATGTGCAAAAATTTCCAATGCAAAAAATAAACTAATTCAAGACCAGCAGGACTGATCTTGGTTGGTGGATAGCATATGGAAAATCTTAACATTTGGTAAGTGGTCTGTAGCTTTGGTGCCTGAAACCGCGTTGTTCATGCATAATCATTTCTCAAGAGAGCCGCCCACCTGTATGTAGGTTAGTCAACCATCTGTGTTAAATTTGAAAGACCTCTCCTACATGTCTCCAGCTTTGAAACACCCTGAACATGAGCAGAAAATTTATCTTTATTATTTTTAGCATTATATAATAACATCTGGTCTGGCTGGTAGACGTTTAAAATCACCATTGAGTGATATTGAAGATGTGGTGAACATCTCAGAAATTACAGGGAAGTAAATGTATCAATGTTGTTCCCCATTTTGTCATAACTAAAAAACATAACTGGTTTTAAGAGAAGTTTTTTAACTTCTGTAAACTAGCATGAAAAAGCTACAAACAGTGCACAGTAACAAGAAGTTATGTGTACCTTATGTTTGCCCCAACTGTTTTGCATCACTTGGTTGAGGTATAACAAGGAAATCCTTCACCAAAATATTGGAAGAGGGAATTTCATGAATTGAATGCAAAGCATTTCACTTCCTTTTACGTAAATTGCATTCTCAGGTACTTCCATGTTGTCTATTTTGGCTTGTTTCATATCCACTCCTTGTTTAACTTGGTTTCATATCCAGAGAAAAGTCTCACTCTCAGAAATCAGCTTAAGTTTCAGCTGTTCATTTCTTAAAGGGATAACACATTTTTTTATTAAAATCATCACTTGTAAGGATATCATTTTGTAGCGTTTTCACCCTTTATCTAAAGCTTTGGATTTAAACAGTCACAGCCTTCAAACGTGAAAATGAACAATACATTTTTAACTGCACCATCCATCAATAACAGCCTCTTTGCAAATTATAGGGGATTTCACACCAGGTAGTTATAGGAACTTAGTTATAGGAACTAGCTACCAGTCTCCCAAGAACTAAATGTTCCCCTAGCCTAGGACCATTTTCCTGGTTGCATTCGCACCACCAGTTGGAAATGGCCTAAGCAGTCGCTTACGTCCTGCCGCTCTGGTTGCGGTGCGGGACTAAGTTTGCAGAGCTGAGAATGACTCTCATTCTTCATCTTCATTAGTTTACGCTCTTATACATTATTAGAACTGTTAAAGAAAATAAATGGTATATGAAAAAGTATGATAGCGTTTGCCGTGTGGTTGATGTCCGTTGCTAACTGAGCAGAAATAATCATGTTTCGCTTGGTCCCTTCAAAGTCGTGCTAGATTTCCTCCTTATCGTAAAGGTTGAGAAGTGCCTGGACTTCGGCGTCGGTTCATCTATTGATGTTTTCTATGATCGTGGAGTAAATATATAAGCTATAAACTTTTTTTTTGTTTTTTGCATGCGTTCGGCCAATCAACGTACACTTCCGCCACTGGTAGTTCCAATAGTGTTGGGTTAGACCATACTCTGAAGTAAGAGCTAATTTAGTTCCCCCAAAAGGCGTTCCTAGAACTAAAATCGTTTCCAGTTCCATTTGTCTGGTGCCAAAAAGCGGGTACTTCCGCCATTAGTTATAGGAACTCTATGAACAAGGATATACACAACCAGTAATAGCACAAAGTTTGGCAAATTTTACACATTTAACTTCATTAGCTTAGTTTATGTGGTGTTTGTGAATAATAGTATCTATCCTAGTGCTGTCAAAAGTAATGGTACTTTGGTATAAAATAAAATAACAATAATAACCTTTCTGCAGTACTAGTACTGAGTACCGACTCTATTCAGTATCCGCAGATAGGTGCTGCTTTTGTGCATTTGTCCGAGCACTCCTTGAAGAGCATCGGAGGTTTCTATTTACAATGTGTTTTTTGAAGCGTTGAGCTTTGTAGCCAATCGCAGACACATCTGTTGATCATGTGAACGCAATGGCCAACCAGGGGTTAGGTTAGTCAGAATCCACTCAATACGACTGAGCTTTCAATCAGCTGATCACGCCCATAAACCCTTTCATTATAACCAGTGTAAAAGTGTTTAAATGATATATTTGTGTGGTGTGTTTTTATTATAGCATTGTTTTATTACATTAAACGTTCAATTAATATCTAAAATCTTAACTTTGGCAGCCATAAAATCTCATTTTGTAAAAACAATTTGCATTGAGTAGATTTGCCTCCTTCCAATCAACAACCGATGGATACAACCAAGTCCCACCTTACATTTATTACTTTTTCAATAATCCATTTCACTGAAATGTATGAACCAATATGAAAGAAAAGATCTGACACTACTTCTGATTCATTGTGACTTTAAAACCAATAGTTGTTTGTGTAGAGTTTTTGATTGTAGCGTGTTTTTGCAAGAGTGCAGAGCTCAGGTAAGGGAATTGATATAGACAATCATGAAATTTTACTGGTATTTGTACGGACTACTGAAATTTTGGTATTGTGACAACGCTAATCAATCCTGCGTTCATGGATGGGAACATAAAGTTTCTGATGACACAACGGGTATCACGGACATGCAACTTTGAATCATCATGTGTTCATGAATTCATCAGTATGACATCACAAAGTTGCGAAGTTGAGAACGAGTCATTTTTGCAGCTTAGTTTCGAAAGATGTTTTGCGTTCTGAAAGTTGTGATACGTTTTCAAAAAAAAAAAAAATTGTCTAAAGATCAAGGAAAATCCAATTCAACATAATAGGACCCCTTAAAATTATGTACTAACAGGACTCAGCAGAACACAGAAGGTCAGACACAGTACAAAGATACAATGTTCTCTTGTTGGAGGATATAATTTCTGTTTTGATTTTGCGTGCACACAAGCAAGCTCTCCAAACCGAGGTTATCAGGGCTGAAGTCATACCATGACTTTCCCATTATGAGGCCTCAGGGTACGGTCAACTGAGCTTCTTCTAGAAACAGTTAAAAGTGCTTGAGACATGTGGATGTGATATACCGCAGAAGTGCTCTCATAGCATGAGCTATGTGCAAATATTTACCTCAAGCATGTTTGCCATTAAAAATGACGGCATTACCTCATTTCCCTCCCCCTGCTGCTGCTGCAGCTGAGCCAAGTCTCATTTGACCCTATGACTAAGTCATAACTTTTTTCCCTCTATAGTTCTCGTAATACAGCCAGTGAACCATAAGACTCCTACTTTGAAACTATGAATTACGGATGATGGCAAACACTTTAAAGGCATCAAATGCAGCCTGGTCTGTCCTTGCCAATTAGCTCTCTCTACTTCAACCCACTGTTGCTTTCTGAGGCAGATGATGTATACATGGATTTCATGACAAAAGAACATCTTTCATTTCTAGCTTTGCTAATTGGAGCCACATTTTTGCTACTCTATCCTAATTATATTTTTTCCTGTCGATTCATGTTATACTAAATCAGGTGGGAAAGAAACATGCAATGCATGTCATTGCCAGTCCTTTCTCATTCATATAGTTTCAGTTCAGCATCTCAAAATGAACTGAAAAATTCTCACTTGAAATGTGCTCTGTAGTACAAGAATAAGTCAAACGAAATCATCCAAAAAGTTATGTAAAAATTAGTAGAACTTGTAGTACAGTATGAATGAGTCTGCAAAATATTATAATTATAAATATGATTAATCTCATGATTTTACCATCCTGCCTTGAATGAATGAAACCAACTGATAAGCATTCAATTACTAAATTAAAGATTCAATTAATTTCTAAATTTAACAATAACTTTGGCAGCCCTAAAATCTAATCTGCATTCTGTTGATCTGCCTCCATTTAAATCAACAAATGATGGACAGAGTCACCCTACATTTTATTATATATTTTTTTATATATAAAATATCTGACACAACTTACCAATAGTTCTGACTAGGGCTGCAAGATTTATGGATTTTTTCCCCCACTAAAATTTTAAATCCAATTAAAAAAATTCCAGGTTTGCTGCACTTGTTTATATGCAAACACTGGCAGATCGTGAGCTGCTCACATGTAAGAACACAGTAGCTAGGTTTCCATCCAAAGCTGACAATTTAACTTTTTTGAATATCGCATCAAAAATTTGCGAATAAAGCACTGTTTCCATCCAGTGAGTCAAAGACAACAAAATCGTCACTTCCTGAAAAACTGGCACTAAATATCACTAAGAAAAATGGAAGTTGCTGCAGTAGAAGCCAATGTATGTATTACATTTTTGTATGTAATAAATTATTTGGGTCTCAGAGCGCTCAGACGAAAAGCAATAAACGCTGTCATGTTATCTTGCATTCAGATGGTGAAGTACCTGGTATGTTATGCCGGACCACTTTAACGACAGGCTTTGCTCAGGCATTACAGAATGACCAAAACAGCATTTCAGTTCAGTTTCTGTGCAACAAGATCCAATTGGTCCAGTTATGCCATCCCATTGTCACTTCTGTTTTATGCACATCAAGATATCAAGTGTTTCCATCGTAGTTTATGCGCATGTTTTCGTAATGCATAAATGTATGCGCGTAAGTTTTTTTTTAGAATTTATGCGCATCTTGGCGTTTCAAACCAGCGTTTTTTTATGCAATATCCCAAAATGCACATAGGTGAATGGAAACAGCTAGTGACGTGCTTCACTCTGAAACACACAGCACATATTTAATTAAATCACACCCTTTGTGATTTGATAATCACACAAAGCCATATCCTGATTTGGGATTTCTTTCAATTAATCATGCAGCCATAGTTCTGACTGTAAATTCTGCTAAAATGAGCCACATTCAAAGACATTGTAAAAATGTTGATATACACAATTTTGACCGCACATAAATTGAATGCTACATTACTGAAGCCACATTTCTAAGCATCCATAAATAACTGTTCACACTTCATGCTGTTCCACCCAACAAACAAACACCCCTCAATAGCAAGTTCCTCTTCGCCTTGTTTGGGCCACATCCAACTCAATTTCTTCGTCACATACAACACAAGTGTAAAGACTGCAAAACAGTCTGGTCCAATGACAGCCATACAAATCTACGAAGGTGAATGATTTTATCAAGAGGAGTAATTGTGAATCGTTTAGCAGTTGAGTCCCACACATAACCACAACCACAAACTCCAGGAGATTCCATGTTCTTGCATGAGCAGAAGAGCTCTAGTTCACACAAATATTCCCTAAACGCCAGACAAGTGGTAAAGATACCTTTAAGATGCTAACAGTTAAAGATGCTTTGATGTGGCCCACCAAACCATTTCAATCAAAATCCGAGAAGCTCTTAGCGGATTCTGCATAACCATAAGTGGAAGCACAATTTAAGGCCAAAAAAAGAGAGGCTAAGTATTTTTAGTTCCCAGTTCTGAGTGTGCCGTGAGAGGCAGTGACATGTAAAGTGCAAATTCTTAACCTTTCTCCTCTGGTTCAGATGTAGAGTTTAATAATGCAGAGGTGCATGCTCTAATGAAATATTCACAAAAGGACAGAAAAGAAGGCCATAAACCTTGAGGTTCAAAGGATGATTTATTCTCCTCATGGCCCCCCATTTCCAGATCAATACAGGTTTGTGGGTACTTACAATAAACTTGCATGAAACGTTCCATTGAGCTGTTCCAGTAACCGATCTTCAGCAGAGCACACGTGACATTGATACTCAAAACAAACAGCAATGACTTACTTTTAAGTGTGTCCTCTGTAGCAAAATGGAAAAGATGATCACATCCTTAATTCTGAGTTCCCTTTCAAGCAAACAGAACAAGAGGCCCACAAGCTGGCCACATCTTCTGTTAGTTTTGGTGTTGGTACAACCATCCATCCTTCTATGACAATCGGCGCATGTTTGGAAAAAAGATTCATTCCTTTATTCCTGATTTCCTTTAGTTCAAATTAGGCCTTTTCAAAAATCTACTTTACAAAAGACTAAGGCTAAAAATCATTTTCCACAATGATTTTTTACTAAAAGGACAAAGAAAGAACATTAAAGGTGGGGTAAGCCATTTCTCAGTTAGTCGGGCCGACATCAACAACAAATGTTTAGCCAATCAGCATTAGGGGACATATGATGGTCGAGGAGAGAGAACGAGCAAGAGGGAGATTTGAAGAAAGACAGCAGAAAGAGAGACAAAATACAAAACAAGCTCAAAAAAATATCACTGGAATGAAGGTATATTACTGGGCAAGCGCTTTAGGACCCGCGTTAATATTAGAAAAGCGTTCCAGCGCTGGAGAGAGCCAAGCGGGAAATCCTGAAAACAGACTCGAAGGCTGCTTGGATTCTGCTTCACACGTGAGTAACACTGGGTTTGAATCTCATTGACTGTCTGGAGATGCTGTGCTGTTGGCAACTAACAACAAACTCTTGTTTGTATATACTCTTGTGTACTATACATTCATTTTTTTGTGCTTCCTTGTCATTCATCTGCACTTTATTTTTCATAAAGCATTATTTTGTTGCGCATCAGCTGTGATAAACAGACATCTACTCGCATTGCATGTGTAACAGTGGCCAGATAGTGAGAGCTGTGCCGGTAGACCACTGTGCACTGACCACCGCTAGAGAATACGATGTTTAGCGCCATTGTTAGTGCCCTGACCTCGCCCGCGAGCAGCGATCGGGGTTCGAGACCAACTCGGAGCAGGGTGGTTAGGATTGGAGGGTGCGTTTTGGAGGCGGAGCAATGAAGAGAGGGGTGGGTTTGTTTGGGCTGATTTCAAATATAGAAATATGACTTACCAAATCTTTAAATAAATTTTACACTGTTAACATACAATATTTATCTTCATACAGTATTTTTAGTAAAACATAATTATAATGTATTATAGAAAATGTATTAAAAAATAAAAAAATAATTTCTGAAAATGCTTCAGTAATTTTTGACTCACGATTAAATTACAGTAAATAAATAATTAAAAAAGTATTACAAATATTACAATATTACATTAACAAATTTAAATTTTACATTGATTACAATTATTAATTGCATGTTTATATTTATATGGGACAATACACATTAAAGCGGAACTCAGTAAGATTTGCGAAGCTCCCTCTACAGGTTCCTTCAGTGAATCACACTGTCCTAAATACTCCAAGCGCAGCTCTGGACTACAACGACTTAGTTTTGCAAATACAGTATCAGAAATCTCGATGGAGGTGGGTAATTTTCTAAATTGTCTTATAAAATCATAATATATACAGTGTTGTTTGAATTACCGTAAAGCGTTTTGTCACTCTCGCGTGAACGTGAACATGAGGCGAGATTGTGTCGGGTCGGCGAAGCTCAACTTCCAAGTGCTGTTTTCTGGGATAGACATGCCAGAGGGGGTTAGTGCACGCCTCAAACACACCACTACAAGTCAATTAACCATCGTAAGGACTTAGACAACTATTTATGAAGGTATAAAAAATTACTTAGTTTTGCTTTAACATCATATTGATTGCGTTTCTGCTATAAGTTTAAATCAGAGACTATACAATTTTTTCCAACAGATGAATGATTAAAAAAAATAATAAAATCAGAATCAGAAAATCAGAATCCAAACAACATGTGCTGGAGCATTTAAAGTGTCAAATGACAAAAGCAACAGATGCTTATAATAAACAAAACATTATTGTGCTTTGGTGTGGACACTGATTCTTATAGTTCACGATGTTGCCTAATTTTATATATTGTGAATCATTTTTTTAACCGTCCTGCCCTAGTTCAAACTAAAAGCTGTACTTGCTCGAGCCCTAGTTCAAACTAAAAGCTCTGCTTGTTGAGGTCACCAGCTGCCAGTTTGGCTGGTGTGTTTGGTCTCTATGGATACTGTAATGGTTTGGATACACTACTACACACTCTGATAATGTGAAGAAGGTAGACAATACATTAGTGAGAGAAAATCCATCTCATGCAAAATAACAGTCTAACTTTAACACAATGTAGTCTAAACCAGTATAAACACTATCCAGGGAAAACACTCTGTAACTTTCATTACCCGCTATGGAGTTCCAGCAAAGGATTAGATCTGATCGAACTAGGACCTTCTCACAGTGTGTGCGCACCATGGAAAGAGAAACAGCTGCAATATAAAGATTCCTGTGGCCTTACGCATGTGTCTGCATTTCATCACTTGATCAGAATGACTATGTCATATAGGGAGTCTGGCTCTTTTTTTGTGGAAAGGAGAAGCAGCTGATCTGGCTCCACGAGGCCTCCTTGTGCAGCCTGGATGGATAATGTGGCCTGTAAACGTTACCCTCAGAGGGAAACAACGGGAACTATTTGAGGATCACTGAATGAGATATGCAAATTCTTCAATATTTTGTTTGCCACACTGGAGACGTTAAGAAATAAACAACAGGACATGTTGAAATTACAGTGAGAAATGTTCTACTGTGACTGCAGATGGGCAAATAGCTCTTTATAAAAAGTCCATCACATCAACTATAGACCAAAGCAAATGTGTCATAGTACCTCTCTAGCTGCAAACGCAGTATTTTTCTGCATTGCAGTTTTCTGGCTTCCTCTACAGATTTAATCTCAGGTCCAACAAGTCACAGAGTAGCTGCAAATAACAGTATATAGATAAGAGTTCACAACTATATTAAGAGTGTTGTGTGCCTGAATAGCACACTGATCTTGATAACTTTATTTTTTGGGAAGCGAAATAGCTCTTGACAAACAGTGAGCTGTCAACTTACCACACAGTATGACACCACAACAGCAGTATGTTTCCAAAGATAATGTCACCTATGACATCATATCACTAATCATAAACTACTCTTATCACAATGCTTTGTCTACAATGACTAATAAGAGAATCATTTCCTTTCCCAAATCCAGTTTAAACATGTACAAAGCCACTCGGTTGGAATTTGGTACAGACAACTCTAGACGCAGCAGGATTCTATTGTGTTGGGTGACTGTGGTGAAAAGCATATGGCACGCCCACAGCCTGTCTGGGTTACGCTTGGCTCACATACAGCTCACTCAGATCGCATAATTACATCATGGGGGGTGAGTATAATGTGGGTGATTACGTCATAACATCTGCCAGTTACATGCTTGCTTTCTATGGTGGCTAAAAACATTCTTAATATGAAAATAATTTACCATAAGTTATTATTTAACAACTTTCTTGATACTAGTACATAACGTAAAATGGTAATATGAGAAAGACACCAATGAGTAATTCAATTAAAGGGTTAGTTCACTCCAAAATGAAAATTCTGCCATTAATTACTCATCCTCATGTCGTTCCACACCCCTAAGACCTTCGTTCATCTTCAGTACACAAATTAATATATTTTTGATGAAATCTGAGAGCTTTCTGTCCCTCCATAGACAGCTTAAGCAACTGAAACTTTAATGCTTCAAAAAGTTCATAAAGAGATCGTAAAATGAATCCATATGAATTGAGCGGTTTAGCCCAAATTTTCTGAAGAGACTTGATCGCTTTATATGATTAACAGATTGAATTTAGGCTTTTCTTCACATATAAACAGAAGAACAAACCAAACCTTCTAGACCCGCTAGATCAAACCTCTTGTGGAACCTCAAACGTGCGGCATAACACGAGAATGAACCTCATTGGTTCTTTCGTGTCATGTGAACATGCTTGAGCTTCTGTTTACCACAACTGATGTGTTAGTTGATGAATGTTTTTGTGAAAAAAAGTCTAAATTCAATCTGTTAATAATATTAAGTTTCACATTAAATTAAGTTTCACATCATAAGTTCATCACATTAAAATGTTGGACTAAACATCAATTCATATGCTCAAAGCTTTAGTTGCATAGCTGTCCATGGAGGGACAGAAAGCTCCCAGATTATATCAAAAAGATCTTCATTTGTGTTCCGAAGATGAACGAAAGTCTTACGAGTTTGGAATGACATGAGGGTGAGTAATTAATGACAGAACTAATCCTTTAAGAAATGTATTAATTTGCGAACGCATTTACGACGTTATCGAAATCCAGTCATTTCAAAAGGACTCCATGTGTTTCAGAGTTTTCCGTGAGGATGAAAAAGTTTCCAATGCAAATTTCACTGATGTTTAAAAGGTGCAGTAAGCGAATTCCGAGAAACGCTGTTGAAAGTGGATCGGACCGAGCACCAAAACACACTTGTAGCCAATCAGCAGTAAGGGGCGTATAGAGGGTATGCATCGACGTCACTTTCCCGCCGGAACGCGCTCCCTCAGCTGGACTGAGTGGCAAAAGAACCTGCTGCATGACTGGATTTAATAGGGGAAACTGCAAAAATGCGAGTGAAACAAATGATTACACTAAAGGTTGGACTCAAAATTGTTTCTTATAACTTGTCAAATAAACCTAATCCATGGATATTGACATGAAGCCAGGAGTCGTGTTTCCTGACATTTATGTGCCTGATTTGACGCTGGGGAAAAACATAAAGCAAATCTGCCTGTGAATATTTTAGATAACTACAATATTGGTAGGTTTAAATCTGCTTAATCACTTATATCAATGTTATATCGTCATATTCTTCAGCTCTAAAACTTGTTTAGTTTTTGTCAGTGTGTATTGAAAAACACCCAATTATGCAGAATATAAGATGGTAAATATTTAATTGAAGAGCTGTCAACATAATATATAACAATACAATATATATGGTATTATTTTACCTCAAAATCCAACAATTTGACACAAAATGATTCTGCAAATCCAAAATGTTTCTTTGCCTGGAGTCCAGCTGTTTCTGTGAATTGCAGTGATCCATTTGCTTCTTTTTCTGTTGCTTTCAGCGGTCTTTAAATATATACCTCAGGTTTTGTGTCAAAGCTATTTGCACAGTCAATCACAAAGCGCTTTCCCATTTTGGATGTGTTTTTCGCGGCATTCGCGCTGAAAACCAATGCTGCCACTCAGTCTTTGTGCCACTCGGTGGGCGTAACCGCAGTCATAATGGTTGACTGTGACGTCACGTGCATACCCTCTATACACTCATGAGGTGCCTGCGTTGCATAGCTTGTGTTTGCTTGAATTTGGGGGCAGAGCTATCAAGGTGTGATCCTTCTGGGTAGGGGAGTGTTCGTTTTGGTGATTTCAAATATCAACAGCATTTCCAGAAATCACTTACAGCAACTTTAAGTTGTTAAGGCAAATTCACCACACTGAAAACTGCTTGGTTAAGTGAGTTCTGTGTGAGCAGTGCTTCATGCACTGCCAGGGGGGGCGCTATTGTTTCTGGGCCCCCCAGGACTGTTTATTGTCCAGAGCCCCTGTTGAACTCGCTTTCCCATTACACCACCTCTATACCTAGCTACACTATTGACTACAGACTTTTTTGCACACAAAACTTTGGTGAAATATCGCTAATGTGACCACACCTTTACAGTTATTTGGCAAATTTTCAAGGGCAAAATCCAGAATCCAAACAATAGAGGATTTTCATGTGAGGGGAAAAGATTTTCCCACGCAGATTTCGCACAGGGTGGGTCAAATGGATTCACCATGCTGACCAACAGAAAGCTGCTTGCTTTGAAAGTGATATAAATAATATAGTTGACTATCCTAACAGTAGGGTTACCAATCTATTAACTGCAGCTTATCCAATCAAAACTCAGTGGGAACGATCCGTTTTATAATGAAATTAACACCAACAAGGTTGCACTCCTCATTAAAAACTCATTGCATTGAATATTTTTATATTTAACTATAATGGGAGAGAAATAGCTTTAAAAACATGACAGTGCATTTTTGGAGGTATCATGTTGTTATAACTCGAGCTGATTATATCATTCCAGTCCTACAGCCGCATTCAGCACATATTCTTATTGAAGAGGAAAATACAAATCACTCTGGCGTCGCCTAAAGGCCAGTAAACCCTTTTGTCATCTTTTAGGGACAACACCCAGAGAAATCCCGCGTTCATTCTCGCCTTAAATACTCAATTGACACATATGTGTAATTGCGGTCTCTTTCTTCAGACGCGGAAAAGTTTGTGTAGCTGTTCCTCATGGTTGCTTATCAGACTCAAGAGAAGGACTACGAGCTAAAACAAGTTGCTTTAACCTTATATGGATATCTGACTGAATACCCAGACAGTAACAAGAGAGGTAAGGCTATCAGTGAATAGTATAAGTTACGAATCAGGTCCTACGTGACAAACTCCAGCCCTGAATCTTTAGTTGGACGCATATTATTAAGATTTAGTTAAGATTGCATACATCCGCCCCACCCCTCACTTTACATCCATGGTTAGGTTATTTTATAAAACATTTTTTTCAGTGAGGACGGAATCGTTTTCAAAAACACTATGAAAGATGTTCAGAGTCAAAATACTTAAGCCTTTCAAACACATTAAGATATATAGGCTACATTACTAAAACCGCTGTGAATGCAAACATGGTTTGTGGTTTTGATGCGAATACAGATATCAGTTTACTATGTGACAAACGTGTTGCTACAGTTACACATTATAGAAAAGGTGAAATAAAGGCACTTACTGTTCGTTTTCCTCTGGAAAGGTGCAGTTATGGCAAAAACAGTCAGACAACTCGTCTAATTTCAATCCCTACTGTTTTATGGATAAATACCGTCCTTTCTTAATTTATATCACTTTACGGGGCTGTGTTGGCGTTAGGCAGCATTCTGTTAGTACTGACAAGCTCTCGTGGGGACGATCAGCAGCGAATCTGATCTGCCCGCATGAACTTTTTCCAAATGTACCGACTCTAGTCACACTTCCGGTTGACGCTTCCGCATTCTCCTGACCGCTGGAGGTGGGACAAAATCTGCGGCCAATGATGCCTACACTGCTGTTAGAGATCTGCACAGTATTTATTCATTTAGTTAATACGTTTTTAGAGTTTTATTCAGCTTTTTGCTTTCTTTAGTAAATGGTTTAACTATTTTAAATGCTGTGACAAATTAATTTTAGCAGAAAAATGATAGCAAAAGCACATTTTACAAGCAAAACATTTCACCAAAAACATTGTTAGGTTTTGTTATAAAATCTAAAATTATACTATAAAAAAAAATCATTTGAAAATTGGGTTTCAATAAAGCAGCTGAACAAAAAATGCCTTAAAACTCCAAATAACTTACCCCCTGAAATTTTAATATATAATTTGCTTTATGTAGGCCTATTTCAGAATTATTGCATGTGTGTGTGTGTGTGTGTGTGTGTGTGTGTGTTATATATATTCTCTTTCAATGCAACTTGAATTTATTGTTTGTTTAACAATGGTAATGCCTGTTTCTTATATGAAGCAGTTTAATAATGGTAAAAAAAAATAAAAAATTCCTTAGTTACCTCACCACCCAGGTGAAAAAAAAGTACACTTCTATAATGAACTTAAAGTGCTCTATTTTCGTGCACTAATTTTGTACTTAATATACTGAAAATTCTTCTTTAGTACTTCTTAAGATCATCTTAAGAACATCAGTGAACTAAAATGTGCTTTTAATATACTATGTATTTAAAAATATATATTTAGTTACCACTTGTAGTACACTATGGGTTCAAATTTACTATAAGTAGTATCTAAATACAATTTTTAAATACAGAGATAGTATATTAAAAGCACATTTAAGTTCATATTTCATGGTGTCTCAAAATAGCACAGTTGAGTACACTTAGATGTTCTTAAGATGATCTTAAGAAGGACTAAAGATGAATTTTTAGTATATTAAGTACATAATTAGTGCACGAAAATAGAGCACTTTAAGTACATTATAGAAATGTATTTTTTTCACCTGGGCAGCACATAAGCCAGGGGTGGGGAACGTTGAACCTGGAGGGCCATGGTCCTGCAGAGTTTAGCTCCAACCCTGAAAAAAACACTCACCTGCCTGTAACTTTAGTAATCCTGAAGATCTTGATTAGCTTCTGGTGTGTTTAATTAGGGTTGGAGCTAAACTCTGCAGGACAATGGCCCTCCAGGATCAACGTTCCCCACCCCTGACCTAAGCCATTGGACGGTTATTAAATAAGATATTTAAACAAGCTACAGCAGTCTTGTTGTATTGAAAACAGCTTTGACTTACCTATTTGCCTGTCTCCTTTTTGTTTCTCTCTCTCCGTAAGCCTAAAAAAAACGTTGTGTTTTCAATGATAAGTTTTTCTGCAGTCTCTAGCCCTCTTCCTTTCAGATTCACAGCTGTTGAAACCTCCCCCTACATGTCTCTTAAAGGAATGACACCATCCCTCCATCTAAACAAGTTCTTTCTCGTTTGTCTTTCGCACAGGTCATGCGTATTACAATCCAAACACCTCTCTCTGTCTCTCCCCCCTTTGGATTCTTTAAACATTCTTCAGTCTATGACATCAACCCTGCCTGCCTTTCCTTGTAAGGGCAGAGTGGGTGAGTAAGTGACAAGAGAGCCAGAAAGAGAGCCAGAGGGAGAGAGGGAAAGAAAGAGAGAGCGAGATAAAGGAGGTTGGGGGTTTATTAGATACAGACACATGGAATGGTTGGCAGGACACAGAAGGAAAGGGACGGGAACACATAGTGCTCAGTTAGACGAATCAAACTGACACAAAACCTTGAGCCTTGCTCAAAAACAACACTTACAAATTCAAGTTAGTTTTAATAGTCGTGGTCAACCACTAACTGCTGCACATACTATTTTCCACTGCCGGTTCCAGTTTAATTCAAAGCAAACAGGGTCATCCGAAAGGCATTAAAGGTATAGTTCACCTTTAAAAAAGTGAAAATTCAATCATTATTTATTTAATCTAATGTCATTAGGTTGACTCATGACTATCTTTCTTCCATACAACACAAAAGAAGTTTAGCACAATGTGTGAGCTGCTCTCTTCCATTCAGTGAAAGAGAGTGGGGACCAGGGGTTATCAAGATCCAAAAGGGACTAAAACACTATAAAGCATCATAATATTAGTCCATACAATATATGCACTATATTCAGAGATGTCTGAAGCCATATTAGAGCTTTGTCAGCAGAACATCTTACCTGACAGCCATGGTCACATTGTGAAATAGACGTGTGCTCAATTGCAGTATTTATTACAAGGGTAATCCACAAAGTAATCTTAATCCAGGCAAAGGTCAAAACACAGGCAAACAGTCCAAACAATAACAGAATCCAGGGTAGAGGCAGAACAGAAAAATCCAGGGGAACAGGGAGAGAATTAAAAAAAACAAGAGACATGAAACCAGGGAGAATGCTCAGAAATGCAGCACAAGACTTAGCCATGACTGACAGAGTGAACATGGTTTATATAGGCTGGGACTAACAATGATACACAGCTGTAGACAATCAGTGATGATGAGACCATGCAGAGGATTATGGGGGATGTAGTCCATGTGTGAATGGCAATGAACAAGAGGGGAATGCCCTCTGAATAACCAGGGCACTCCAGCTGGTGATCTTGACATAGCACCACCTCAAAGAAGCGGCTTCCAGACACTCCTAAAAACAAGTCCAGGAGAGAGGTGTATTGGAGGCGGACCTGGGGGCAGGATGGCGGGCCAGGCATGTGTGGTGAAAGTAGTGGAGAAGGAGGTAGTGCAGAAGACCAGGGCAGAGCAAGCAGAGTAAGAAGCCAGGGCAGAACAAGCCAGGCAAGTGGCCAGGGTGAAGCAGACAGTGCAGGTGGCCAGGACAGAGCAGGCTGAGCTGGTGGCCAGGGGGGATCAGGCTGAGCAGAAGCCCAAGGTTGAGCAGGCTGGACAAGTGGCCATGGTAGAGCACATGACTACCACAGCAGTTCAGATGGGACTGAAAACCCCCACGGCGAAGCAAACCTCTGCGGTCATGTTGAAGCAGGCTGAAATCTTAGGGATGACCTCCGTTGTTGTATCAAGGAAGACAAGAAACACTGGGATGACTCTGTGACTAGCGGGCTCTGGAGCAGACTTATGGGCTGAAGCGGGCTCTGGAGCAGACTCATGGGCTGGAGCGGGCTTCCGGAGAAGACTCATGGGCTGGAGCGGGCTCTGGAGCAGACTCATGGGCTGGCGCGGGCTCTGGAGCAGACTCAGGGGCTGGAGCGGGCTCTGGAGCAGACTCATGGGCTGGCGCGGGCTCTGGAGCAGACTCAGGGGCTGGAGCGGGCTCTGGAGCAGACTCATGGGCTGGCGCGGGCTCTGGAGCAGACTCAGGGGCTGGAGCGGGCTCTGGAGCAGACTCATGGGCTGGAGCGGGCTCTGGTGCAGACTCATGGGCTGGAGCGGGCTCTGGAGCAGACTCAGGGGCTGGAGTGGGCTCTGGAGCAGACTCATGGGCTGGAGTGGGCTCTGGAGCAGACTCATGGGCTGGAGCGGGCTCTGGAGCTGGAGCGGGCTCTGGAGCAGACTCATGGGCTGGAGTGGGCTCTGGAGCAGACTCATGGGCTGGAGCGGGCTCTGGAGCTGGAGCGGGCTCTGGAGCTGGAGCGGGCTCTGGAGCAGACTCATGGGCTGGAGCGGGTTCTGGAGCAGACTCATGGGCTGGAGCGGGCTCTGGAGCAGACTCATGAGCTGGAGCGGGCTCTGGAGCAGACTCATGGGCTGGAGTGGGCTCTGGAGCAGACTCATGGGCTGGATTGGGCTCTGGAGCTGGAGCGGGCTCTGGAGCAGACTCATGGGCTGGAGCGGGCTCTGGAGCAGACTCATGGGCTGGAGCGGGCTCTGGAGCAGACTCATGGGCTGGAGCGGGCTCTGGAGCAGACTCATGGGCTGGAGCGGGCTCTGGAGCAGACTCATGGGCTGGAGCGGGCTCTGGAGCAGACTCATGGGCTGGAGCGGGCTCTGGAGCAGACTCATGGGCTGGAGCAGGCTCTGGAGCAGACTCATGGGCTGGAGTGGGCTCTGGAGCAGACTCATGGGCTGGAGCGGGCTCTGGAGCTGGAGCGGGTTCTGGAGCAGACTCATGGGCTGGAGCGGGCTCTGGAGCAGACTCATGGGCTGGAGTGGGCTCTGGAGCAGACTCATGGGCTGGAGCGGGCTCTGGAGCAGACTCATGGGCTGGAGCGGGCTCTGGAGCAGACTCATGGGCTGGAGCAGGCTCTGGAGCAGACTCATGGGCTGGAGCAGGCTCTGGAGCAGACTCATGGGCTGGAGCGGGCTTTAGAGCAGACTTATGGGCTGGAGCGGGCTCTGGAGCAGACTCATGGGCTGGAGCGGGCTTTAGAGCAGACTCATGGGCTGGAGCGGGCTCTGGAGCAGATTCAGGGGCTGGAGCGGGCTCTGGAGCTGGAGTGGGCTCTGGAGCAGACTCGGGCTGGAGCGGGCTCTGGAGCAGACTCATGGGCTGGAGCGGGCTTTAGAGCAGACTCATGGGCTGGAGCGGGCTCTGGAGCAGACTCAGGGGCTGGAGCGGGCTCTGGAGCTGGAGCGGGCTCTGGAGCAGACTCAGGGGCTGGAGCGGGCTCTGGAGCAGACTCATGGGCTGGAGCGGGCTCTGGAGCAGACTCATTGGTCGGAGCGGGCTCCGGAGCGGAGTCATGAGCTGAAGCAGGTTGTGCTGTCGACAGTGGGACCACCTCTGAGATCCCCACACTTGACCTCACTGCAGAAATGGCAGTTGCTCTAAACTGGAAGCCAGTCTCAAATGTCAAGGAACAGCCTTGATAGCTTCAGATGTGATGTTCATGACGACTAGAAACATTGACGTGGCATCCATGATGGCTGAAGACTAGTGTGGCGTCCATGACAGCTGGAGGCTCTGGCATGAGGGCACTCCCCTCTTGTTCATTGCCATTTTGACTGATGGCGGCCATGTTATGATCAGGCTCTGGTGTGGAATTATTGGGGATGTAGTCCATATGTAAATGGCAATGAACAAGAGGGGAGTGCCCTCTGGTGGACAACCAGGGTACTCCAGCTGGTGATCACGACAGTTTAAGTTTACATAAATACATTTGGCAGTACACCACATTTGAAAGAAAATCGAAATATAAAATTACATACAAAGATGTCACGCAGTGTATAAGCAACTGCAAAAAATAAAAAATAAATAAATAAAATAAAACCGAACAGTCAAACTCCAATAGTCTTTAATCCAAAAGTCCAATGAATACATAGGGGAATCACAGGGAAACACATCCACATAACAACGAGACCAAACAATGAACTCAGGAAACACAGGGCTTAAATAACAAGGATAACTAATAAGATTATTAACAGAGCAGGTGAGTGGAATCATTGATCAAACACACTGGGAAACTAGGTAAAATGCAGGCAAACAGGAACAAAACCAAAAAACAATGAAACAGAACATAACTACTTATAACCAATACAGTACTTAAGTCCTACTTAAGTGGGACAAAGAAGCACTCTAAAGTTGAATTAATTGCTTTTTAATATAAACCATAATACATTTTTATTTAATTACAATTTAAGTGTCTGAAAACAGTACTGTAAGAAAATCAGTAGAGAAATGGAAAGGGTACTGGTAATTTTTCAGTCAGGATTGTATTAGTTAATTTTACTGCAATTTCGTTTAACCGTTAACCACGTAAAGTTCCTTCATATTAACATATATCAATGGCAAAGACTGGTAGGGACACCAGCACACTAGCATCCCGTCCAAAACACAACATGTGACTAGCAATACTGAACATTTTAACAGGGAATTTGCTTAATATACTCAAGGTTCATTATAGGGAATACTGCTCATGTAAAGATGTGGCTGTTCTTTGACCACTCTTCAGGAAGGCAATTCCACCCATCCTGCACATCTGTTTGTTTTAATCTCTCTTGCTCTCTCTTTCAGTCTCTTTCTCTCTAACACTCTTTATCCTCCTGAGGCCTATTAATGATTCAGGTGCATTATGTTTTTTTCTTTTTTCACACAGTGGCCTGGAAAATATCTGCTGTTCATTCTGACTGCACAACTCTCCATCGCAGACTCTCTTTTGCTTTTAGACACTGAAGGAACTATCAGGGGAATATACGGTATGGCCGTCACTGAAAATCAGTGCTTCAAAACAACAACAGGATTTTGTTTCTAGGGAAAAAGCCGTCATTAAATACCGTGCTTGTTTTGATACTTCAAATCCCAGTCAACATCCGGTTTGGTTGCTTGGTTATGGAGGACAGTAAAATAACAGTTTAAGCCATTTAAAAATAAAAGTCTTTAAAAAAACAAAGATATCATGCTTAATGTCTGTAGATTATGAGGTTGGGAGAGGTAAATGTACTGGCTGCTTTCTGCAAGCCTTCGGATCCCTCAGTGTGAAGGTGAGTTTGCACAGAAGGATACCCTCTGGCATCAAAGTGGAGTCTGGAGTTGAGCCAAGACTTAGCATGGAACAATCCCTCTCCCCCTCCCTCCTATGATTCACAGTGTGCACGTCCTGTACAGCAAAACTTTAGCGTGCAATGCATTCGGTGACATACTCAGCCTAATTTACTGGAAACAGAAGAGTCATATTACTCTTTGGCCTCATTGCACTGCCTTTTATTTTAGGCAGAGAGACTGTGCATTCAGATTTGTGTGTGTGTGTTCTTTAATAGAAATGTGCATAATCACATAATGTATACAACAAACAAATGCACTTACAATTCCCATCACTCATAGAAAGTAGATGGAAACTTGCTTCACATATTCAAAGTTTACAACAACCAAAATTTACACTTCAGTTTCGCACACCATGGCAAGCTTCACTGGTACTATTGTCCAATCCCCTAATCATAAGTATTAAACTGCGCAACCCATCCCACACTGTGTTATAAACATAATTGATATCTCAAATCCTGCAGCTTGTTGAGGAGTGACATGCCATAACTTTTCTAATGTAAAAAAAACGTCCTGTTAAATTAACTGATAAAATCGAAGCTGTGGTTGCCAGAAAATCACCATAAAAAATACAGTGACAATGTTTGATTTCATTTGGATGGTATATTGGTACCTGTATATTTTACAGCTTATAACCAAACACTTCATTAAGTGATGTAATGTTATTTTCAAGTCACTTGAACAACTAAAATATGATTACCTTAAAATGTACTGATAACCAGCATAATAACCTAGGTAGGGAGTAAAATAAAATGCCACAAATGTTCAACATTGCCTGTCCATAAAACATATCCAATACTTATATATAGATGGCGCACATGCAGGTTCATACACACAAAATAAAACACTATCAGGGTAACACATAAAATAATGCAATAAACAGTAACTAAATAACAGAAAATTAAATGCCCTAATGTACATTATTTATTATAATAATGAGAAGAAACAAAATTATTTATACAAATTATAATCGCAGGCTATGTGATGTCACACAGGGACCTTTTACTGTTTTTCACCAGAGTTGTTCATAGGTAGTTCATCATTTTTTTTCTTGCAAAACCTATAAATTTGACATTTTATAGAAAAATTACCTAAATTCTTGGGGGGAAAAAAAGGTTCAAGGGTTTATACAGAACCCTGAGGTTCTTGACTCAATTTTAAACATTTATGCCAAAAAGGTTCTATATGGAGTAATGTCTTAAATGATTACATTCATGGGTTTAATTGGCTATTTCATTTTTATAATATTAATTTTATTTCATTCTTATAATAAAATGCTTAATTCATAAAATGTAATTAATATTTAAAAACTATTGAAGCAAAATTAATTAACTAAATCTAAATCCATAAATTGATCCAATGATGGGAATCCCTGAAAGGTTTTATATAACCTTTTCTTAAAAGTGTAGAATGCAATGTTAAACTATTTACAGTTTTTCACTATATATCGTACAGTTAACCAGTTATCTGGTTTTTACTGTAGTATTTCTTTTTCTCTGTCTTTTTTTTTTGCAGAGGATTTATCCAAATAACATATTGCAGATTTATTTAAAGGAACTTACCATGCATGTAAAGTATTTAATTAGTAGGAATGTCACCTGGGAATCAAACCCATAACCTTGTTGCTAATGCCATTTTCAACTAGTTAAAGGGATAGTTCACCCAAAAATGAAAATTTGATGTTTATCTGCTTACCCCCAGGGCATCCAAGATGTAAGTGACTTTGTTTCTTCAGTAAAACACAAATGATGATTTTTAACTCCAACTGTTACAGTCTGTCGTTGTAAAATGCATGTCAATGGGAACACCATCTATGAGTCAAAAAAACATGCACAGACAAATCCATGTCATCCAAGATGTTCATGTCTTTATTTCTTCGGTCGACTACCTTATTCAACTTATGGAATGGCGCCAGTTCCATTCTTTTTTTTAACGTAAGTAGAATAGGAAGGCGTAGGACATACAGCGTAAGCTTTTTGAATAATACGGAAAGCGGAAGCACGTGCAAGGTGATCATTTGTGTTTATAAAGCATATACAGTTGTATTTTTTTAGAAAATGACCGATTGTTTCACTAGATAAGACCCTTATTCCTCGTCTGGTATCATTTAAAGTCCTTTGAAGCTGCACTGAAACTGTAATTTTGACCTTCAACCATCTGGAGGCCATTGAAGTCCACTAAGGAGAATAATCCTGGAATGTTTTCATCTAAAACCTTAATGTCTTTTCGACCAAAGAAAGAAGACATGAACATCTTGGATGACATGGGGGTGAGTAATTTATCAAGAAAATTTTATTTGAAAGTGGACTAATCCTTTAAACTACGCCAGAGCTTGTACACCTCATGCACCGGATGCCGTGCGCAAGGCAGTTGGACATAGTGGTGCATTAGAGGTAAAAAATGATATAAATACTGTTCGGTTTCTCGCACAAACCGATCATTTCGTGTCTCAGGACATCAATGTGCCGTCACGAGCCGCAGGGTTTCATTTGGATTTGTCGGTGCATGTTTTTTTGACTCTTATAGATGGTGTTCCCATTGACACGCATTATACGACTGACAGACGGCAACGGTTGGAGTTAAAAATCATCATCATCAGAGGGGGCGGTGAGCGGACTGCCCGGCTCCGAGTTTGTACAGCTGGGAAGTAGCCACCAAGTCACCGGGTGGAATGAGAGCAGGGGTGCACGGAGAATTCAGTGCAGCAGGGGTGCATCAGAGCGGATCAAATTTCGATTGAAACCGGGTAAAGTACTGCATGCAATATCACGACAACAGAGGTACGACATGACTTTTTTTCAGACATTCAACCATGCTAAAGTCATTTGGGACTCAAGATCAAAACCAAAAGGCTTGCTGGGGGGACATTTAAATATTAGGAGTATTGCATCAAAAATTGATCAAGTGGATAAACTCCTCACCGACTCAAATCTGGACTTTATTTGTCTATCAGAAACATGGTTAACAAAGACATCCCCACAGGCAGCTTTTAATATTCCAGGCTACAACATATTCAGAAGGGACTGGAAAAGGTGGTGGATTACTTTTTTATATTAAGGACAATTTACAGTGTAAACAGATATATGTACAAGAAAAACTGGACATGGAAATTGAATGTATTGCATTAACTATAACTCTGTCACCTCAAATGTCATTTATTTTAGCTGGTATTTATAGGCCACCCTCCGCAGATATAAATTTTTATATTTCTTTTAAAGATATTTTAAGAGAACTAAATAACTTTGGTAAAGAAGTGATTGTAATGGGAGATTTTAACGTGAACTGGACAGATAAAAACTGTAGAAAACGATTAAAAGAAATAACAAGTTTATATAGTTTTACACAGCTAATAAATGGGCCCACTAGAATAACCAAGTCCTCTAAAACACAAATTGACCTTGTATTTTCAAATAAACCAGAAAGAATCATTAAATCTTTCAATTTTATTACAGGCATTTCAGATCACAATTTAGTTCTTATTGCTCGAAAGCTAAATAAGAATAGATTCATATTTAGAAAAGGTAAGAAGGAAATTTTCTATACAATACCAAAAAAAGATCTGGACCATTTTGACTTAGAAATGCAAAAGGTAAACTGGAATGATCTGTCGCATAATGATGGCATTAATCAATTTTGCACACAGTTTATAGATACAATCAATAATGTAAAGGATAAATTTGTTAAAAAGATGTGTAACACAAACAAAAAGGCAAATTTACCCTGGTTGACGACTGAGATTTGGAATTTAATGAAGAGAAGAGATTATTTGCTTAAGAAAGCCCTAAAAACTGGCATTGATACTGATATGCGGCTATTTAGAGATTGTCGGAATAAAGTAGTTAGGCAAGTCAGGAATGCTAAAGCAAACTTCTTTATTGAATTGATTACACAAGCTAAAGGAAACAATCAGTTAGTTTGGAAACATATAAAAGAGATTACCCGCAAAGAAAAATGTAACAATAAATATGAAATCAACATTAATCATGTATTAACAGATGAAGAAAATAAAGTAGCAAACACTTTTAATACATATTTCAGAGATTCTGTACAGGAGCTTGCGGTGGTTTTTGGAAACAGAATAACTGAAATTAGTCCTGTAGACATGAACAAATCTGTTTTACATTTAAGTGAGGTATCGGAGCAAGAGGTCCTTAAAATTTTACAAGGACTTAAAAATTCTAAATCACAAGATGCTTATGGGTTAGACTCCTGTATGATTAAAAGGAATGATTTCACCTTATGTGGGCCAATCACACAGTTAATAAACAGATCCATTAAAGAAGCTGTCTTCCCTGACTGTCTAAAAGTGGCAGTTATTACACCTTTGCATAAAGGAGGAGACCAGGCTGAAATTGCAAACTATAGACCAGTTAACATCCTACCTGTAATATCTAAGGTAGTGGAAAAAGTAGTAGCCAAGCAATTAATGGATCATTTAAATTATGGATGTCACCCACTGAATCCAATGCAATTTGGCTTTCGGAGTAACCATTCAACAGAAACAGCTCTTTGTTATTTTGTTGAACAGCTAAAATGTAGTTTGGATAAAGGGGGGTAGTGGGAGCCATATTTTTAGACCTTAAAAAGACGTTTGACACAGTAAATCTGAACATTCTTTTATCAAAATTATCAGCTCATAACATCTCAGAAAAAACACTACAATGGTTTGATTCATATTTAAAGAACAGAAAACACTGTACACGAATAAAGAGCACAATATCCTCTTTTTTAGATAGCTCGGTGGGGGTGCCTCAAGGGTCCATTTTGGGCCCCCTCTTATTCAGTGTTTATATCAATGATCTCCCTGACATCTGCCCTGAGGTTAACACCCAATTGTACGCAGATGATGCCGTTATATATGTACATGCAAAATCAAAACATAAAGCTGCATCTGTACTCAAAGGTGCTATGGAAAAAATTGCAGATTGGATGGAGCACTCATGCTTGACACTAAACTTTAAAAAAACTGTCAGCATGTTTTTCTCCATAAGAAACAACTCTCATCATACATCAGATATTATTATTAATGGAGAAAAGTTGCAAGAAGTGGATTCTGTTAAATATTTAGGTGTTGTTCTGGATAGTACATTGTCATTTAAAAAGCACATTTCAAAAATCATTAAAACCGTTAAATTTAGTTTAGCTCAGTTCAGATTTACTCGTCATCAAATGAGTACGGATGCAGCCAAGCTTTTTATGCATTCTATGATTTTTTCCCATTTTACTTACTGTATAACAATTTGGCCTCAATCAAACATCACAGCTTTACAACCACTTCAAAGTTTGTACAAGCAGGCACTCAAAATATTAGATCAGAAACCGATATCCTATCATTATTGTAATATTGTTAAGAAATATAAATTGTTAACACTTGATCATTTTATTTTCCTGGCTAATGTCAGTTTAGTGTATAAGATTCTACATGACCTGGCACAACCACCTCTTAAAGTGTTTGTGAAGTCATGTGATGAGGGCTTTCGGTCCACCAGAGCCTCCACCAGAGGAGACTGTTAAATCAATTTTAGATCAACCAAATTTGGACAGAGCTGCTTCTCAGTAAAAGCTGCAGGAATGTGGAACTCTTTACCTGTAACTGTCAGACAGTGCAATACTTTGAATAATTTCAAATTTAATGTAAAGAAATGGTTGAAGGATAATCAGGTGTGTTGCCATTAGCGCAGACGTGTGGAAGAATCTCTGATGGATCAAATGTAATGTATCTGGACTGTGTGGATTTGATCTGGGGATGGGGCTTTGTCAATGTTGGATGTGTTGTTTGTCTGTTTTTTTTTTGTTGTTTTTTTTTAATTATTTATTTGTATGTATGTATGTATGTATGTATGTATGTATGTATGTATGTATATATATATATATATATATATATATATATATATATATATATATATATATATATATATATATATATATATATATATATATATATATATATATATATATATATATATATATATATATATATATATATATATATATATATATATATATATATATATATAATATATATAGGGTATTATGTGATAGGCTGTTTAAATGCACTATGAACCTGCTGTTACTTTGCTTCTGCCCAGGGACAACAGATGAAAATTAGCTTGTAGCTATCTCTGGTCTGTACAATATATGTATTGTGCAATGTCCCTGTTAAATAAATAAATAAATAAATAAATTTGTGTTCTACTGAAGAAACAAAGTCACCTACATCTTGGATGCCCTGGGGGTAAGCAGATACACATCAAATTTTCATTTTTTGGTGAACTATCCCTTTTCAGTTGGTATTTATGATATTTTTCTAATGGACAATAAAAATAAATACATAAATAACATAGACTTAAATTGAGAGACGTATCCAGGCCATATCTAGTACAATATCTTAGAGACTTGGTCACCTACCTTAGCAACCATCCATAATGGTGAACGTGATTTCACCAAGTACAACATGTTCCTGGATCAACATCTTTGTTGATACAGGAACAACATTCCAATCAACCAATCAGATTTGAGGGACAAGATTACAGTTTATGTCAAGTTTAGGCATAAAACCTGGGTTAGGTGCTTCTACCTCAGTGTTATTTATCATTTACCTCTGATTTTAGGGATAAGTTGTAGGGTTAGGGCTACATTTTCAGGCAGGAATCATGTTCCAGGATCAACAAAATTTGTTGATCCAGGAATGGGGATAGATGGTTAGTTTCAGCCTGCAGAGGGCTGTTTCATAAAAGATGCTAAGAAAAGCGAGGATTAAACTCCAAAACCTGACTTGAATTAACCTAACAAATGAGTTTGGGCTAAAACGGTTTCATAAAAGGTAACTGAAGTTCACGCAGTCCCTATAATTCAATCCAGGTTCACCTAGTCAAGATAATTTCGCGTGCACGGTTTTTTTAAGCAGCCCTAGAGGTCGATCATGGATCAAATCGATCCACCACAGGAAAGGGCATACATTTTGTGCTATTTTATGCGTTTGAGACATGGTGTTTTCCTCAGTGCATAACTTACTTTTCACAAGTTTATTCTCCATCTGTAAATGTTAGAAAGTAATGCAAATATTTCCATTTTGCGGCTGAACTTCACAGTGAACGAGCGCTGCTGCGCGCATGCGCGCATGCGCGCTAAACAGACGGCATGCAATAGAAGCAATAATTCTAAAATATACATTTCGCTAAAATATTTGATGTTGGACATTAAATGTGCCTTATGTACAAGTTTAAACCTACAAGTAAGTGTATTTTTTATGATAGTAACTGTAAATGGACTATTGTAATGCGGTAAACCAATATACTTTGGGACAATTGACTAAGTAAAATAAGCCTGGCTTGTTTTCTAATCTTGTTTTATGAAAAAGCCCTCTGGTAGATGCTGTAATGACATCATTCTATGGGTAAAAAGCTGGTTTCTCCATTGACAACCAATAAAAAGTACATGTGTATACCTTTTTTTTTTTTCTTTTTTTTTTTTGGCATGTTGAATGCAACTTAATATTTCTTTACAATATAATTGAGATTGTGTGTTCTTGTGTTACCACCAGCCAATCAGCATCAGGATGTCATTTTAGTTCAGTCCCAATGTCATTAGTCACAAGGCATTTAAGATTCATCTGACAGATAACAGATAGGGATAGCTCTCTACGGTATAACAGACCTCCTTGAGTAGACATATTGCTGCTTTAAATCATAGTTAAACTTGGTTGTATTACCATCACTGTCCACCAGATGCCAGCACACAGTCTCTGCTTAATAAAGTTCAGTTTTTTCACTAGGACAAGAAGAAACAGAAAAGAAAGATGTAAAGTGGTTTTGCCGTAGGGAAAGTTAAAAGTAAAACAGATACACCATAGGAAATGTTTGATGGACAACAACGTTTAGAGTATGGACAGTTGACAAGTCTTATACATGAAACAGTTCAGACAGATACATGGAAGTGATGATGATGAACAGATAGACAGGAGACTAGACAAGAAGGAAGGGAATGTAGGTTAACTTGAAGAGAGAGGGAACATCTAAATTATAAAGGAGGGATGGGAGCTCTTTGAGCATTCCAGTTAGTGACACAAAGACAACAATTTAAAAAAGGATTCAGAAAGACTATCTTTGAATATGCCCTCACGATTAGGTCAAATAATGAGTCAACCTTCATCTCTAGGGTGTTTAAAACACAAGATTTTACCTTTATTATATCTATCCATGTATGGTGATTTGCTTTGCATGCATGTGTACACGTATGTTTACATGTGAATGAGTTTGATAAATGACATCCATCATGCTAATCGCAGCTGTCTAAATCTAACACGCACCTCATGCTTCAGAAGGGTATGCTATCCACAGCTGTGTGCTTGTGTGTGAGGATCAGATATAAATCAGTGCCCAGAGTTGCCTCCTCCTTTGCTCGCTTTCAAAGTAAGTAGAATTGAATGAGCACTGTCAGAGAGAGCCTTCAAAAAGAAAACAAATGCGTATCGATCCAGAGACCCCTTTCCATTTGTCTTTGTGTATGCACATGTGTGTGAGAAAGAAAATTGAGGTCATAGGATTCAAAGTCCTACATTATTACATGCAAAGGTGTGTAAATGTGAGAGAGATGACAGGTGGTCTTAATTATTTCAGTCTCATTATTCAACCACATTTGTGTTAAGGCCCAAGTACAACAGAGTTCACAGAAAGATCACTCACAGGGCAACAACACGCCACACTGAGGTAATGACCAACCCCGTTGTGTATTCCAAATCCTTGCCTAATTAAGGGACATTCAGTTTGTTGTACAATTGCTTGTCATATTCAAGAGCTGGGAATACTCAACCATGCGGTTTGTTCTCGATCTTGGCCTTATAAATGTTGTGAACTGAACACAGTGAATGCTGCAAGTGAGAGTATCATCCTGGCTCTATTTTTCACTTGTGACTAAATAATAAATGTGAATGGGATTATTAAAGTTGGCATGAAATGAAAATTCGCCCCAACCTTTACAATTTTGTAAATTCATGTTATTGTGAATGATTCATCCATGTATATCCTTCATCTGTTTAGCTCAAAAAATCTATATTCCTGTCTGATAACGTATGCCAGACTTAATTTAAATCCACAATAAACCTTTGCCTTAAATTGACTGCAAGCTCGCATTTAACCTGCTGTCCTTAATTTTAGTCCATAACCTTAGCCTGATTCACAACGGTAAGCTTGTAATAATGTTTTATGATTTGGGTGGTACTGGTAGGTTTTCGTGGGAAATTCGAGCATGTCGCCGTTTGTCTTTGCATCATTACGTCACATCTGTAAACAAAAAATGAGTCCCAGCTAGTACACTAACATCGCATGTGAGGTGGATCATTTATAGCCTTTTCTTACAGCAGCTGCAATAATTAAACATATCATTTTGATGGCAGATTGTATGGTATATGACAAATTAACGTTAAAAATTAGACTGTACGGAAATTGAAATCTACAGGTAACGCTAATACACACTAAATACACATAGTTACACAATGCTGATGATGTTAACATTAACAATTTGAGAACAAAATAAAACAATAATAATAATTTACACGGTTTGACATGATATGAGCTAAGCGATCGTTAGATTTAATCATCATTGGCAGCACAATTTACTGTAATGCTTTTTTTTTCCTCAGTCAGAACAAAAGTGGCAGACATGTTACTTATTTGTTCAGATGACATTTTCCGGTGAAAATTCTTATTTTGATCACACTTCCAAGACTACAAACTGTAATTCTGAAGTTCAGTATCCACACTGATGTGGTGATTGACTGCAAACATTAGATTCAGACTGCAGCTTTAAAGGATTAGTTCACTTTCAAATGAAAATTTCCTGATAATTTACTCACCCCCATGACATCCAGGATGTTCATGTCTTTCTTTCTTCAGTTGAAAAGAAATTAAGGTTTTTGATGAAAACATTCCAGGAATTTTCTCCATATAGTGGACTTCAATGGAGCCCAAACAGTTCAAAATTACAGTTTACAGCGATCCCAGATGAGAAATAAGGAAGAAACAATCTAGAGAAACCATCGCTCATTTTCTAAAAAATTTTTTTTTAATTTTTTTACGTTTAAACCATAAATGCTCATCTTGAACTAGCTCTCTTCTTGCTCTTTTCTATTTGAATTCCAGCAGTGTAGACACTGCTAGGTTTATTACTGCCCTCCACAGGTCAAAGTTTGAACTAAATTGTCATATTTAATATGCTAGTGCAAGTATAACAATTAGTTCAAACTTTGACCTGAGGAGGGCAGTAATACACTTAGCAGTGTCTACACTGCTGGAATTCAAATAGAGAAGAAGAAGAGAGCTAGTTCAAGATGAGCATTTATGGTTAAAACGTATATAATTTTTTTTTTTAGAAAATGAGCAATGGTTTCTCTAGATAAGACCCTTATTCCTCGTTTGGGATCGTGTAGAATGTTTTGAAGCTGCACTGAAACTGCAGTTTTGACCTTCAACCGTTTGGGCTCCATTGAAGTCCACTATAAGGAGAAAAATCCTGGATTGTTTTCATCAAAAACCTTAATTTCTTTTTGACTGAAGAAAGAAAGACATGAACATCTTGGATGACATGGGGGTGAGTAAATTATCAGGAAATTTTAATTTGAAAGTGAACTAATCCTTTAAGATCTGCCTCCATCCATTCAACAACCAAAGAATTGAAACAAGTCCCTGCCCTACATTTTTATTTTATTTTCCATAATCACATTTTATTTTCCATAATTCCATAGTTTCACTTGGATGTAATAAGAAAGAAATGATCTGTCATTACTTCCGTTACATCGCAACTTTAAAGGTTAACCGTAATATAAATTATCAAAAAAGGATAATATGAATTACAGTACATTACTACTTTTCTTGTTAGTGTCAGTCCATGAAGACAAGGCCATGTGAGGTATAATATGATGAGGCTATGTATAATTAAGTACACCAGTTTTGAACCTGGGTCCCTGAGAGCCACCAGCTCAGTAGAAAAACCCACTGCACTGCTCTGAGACAAGCTTCTTTAAAAAAAAAAAAAAACATTTCTTTGCAAGATATATACGCTTACACACACAGTCCATTCAAATACAATACAAGTCCTGACACAAAAAACAGATAAGAGAGGATGATACAAACCAGCTTGAGCAATGATGGTGTTATGTGACTTTTTTTTTTGTGCCATTTTTGGGGGGTACGATGGAAACAAACATGGGTTGCATACACAAGCACTCCCATTTCCATTTATTCATTGGCAGATGCTATTATCCAAAGTGACTTTAGATAGCATCAGTAAGTGATTCATCCTAAAGAGGCAGTAACATGAGAAGTGCTGCTATACAAATTTCTAGATTAGTCAGAGAAGTACAGGCCAGAGTAGAGATGAAAGTGAGACATTAAGTTGAAAGAAGAGTTTAAGAGTTTTTATTTCCAAGCATCAGTATCTTGAACTTGATATGAGAGGAAACTGGCAGCCTCTGGAGCAAGACAAAGAGAGGTGTAATATGCACTCTCATTGGCTCATTGAAGACCAAATGCGCCTCTGTGCTCTGCATCATTTGCTGAGATTTGATTGTGCATGACGGAAGGCTAGTTAGAAGAGCACTGCAGTTAACCAATCTAGAGATTACAAGACCCTGGACAAAGTGCTATGCAGCATGCTTAGATAGGAATGGCCAGATCTTCCAAATCTGTATGACCTGGCTGTCTTTGCAGTGTGCTCTGTTCGGTATTATTATATGGTATTATTGTACATGAGCCTAGCTGAATGGTGAAATTGTGTTGAATTGCTAAACTGAATGACAAGAGTACTCTGTCTTTGCTAGATTGAGATGGACACATTGTCCGATCATTTAGGCCAAACTGTCTACCAGGCAGGCTGATATCCATGCAGCTATAGGGGTTGTCAGCCTAGAGCTCTCATTTCTGTAACAGCTGTAGGAAAAAATATGTACCTGGATAATAAGTCCCAGCAATGCTGTGTATATTGAGAAGAGAAGAGGTCCTGGGAGCGAACCCTGGGGTACTCTGGTTACAGGTTGATGTGACTTAAGCCCTATTCGGACGGGATTTGTTTTACATGGGGAGGTGAGGGTAAAGTAATTATTACCAGAGCTTCTCAGTGATTTTAGTCCCATCCGAATGTGCCATCTCGGTAATCATTACGGACAATGTCAATAGATTACGGCAACTTTTACCTTCTGTAAAAAGGTCAGGAAAATTACCTCAGGTAATACTAATCCAGTTCGAATAGACCCGCTGTAAATATGTACGGTAAAGTTCCGTCATTTCCTGTTTAAAAGGAGTTTTCTGCGCATTTTTCAAGCATGGAAGCACTTGAAGAACATTTGTGTTTAGGTGGTGGGACAAGTCTGTGGCAAACCTCAAGTATTTTCTACATACCATTCAGAGCAAAAAGAAGAACGAAGCAATTGTCAGAGGCACAAAACTAATTTTATCTTTAGCTAAGTGCCTATTACCATCATTATCCAATCAGAATTTAATTAATAAATATTTAGATTATATGTGTTTTTGCACATTGTATCAGGAAGCAACGTATACCCACATGATGACAGGTAGGTGACGGCGGTGCGTAAATCGAGTTACCCCTCCACCTTCTGCTAGTTTTACTGAGATGTCTTGTCCCGTGCGAATTGGCCAATTAATATTACAAGCATCCTGAGGTAAAATGACTTTACTCCACCTCCCCACATAAAACTAATCCCATCCGAATAGGGCTGAATAGGACACTACTCACCACTTCCATGATACCCGAATCAAAATGATGTAGTCACCCTTACCTAATTAATGAATTTGGCAATTCCAGTAATTTCAGTGAAAACAAATCTTGATCAAATGTCATTCTAGAGAACTGAGTGCTTTAAAATGTATTGCATCAGCTTGTGTTGGGACTTTTGTGTTCCAAAATAGCAGTCCACTGTGCAACTGGGTCCATAAAATAAATGGTTTACTATGTCTGTTGTGGAAAAACGGGATTGGCTTGCAAAAAACCTGTAGACCTTCGGAATTAATTGGAACAGCCAACTTCAGTATCTGACCTCACTGATGCTCTTGTATCTTGTTGAACATTTAATTTCAAAAGCATGTCGAAAAGCATTAATCCATCCCTTTCGCTGCTATAACAGCTTCCACTCCTCTGGGAAGGATTTCTACACCATGTTGGAACATGGTGGCTGTCAGGACTTGCTCCCATTCAGACACGAAAGCATCAGGGAGGTCAGGAACTATGTCGAGCGATGCGGTTTGGCTCGCAGTCGGCAGTAAAATTAATTCCATACGTGTTCAACGGATTTCAGGTCAAGTTCTTCCACACTGGACTCGGTAAACTTTTTCAATATGGATCTCACTTGTGAATTAAATGGACCCTGCTGCAAAACTTTGAAATCACACACTTTCATAATGATGTTGTTTAAAGATGTCCTCATCCAAATGAATCGAATTTAACTTAATCAGACTTCAAAGAGGGTGTCCACATATTTTTGGCTACTCAGTTCTGTGCAATGTCTGCTGGGCCACATCACTGACTAAGACTGGTTTGAAGAATATTAATAGGATCCTACTTTAATAGGAATAAAGTATATTATGAGTTCATCGTTCTGTGTACATTTGAATTGAAATTGTTTTGCTCATCCTTAGAATGGGCCCGTTGGGTGGCCATGTTAGCATGAGATTACACACAGTGTGGGTCCTTCCTTTTCTATGCTGACAGAGAACAGACATTAATCATAGCACACTGAGAGATTGTATGTGTGTTCGGGTACTGACATATTGTATGTTTGTAGACGGGCACTAGGAAATTTGGAAAGAATACTAGCAGATAACACTAGCAGATAAGAAGATAATGGGGACTGTTGGCTGGATTCCAAAATGTAGATTACTTTTTATTTTATTTTTTTTTATTTTTTTGCTATCCTGATGCCTTATAGGTCAGTGTGTACTCTCCTTGACCTGTGTGGTGAAGGTTGTAAATCTGTGTAGTGTTAACATTTCCCTTTTTATGAGTGTCATTCACAGTGTCAAGTGAACATGCACTACATAACACAAATGAAACACACGTTTGTTGTTCTGTCATGGTAGGGACATCCCATTAGTTTGGTTATTTATTTTTTACAATAATAGATACACTTTACAATAATTACCCCAAAATAAAAATTCTGTCATTAATTACTCACCCTCATGTCGTTCCACACCTGAAAGACCTTCGTTCATCTTCAGAACACAAATTAAGATATTTTTGATAAAATCTGATGGCTCAGTGAGGCCTCCATTTACAGCAAGATAATTAACACTTTCAATGCCCAGAAAGCTACTAAAGACATATTTAAAACAGTTCATGTGACTACAGTGGTTCAACCTTAATGTTATGAAGTGACGAGAATACTTTTTGTGCACCAAAAAAACTAAATAATGACTTTATTCAACAATATCTAGTGATGGACGATTTCAAAACACTGCTTCATGAAGCTTCGAAGCTTTACATATCTTTTGTTTCACATCAGTGGTTCGGAGCATGTATCAAACTGCCAAAGTCACGTGATTTCAGTAAACGAGGCTTTGTTATAAGTGTTTCGAAATTTCAATGGTTCACCACTGGAGGGCGGGACTTTTGCACTCTGCACTTGCGCTCTGAACCACTTATTTGAAACAAAAGATTCATAAAGATTCGAAGCTTCATGAAGCAGTGTTTTGAAATCGCCCATCACTTGATATTGTTGAATAAAGTCATTATTTAGTTTTTTTGGCGCACAAAAAGCATTCTTGTCACTTTATAACATTAAGCTTGAACCACTGTAGTCACATGAACTGTTTTAAATATGTCTTTAGTTGCTTTCTGGGCAATGTAAGTGTAATGACAGAATTTTCCATTTTTGGGTGAACTAACCCTTTAACATATCAAGCTGTATAAATTTATATTAAACTATATTGTGACGAGCAGGGCGGTCGAGAGCCGTGAGGGAACGGCGCGAGGCCGGTGACGCGAGTGATAATGAGCGTCACCTGCGAGGCGTGCCGGCCTCGAGTCTCTCACGGAGGAGCTCCGGAGGCATAAAAGGAGGAGCGACTACAGTGAAGGATGAGAAAGTCCAGGCCTGGTCCTCTCTCGTCCTTCATTGTAGTCGCTCCTCCTTTTATGCCTCCGGAGCTCCTCCGTGAGAGACTCGAGGCCGGCACGCCTCGCAGGTGACGCTCATTATCACTCGCGTCACCGGCCTCGCGCCGTTCCCTCACGGCTCTCGCCCGCCCTGCTCGTCACATATATGTATTGTGAACAAAAACAAATGAACAATAAACAATATTTATTTTAATATTTATTCATTATTAATCACATTGATCATTAATATTGTTTTATATTTATTAATTAATGTTTACTTAGATTAACAAATGCTGTAAAAATGTGTTCATTGTTAGTTCATTCCTAATGTTAACGATTTAAAGCTGTAAATGGCACATTTTCATTGAGAAATGATTTTACATTGTAGATATGTTTATTTTTTTTAGATTTTTAGATGTTTATGAATTTGTTTTCTTATTCGTGTGGGGCATTTGGTCCTCACAGTCTATTCAACATCTGACACACACACACAAACACATAGAGAGAGAGAGAAAGAGAGAGAGAGAGAGAGAGAGAGAGAGAGAGAGAGAGAGAGAGAGAGAGAGAGAGAGAGTGGTTGAAGAGATCCTGCTTTCACAGTCTAGCAATTAACATATATTATTGTCTACAGATCCAATACAAAATTCTAATTAATTCGATCAGGACAAATTCATTGGCTCATACAATAGGACATGCTGATTTTCAAAGCCATACTGCATCACATTAGAACACACACACAGATAGTATGAGAGATGATAATCTATAAATAGCCAGGGAACAGTCAACTCTCCAGGATTGGGTAGATTACAGCTGGACTGCTGCGTCTAGCCGTCTTTTTGTGTACATACAGAATTAACCATCCCCCTCCCTCCCTCCATCTCTCTCTCTCTCTCTCTCTCTCTGTCTAAATTTCCTCTTATGCCTTAACTCCCTCCCCCACCTCTCATTCTCTCCTCCTTTGCCCCTCTCTCTGACTCTCTTCTACTTTCAGTCTCATTGTTTCACTTTGAATACTAATTTACTCATCTCATCGTTCTGTTTGAAATCCTCAATCCCTCCATCTCTCCCTGGCTGAACTCAAGGAAAAAAGGATTGACCGTCCCTATTTTATACCCAGTCTGCATGACTGAGCTTATGACAAATACATAGAGAAACAGCCCAGTACATGTATTATACATGAGAAAGAGAGAAGCAAAGATAAAGACATCAACCCATGGTAATTAAACGAATATGCCGGTCAGGATGGAAAGAAGGACAGGAAAAAGCAGAGTGAAAGAGATAGAGTGGGCGGCGGTGATCTCCAGATAACAAAGCCACTCCTCCTTTGTGTGTTTTGCCACCAAGACAGAGGGAGGGACCAGAATGACAGGAGAGAGAGAGCTTTCAAGTTTTGAGAGCCTTACAGGAATATCCTGTGGCGAGATCTCATGATTTTCCAGTATTGCGGTAATGAGTGTTTGTGCGAGTTTGGTTCAGTGGTCAGGGAATGAGAAAGAGAGAGAGAGAGAGAGAGAGACATCTGTACTGCATTGTGAGAGCTCTAGTAAGCCTAGAGAATCCCAGCCAAGCAGGAGCGCACACTTGCGGCAATAACAATGGAAACCTGCACGACACACAAGCATATGATAATACATACACTTTCTTCACATTTCCAGTTCTCTGTGAGGTTATATTAAGATTTTATACCATTATCTATTACAATGCAATATTTATTTTTTCAAAGTTGTAAATGAAACAAACATTACTGGACTATGTTTTAGAAGAAAATCTTTCTGCTTCAAAATTTCATTTTAATTCAGTGATTCTTTGTAATTATTTGTGGAATTTACTAGCATTTTTTTTTCAGTGTACAAATACACATAAAAAAAAAATGTTTACACATTTTCCAAACCTAATTCATTGAATAAAGTGATTATGATACCCATAATCTGTGATTGTAACTACATCAGTGTCATAATAAGTGATAATATTGTTCATTTCCGATACATTGACTTACAGGCTAAAAGGTAAAACTGCACAGAGAGAGAATGAGAGGAGGAGGAGAGAGAGAGAGAGAGGGAGAGAGAGAGGGAGGGAGGGAGCAGCATGAGTGGAGAGAATCAGCAGCCAGAAAAGAGAAAGGAGAGAGAGGAGGAGAGAATGTATGGTGAAAGGCTAGCGCTTCCTTGCTTGTATCCAGGGCCTTTGTGAATAAACCATGGGATGTATCGGCTCCCGAACCCTCAGTAAGACCCTCTTCTTTTCTTCTACTTTCTGGCAGGGTGCACGTGAACGGGTGTATCAAGTGTGAGGGGTAATTATCGTGCCGGAAAGGGGGTTGCTGGTGTGTGGCTGGCGATTTTCACTGCACGTTTAAGACGTGTGAAACGAATTTGGTGGAGGGAAACGTCAAACATCCAAGCTGTCACATTGCGCGTTCGCTGGCGTGTGCGGGCTTGCATGTGTGTTTGTGTGTGTGTGAGGATTCCAACCCACATCTCTTGATTTATGCTACTGCAAGGTCTCTGTGTGTGGGAGGCAGAGATGATGGAGGGATGAAATGCAGTGATAGAGCTTGTTTACGGCGATTACAGAGAGTGACAATTTCTATTGTTGGAGATGCTCTTGTGGTATCGTGTTGCACATTGAAATCAGCTGGAAAGTGAGAGGGAGAGATAGGAAACATGCTGAATTTCATTGCAGTGAGAGGGAGATGGAGACAGGGGTGGAGGGAGGGGTGGTACATGCAGGAGAACTGAGAGAAATGTGTGAGGGAAAAGAGGGAATCAGGTTGGGACCATCCTGAATCCGAAACACACTTGACGAGTAAGTCAGAATTATCAGTCCTAGCTCAATCGGTGGTACGTTAAAGGGATAGTTTACAAAGAAATTAAAATCCTGTCATCATTTACTAACCCTTGTGTCGTTCCATAACATAAAAGAAGGTATTTTGAGAAATACTTGTTTTTTTGTCCATTCAGTGGAAGTCAACTGTTACCAAAACTTCTTTTGTGTTCTTTGTGTTCGTACAGGTTTTGAACAACATGAGGGTGAGTAAATGATGACAGAATGTTCATTTTGGGGTGAACTATCCCTTTAAATACAGTTTAAAGTCAAATATAATCTTATTTAGAAAGAAGTAAAGTACTTTAAAAATACGTTAGGGGATTCTTGAGGAGAATGGTTGGTAAATGTAGGCTTGACATTAATAGAATCATTTATTTTCCACTTAGTATTTCTTACAGCCTGCAATAAATGTGCTTTTAAACCAGATCACATCATTGATTTGGTGCTTTTCCTTAAAAGGTTTGTGGCATCAGATTCTATATTCTATTGGTCTAATAGAAAATGTTTCAACAGCAACCATCCGTTTTTTGCTGTCCAAGAAATATGATCTAATATATGCTTCAACTTTTCATCTAATATATACCTAAACTTTAATTCTTGTTATGTAAGTTTTTTACTAATACTTTTACTTGGTCAGACTTGTTGATGAGAGAAGGTGAGCAATATAGCAGCTAAATTCTTCCTAAATTTGTTTAAAAGTTTAAAATATTTATAGCTTATTATAAATATAATATATATTTTCATATTATCATATATATATATATATATATATATATATATATATATATATATATATATATATATATATATATATTTTTTTTTTATTTTAATTTATTTATTTTTTTTATTTTAGTATTTTTCCAGTTCCTTTTAATGTGGGTAATGTGTACACGCAAGAGAACACTCATAACTATGTTGTTTATGAATAAAAAAGATAAAATTATTGTACATTTAATTTATAATATTTTAGAATATTGTATCATATTAATAATATTGTATAATCATTTATTATTAAGGATAATGATTAATGATATCCATATAAGTAAGCAATAAGGCATGAGAGGTTGTGCTGTATCATGAGTAAGTCACGGCTGAGTTGTTAGGCTTTGTACCTTATTGCTTTTATAAAACGGTTACCACACAATACAAATACTAAATCCAAAAAATATATGTATCAATATGTATATGTATCAATTTTCATGAAGTAAAATCACTAAAAGCCTTCCTTCCACCGGAAAAAAATAGTCCCTGACCGTGAACAGTAACAGAAGTTACATTATTATTCCATTAGATGGCAGCAAAGACTGTCTTTATGAGTGTGTCAGTCAGTAGCGAAGACTTTTACATTGAAAAGACTGAATTGTTGTGAACACAGAACAAGACGCAACTGACAAATGCTTTGACTAGGGCTGTCAGTCACAGGAAAACCCCTTAAATGTTAAAAGGACAAGATATTGCAGCGGACATTTAAACAGATTTTTTATTATGAACATAGGACTGACCTGAAGGAAAATTTTACATCTGAATACGTATAATAAACTCGCTCAATCAATCACTTTCTCACAAAACTCTTCTACATAATACAGTTAGCTTCAATGAACAATGTCAATTGAGAAAAAACAGTTTACGTTGCTAAGAGTGGTTGCTAAGGGTGTTGTGTAGTGATACACAGAACTGTTGGGTGAAGCGGTCATAGCCGTGTTTTATCGTGAATAAAACACAGCTATTGACAGAACAGGATCAAGGACAGGAACTAACCATTTTATAATATGATTTAAAAGTAACATATTTCCTATTAGATGCTGACGAAGGGTTACTTGAGCCTTATTGATGGAGCTGTGGATGGGAAGAACTGCTTTAGACACGTTTTGACACAGTTTGAGTTTCAGATGCATTGTATCATGAGAAGTGGTGCAGAACAAACTAACTTTGTCCCAGAACAGTCACGCACATGTTCAACATCAGCACTATAGTACATTAAACCTCAGATGCAGAAACTGTGTCAAACTTCTCTTGCTGGGCCACCTGCCTCACATCCATGCAGAGAGAAGGAAAGAGAGCGAGAGAGAGGCAGGGGGAGGAACGGAAGAGAGGTGGGAGGGTTTGATAAATAGTGTTTATAACGCAGCGCAGCACTAAAATGGAGGTCAACACGCTGTGCGGGAACGGTACACTTTCTGTTTTGAGGTACATAATCAAGAGCCGGAATCAATTCAGTCGCACTACTTATGACATACTGTGAACCTCATTTAAATATGTGTTTCTGTTACATAAAAATGCTTTTTCCACAAACATTAATGGGTTTACGGTTGCAAAAGAGGCTTCTGCATTAAATTTCACTAAAAATCATAATCTAAACAACAAATCGGTCATCATAACTTTTAAAATAAAACAACGAATAAAAAATATTATACACACACAGTTATGTACAATGCCTTGGCGAGTTTTCACATACAGTAAACACAGTCGGTTGTCTTAAATAAACGTTAAAATAGTTGTGAGAAACACAGATGTACATCAATATATTGGATCAATGGGTCTTAAAGTGACAGCAGCCTAATATACAGTATCTGCTGCTGTCTTGTTAATGTTAATCAAACAACAAAAGACAAAGATAAATTAATTCACTGCTCTTGGCTGAATAACTTTTGCAGCTTTAAAAAAGATCAATGTATATTAATTCATACAGTGAAGTGTTTTATTTTACATTTGATTTTTAAATTGAATCTGCTAAATACTTAAAACACCTAAATATTAACATAAAACACTTTTTATTACATTTGTATTTTTGACCTATTGCTTGTAATTTGCTTCTTTGGTCATATTTTGATAAACAAACAAACAAAAACTTAAAGTCATGTATGCTTTTGTATATCCAGTGTCATACATAATATGGTAAATGTGGTATCCTAATTATTAAAAAACATTGCAAATTTTCTGCAAAAATTCTGGAAAAATCTGTCATTTTAATGGCAAGGGAAAAAAGGGAAATCTTGGTGGGATTGACTGTATAAAATAGGGAAATTACAGTTTATAGAGAGAATTCTAGGTCTAATTACACTTGGACACCTGGACAAAAGTGTACTCTTTGGCCAGGAATATGTCACATGTCTGTATGTCAGTGTAGCAGTGTGAAGTATACCCTCGGTTGTTTATTGGTTGATGTCAGGTAAACGGTTAACCTATCAGGACCGGAGTGTTATGGTATAAAATGGGAGGACATTGGTTACCTGGGATGCGTTGTCATCCGTACCGCCCCTTTACGGGAGTCCGCCATTTATGAATGGAAGGATGTTTGGTGTGCCGTCCCTGCTCCATGCTGCTGCGCGCATAAGCTGCCCCCAGTTTCAGGTTCGTACGTTTTTGTTTTATGGAGGATTCTTCAGGGAATATTTATTTACACTGTCTCTGTGTAGTTTGTAGATGAACAGCCGCACGCTATGATCAGCAACACGCATAGTACCGCGCGGTGAACATCTCCTGGTATGTACGACAGAAGGCTGCTTGTTGTTTTTATGATTTTTATTAGTAACTTTGCTATTTCTGTTCGGCAGGTTGATTTAAATGCCCAAGGGTTTCATCGCTGAATTATGCGGCGGAATGCGCGTCTAGTGATGTAACGCACTGCTGCCTTGCCTGGGTTTCAATCCTTATGGTTTATTAAGTGTGGTGTGACAATTAAAGGGTTGCGGCAGACCATCTCCTTCCTTTACGCTTCTCTATTTTATGTATATTGTAGTTTTTGTAAAGTCGTTGTTTTGTTTCTTTAGTGACCTGTTATTATGGAGCCCTTGTGAGATGATGCGACAGTTTTTAACTTTTGTACACTTTAATAAAGCTGCCTCTTCCGTGTAATCCTTTGCCTGTGTCTCTACTCACCCACCCACCTATCGGTAACGAATTTGTGTTGCCATATTAAATTATTTCCGTGGGTATATACAAAAACCCCGGTGGCGTAGTCGGAATCGAGTGCGATCTTTGGATATCGCCTGGTCACATCAGTTAAAGATGAAGTATTTTTTCTTTTTTCAGTGTTAAAATACTTTATCTTGTCCTAGCTTAATATGCTGACTTTACGTTAACTAACCTGACACAGCAGCACTGGCTCACAAATCCTGGGGGTTTGTGGGGGTACTGCAGGGGATTTGATATTTGATGAAAAGCTAATGATTAATCAAATCATAAAAATGCTAAATTTAACTTTTTTTTTTTTTAACAATTTGTTTTAATTAATAAACAATTATTTGTCAACAATTTTGTTGTCATGTGACCAAGGCATTTGGTCCTAGAAATGTGGTCCTGAAACTTCAGCCTCCAGTACTCTACATAAACATACAAGACCAGACCAGAGTATCCAGTAAGAGAACAAACACCTGAATCATGTGCTCAAGACAAAACCTGGAGCATGAGTATCCGGATCCCAACACTGAACCGAAAAACATTCAAAGCCGCAAACGCACACAAAGACAGTAGAAGGCATGAGTGTCAGGATCCTGTCACCAAACTAAGAATCAAGACCAACCAAACTGACAGGACCCTGAAAAGAAGTAGTAAACAGTATGCAGTATTTGAGTAGGGGCGTTTCCTCCGAGGAGGCAAGGGAGGCAGTGCCTTCTCAAAAAATTGGATGAGAAAAAAATCTATATTAAGTGTATAAATATCTTTTTTTTTTTTTCTAAAGAAACACTGTCCAACAGCGACACCACAGCGGGAGTCTGCGTCTTTCTTGCCTCCCCTGATCCCATTGATTTTAACAGACCCCCTAAAGTGTGCGATGCCTTTAATGGGGGGTAATTGAGAATGAATGGGGGAAAGTCATGTGAGATGGGGTAATGCCTCCATCTTGCTATGATTGGATGTGATTGGTTATGATTGGTGAAATTAAAGGTATATCTTCATGTCTTTGACCGGTGTTTACCGAGCTTGATGACTGATCAGAAAATAAGTTGACCATTAAAAAGAATAGTTGAATATCAGTTCACAAATAAAATATATTATTTAAATTGTTACTGCCTTTAGTTATTGTTTTGGAATAAATGTAAAAATACTTTAAAACACTAACTTGAGATTTATACTTGGTTTTAATAAATAGAACATTGTTTATGTAAAAAAAAAAAACTAAATAGAATTTTTTTTTTTTTGGGATGTAATGTAAATTAATGTTTATTTAACCAGGAAAATTATACATAAAAATATATAATATATAGAAATAAACATTTAAAAATCTGAGGACTTTGCCTAATTTTAGAACACCTACATGAATGTTTACACAGGTACTTTAGTAATGATGAGGTAAAATCTGAACAGAGTCAACAGAGTGTGTGGCTCTTCATACACTATTACTGGGTTGAGTAAAGCAGACAGAATAGTATGAGACATCATCATCTGTATCAGTGAGTGCAGTGTAGGATTCTGGGTGTTTACCACTTTCTCTGTCCAGCTCTATAGCCGAATATTGATTTGTAAAGTGAAGCCTTGTGATATGAAGCCAGTGGACGCCATAAAAGACTGGACACAGTCTCATCCCGGATCCTGCTGAGATCACTGTAGTAAATGATTCAAAACAAACAAGCATATACAGCTTAGTACTGCGATAATGCAAATAATGCTTCACAAATTTGTTGCAGTAACAGATTTGGAGCCGAAATGTGTGGGCTTATGAGCTGCCTTGAAAAGAAATGCTTTTTTTGCATCCATTATCACAGTCTCATCACAAAGGCTCAAAAGCAATAATCACTATTCATCATGGTACCAATAAATTAGGTTTTCATTTATTTCTAAGATATGTGATCACAAAAAAACATTGTCCTGGGTGCTTATTGATTTCATCATTTAATAGCACAGTTTCTGTTTTCACATTAGTTTCTGCATCATCTCTGGCTCTAGTTTATTGTTATGCCTAAAATCACTCGACAGTATGTCTGTCTCACGGTTACGTTAGTTTATTTGTGTTTTACTTTGGTTTCCCCCGTTTCTGTTAACCTCTTCTTATTTCTTTTGTTTCTATGGACACTGATTATGTTATACACCTGTTTTGAATTCTGTTCATTAGCTTCCTTGTGTATTTAAGTCCTTAGTTTCCTCTGTTCATTGTTCCGTGTCATCTTTGTATAACATGGTTGTTATTCCTGGTGTTCTCCTACGTGTTCCCTTTGTGTATCTCCGTCATTGTGCACTCACAACAAAACTTTAAATAGACTTACCGGCAGTCTGCCTGCTCTGCCTAGAGCAGGAGCAGCGTAACCTCGAGGACCACACAAGGGACTTCTTAGACCTGGCATGCTTCACCCACAACCCAGATCACTCACTTTGTGTCTTCTACTTCACCAGCCTCAGCGAGCCATTCCAAGGCATGCCTGCCTGGTGATGGTCATCGGGGGAATTTCACCGCATTTGTGGAGTGGGTGCTGGTGAACAACAGATCTCCGTTATCATCTGCCCTACTGAGGAGGACTTCACCAGCCCCACTCCAGACCCAGAGCCAAGCCAGACTTCAGCCATGCCCACCACAGGCAGAGGACATGAAACCGACATGAAGACAGTGCCGGAGCCTTATACTGATGCCATCTTCGTCCCACATAGTGTCTGACCAGGTGTGTGAGCCGACAACACTGTCCTGTGAGGAGGGAATTTTAGTGGAGTACAAAGGGCATGGGATGGAGCCTTGCCCATACTCCCACCGCTGAGGATGAGCTACATTTGGCTTCTGGGAATTTTTTTGAGGATTTGGAAGAGGATATTCCCCTAAGTCTCCCATCACAGATGGTCCTGCATCTCTGCTGGTCCCGCCCAGCTCCATGTCTCCTGCGTCGCTGCTTGTCCCACTCAGCTCCAAGTCTCTTGTGTCTCTGCTGGTCCTGCTCAGCTCCATGACTCCTGTATCTCCATTGGTCCTGCTCAGCTCCAAGTCTCCTATGTCTCTGATGATCCCACCCAGCCTCCCTCTCCCACTTCTTCTACCAAAGACAGCCAGTCTTTCGGCCCTGGCTCTGCTAATTCTGTTGACTAAACTTTGCTGCATGGATCTGCCTCAGGTCTTCCAGTCTCCAGCTCCTCTTTGGCAAAAGGATCCCTTGGCTCCACCTTCAAGTGCCGAGTTCATCACTCCACCTCGGACCGTCAACCAGTCAGCTCCACTTTGGCTCCTCCCTCCCTTAGCTCCACCTTGGACCATTGTCCTCTTGGTTCCACCGGGTTCCCTTGTCTCTCTGGCTACACCTTGGTCAGTCACCCCTCTGTCTACTACGCCATTGACTTCCAGGCCTTTAACTGCACTTCGTTCCTCCACCCCTTTAGCTATGTCTTCCCTCCAGCTTGGTCCACAGTCCCTCTGGCTCCGCATCAGTCCTCTAGCTCCAGGGCTCCACCTCAGATGCTCCTTGTTGTGTCTTATCGATCAATCACTTGCTCCCATCAGCTCTTTGGCTTTGCCTCGACCTCCATTAGCTCTGTCTCAGTCTGTCATTCCCCTGGCTCCATCTGCCAAGTCTCCACCATAACTCCTTCTTCCCTCAACTCCACCATGGTCCTGGCTGTCTTTTGGGTCAAATGCATCCTTCCTCTGTCATCGCCTCCCTGGCTCCTCCTTCCATCATCTCCGCATTTCCCTCTGCCAGCCCCTCCTTGGTTTCATCCTTCATCAGCTCCATGTCCTCCACTGGAACCCCCTCTATACTCTATTGAACTATTGTCAGCAGCATGAGGAAACGCCTTCCAGGAGTTTGTTTCTACATACACTGATTATGATTCCTTGTTTATTTCTTTGGACACTGATTGTGTTATGCACCCGTTTCAAATTCCGTTATTTAGGCTCCTTGTATATTTAAGTCCTTAGTTTCCTCTGTTTATTGTTCTGTGTTGTCTTTGTATCACATGGTTGTTTTTTATAATATTCTTGGTGTTCTTCTACGTGTTCCCTTTGTGGATTTATTATTAAAGACTGTTTCTTGAATCTCCATACAGCCACAACATATTACAGTCTGGTTTGTTCTTTGGCATCAAATAAGTGTGCTCTCTACAATAATTCTGCACATCCTCAGTTGTGACCCAGATGTCAGATCGTAAGGCTGGAATCACACTGGAAAGGTGCTTTATAAAACAACCGAAAAAACACATTCCTCCCTCTGTGAAATAACTCGCTCTGATACTCAAAATCTTTTAGTCAAAAGCCATTTAAGTTATTGCCAAAAAGTGAAATCGCATAGTAAAATCATATTGCATGCTACACAATAGTTAGAGACACTTGATTTTCCACTTGAATCAAAGGCATGGGAATTCTTCTCAATTTCTAATTGCACTATGGATGATTTTAGGGTAAACATTAATACAATTATATTATTGAATGAGCGAACAGTGTTCAAAGTTCACCAAGGCCAAAAATAATTATTTATATTTTGAGGTCAGGTCATCCTTTCATGTTTGTCATGTCCAAGAGTAAAGAAAAGAAGGTCTGACAAAAAATATTTACTTACTTTTTAAGACCATTTTTGTCTTGTATGACTTTCTTCTTAAGCTGCAGCAAAAGCATTGGAGTTCTGATGATTTGTGCTACCTGCTCAGATTGTTAAGTTAGAGTTAAAACAGTGGGTAGCAGGAAAAATGCTACCTCGCAGATTGTGCTGTCTGGTTTCAGGAAACCATTCAGGCTTGGAGTCAGCATGACGAGTACCCCCGTAAGTACACCGAGACCTATCATAAAGTACAGGAAATTTGCTGACCGCTAAAATTAACTTTTGCACTACAGGATAGTTACAGATCATATGCGCTCCCCTATTTTTACTCCTAATGGCTGTCACTCCCGAAAGTTGCTCTTCATTTGCATAAAGTTAAACATATAGTATCTCAACTTTGTCACATCGCTGGACACGCTATCATCCTGTCTCCAACTGTTACTATCACTTGTGTTGCCTGAAATCACCAGCTCTCCATTGAAATGAATGGAATCATGTCGCTTTGTCACTGTGTGATGCTGGTAGTGTAGTGTAGTGTAGTAGTGCACCATCAAAGTGATTGAGAAACATCATTCGCAACCAATTTTACTTATGTAATGTGGAGTGAAACTGGGTATTTAGCAAGAAATAATGAGTGGGGCTTGGTTTTAATCATGAGGAACTGATTCAGAATCAATTTGGAGTTAGAATGTGGATTTGATAAAGCAGCACATGAAAATGAAAATTCTGTCATCATTTCCTTACCCTCGTGTCATTCCAAACCTGTATGAGAGTCTTTTTTCTGGAGAACAAAAAAAAAAAAGATATTTTGAACAAATAAGATTGGAACCCAAGTGACATCAGGGGACAAGGAGTTAAAGTTATTTCAGAGGAAGGTGTATCAATGAATCACACAATAATATTAAGAAAATATATCATGTTAACTTAAACATGAGCAAAAACAAAGCGTGGAAACAATTAGCTACATTAACAAATTCCTTTATACATTACCAATTTCGACAACAGAAGCCTGCACAGAACTAATATGTTTTAACAACATTAGATGATACCTGAGACTTTAATGTATAAATGAGCAGGGCTGAGTGAGTGAGGCCTGTTGTGCATCTGGCAGGTAAGCTCAGCAGTTTCTGAACTCAGTGCAGCATGCCGTGGGCTTTGGCATGAGTCCGCAGCGAGAGCTTCATAATGATCCCCATGCTGCTGTGTCTCCAGCTGCCTGACTCAGCAAATAATAGAGCAAATAACACACACACATTCAAAACACAGACTGGGAATATGCTTTGTGAAATGTTTACTATAGTAAATAAGGGAATGAGTGTGACTCGGGTATATGGTGCTTAAGTGACTGGCCATGTAGTAATGTTGTACCTAACATGAAGATTGTGGTTTATTCCCAGGACTAAACTCTCTGCAAGAGTGGCATTGTTCCTCAGGGAGTGTTATGACTCCTGACTGGGTTTGCATGTATGTGTGTAGAGGAGGTTTTTATATTAACCCTGTAAAGTCTGCCAAAAGACAAATTCAGAATGGCCTTTTCTTCTTCTTCTTCTTCTTCTTCTTCTTCTTTTTTTTTTTTTTACATTTTAGACAAAATATTTTTAAAATACAATCTATAAAAGTTATATGTGTTTGTTTTTGAGTATCATTTTTGATACATTAGGCTTTTTTGGCTCATAGTGAGAATATGGACCTCATTCTCAGGGAGGAAAAAGCACAGTTCAGTTTTATTCAGAGGATCAAACTGATCAAAAATATGCAATTAAGCAATTGCTGATATATATACAGCTATGGAAAAAATTAAGAGACCACTCCAAGTTCAGAAATCAATGTTAAGTGGTCTCTTAATTTTTTCCATAGCTGTATATATATATAGTAAGATGAAATCGATACGATCTTTATATCAACTAGCTATTTATATAAAATGCATATAATTTGTTACTCTGTATCTTCTAATAATCTTATTAATATGATATTTAAATGCTTAGTCAAAACTCTGTAGTTTGTATTATAGGGCACAAGACAATCTTTAAAAGCCAGAGTTTATCTTATTCTATAGTTAATCTTATTCTACATTATAAGGTGTACATTTTTACAATTATACTAAAAGGCCTTTTACTTGCTAAAAAAGTATAAACTAGCAATCACAGGACAGAAGCCATGTAAACTGTATTAGATTGTTTCAGCAAAGTTTGTAACATATATTGCTTTGCTGAATTTAGAGACCTTAGAATTTTTGTATCAAATATAACACAGTAGGTTTCATAGGGTTAATTACAGGAGCTTTCTAAGCCATTAATTATTACTTAATTAATTTTTACCTGTTTTTGTGAGTTAATATTGCTGACTTCTTCACTTTATGGTAACATATAGCTTTAGAGGCATTCTACAGTTGTGACTGCTCAGGAAAAAAAAAAAATGTTGTCATGTCCTGATGAAGACATGAAAAGCTAACATGAAATGCCCTTCACAGCCCAATTATCTTCTGCCATGTGGATTTTCAACTAGAAAAAAAAAAAAAAAAAAAAAAAAAATTATATTGGGCAGAACTTTTATCCATTGTGAATTGATTGGATTGTGAAAAGTGAACAATGCGTGAATCGAGCCAGGTGGCTGGATGGGAGGGGGTGGAAAATAAGAGGGATTCTTAGAGGGATAGTTCACCCAAAAATGAAAATTCTGTCATCATTGTACAGGATCATCATCAACCCTCAGCTTGTTCCAAACCTATATAAATGTCTTTGTTCTGCTGTACACAAAGGAAGATAATTGGAACCAATAAGATCTCGCCCCCATTGACTTCCATAGTATTTATTTTTCCTACTATGGTAGTCGGAGATCTGAGATCTGATTCGTTACTAACATTCTTCCAAATATCATCCTTTGTGTACAGCAGAACAAAGACGTTTATATAGACAACCTGAAGGTAAATAAATGATGACAGAATTTGTATTTTCTGGAACAACAGGAGAAACTTTAATAATTTGTCACGCTTCTGATCCATCCATAGTTGTCCTGAACTGAATCCATGAAGTCTGACCTTTTCTTGACAAGTGACTGCTTGATTTAGTTGAGCAATAAAATCAGCTATTGGATGGGGTATGCGCTAAAATCGGCTAATGGGGGGTGGGGGATGTATCACGCTCAATAAATTGACAATTGGAGGTCTCTGATAAAATGTGGTTACAGAAATAAATTGCATAGTCTAGTATTTGGCTGTGATCGCAACATGCCCATCACTTTGAGAGGCAACCAGTCACCCTTATTTAGAATGAAATTGCTTTTTTTTTCTTGAGGCCACTGATCTCCATGTTAGAGCAAATATTTAGCACAACAATTGTAAACTAAAGCAATAAGCCCAGAGAAGCAGTGGTTTACAGTGAATTTAGAACAGCTAAGGGGCATTGTTCGGAATGGATTGACTAAACCCCCCTTTAGCTGTTCTAAATTTACTGTTAATCACAGCTTCACAGGGCTTATTGCTTTTATAAAATGGTTATTCCACATACCTGGCAAGGTTTATTTTCTTAAACCTTGCAGTGGCGCAGTAATACTGATGTAATGCAGTCACAGGTGTATGTTTTTAGAGTAATTTACAACGGCTTCGAACCCGCCTCAACCAATAATAATCAAAGACTGGAATTACCCATTTTATAAACTGTGTTATACAAACATTATACCTTAAAGGGTTAGTTCACCCAAAAATGAAAATTCTGTAATTTATTACTCACCCTCATGTCGTTCCACACCCGTAAGACCTTTGTTTATCTTCAGAATGCAAATTAAGACATTTTTGTTGAAATCCGATGGCTCAGTGAGGCCTCCATAGGGAGCAATGACATTTCCTCTCTCAAGATCCATTAATGTGTCAAAATCATATTTAAATCAGTTCATGTGAGTACAGTAGTTCAATATTAATATTATAAAGCGACGAGAATATTTTTGGTGCGCCAAAAAACAAAATAACGACTTATATAGTGATGGCCGATTTCAAAACACTGCTTGTTTCAAAACAAGCTTCAGAGCGTTATGAATCAGTGTGTCGAATCAGCGGTTTGGAGCGCCAAAGTCACGTGATTTCAGCAGTTTGGCAGTTTGACATGCGATCCGAATCACTGATTCGACACAAAAGATTCATAACACTCCAAAGCTTAGCAGTGTTTTGAAATCGGCCATCACTAAATAAGTCATTATTTTGTTTTTTTGGCGCACCAAAAATATTCTCTTCGCTTTATAATATTAATATTGAACTACTGTACTCGCATGAACCGATTTAAATATGTTTTTAGTACATTAATGGATCTTGAGAGAGGAAATGTCATTGCTCCAGTGAGGCTATGGAGGCCTCACTGAGCCATTGGATTTGAACTAAAATGAACGACGTTCTCACAGGTGTGGAACGGCATGAGGGTGAGTAATAAATGACAGAATTTTCATTTTTGGGTGAACTAACCCTTTAAGTAGCATATAAATTTACATCATAAATATATTTGAACTAAGATTACACATGAATTGTTTGAAGGTTTTATCTTCTTATTTCTGCTATAATATAAATTAACATCATAAATGTAGCATATAAATTTACATCATAAATATATTTGAACTAAGATTACACATGAATTGTTTGAAATTTCTTATTTCTGCTATAATTATGAATGTTGCTTCAACAGTTATTGAGTGGAGGAAATATAAACACGATTTCTTAAATTTATGCATAATTTTAGTTTGATTTGTTTAATGTATTAATAATAATATATACTTTTGAATAATAATAAGTCATCATAGCTTTTTGTGAAAGAAAAAAGGTCTGCAAAGGTACAAAGATCAAAGTGCACAATATATGTTATTAAAGTTATTGTCTCCCAAAAGAAAGAACCGATTCTGAACTGCCTGAAAAGAATTCCCGCCTAACTTCCTACACAAACCTATAGGTCTGTAACAAATTTGCATAATGGCAGCCTATGGTTTTCATTTGCTGCCTGCAATCAGCGTTTACTTTGACCAGCCCTCAAACACTGTAGTTGTACCTGAGACTGGAAGAGTTTGGTTCGTGCTGTCAGCATGTCGAGAAGACGCTGTTTTCTGCACTTTCAAAGGATGAGGACTCTGATACGGCAAAACCAACGCTATCATTACTGTTCATATCACTGTGTAAACAAGTGATGAGGAAGCCTCCTGAGCTAATATATATATATATATATATATATATATATATATATATATATATATATATATACTTGTTTGAACTAACTCAAGCACTCATTTAACATTCAGAAAAATAACAGGCAGCAGTGAGTGGCCTTTAACGCATCTCTGGCCTCCATTTGGTTCGACTGTATGGCATCTGTGATATTATGTTACTAAGGGACACCCACTTAATGATATATGATTACTAAGAGCACTTTCTCTCATAGACACACAAAACTAGCCCATCTTTTCTATTGTTGTCAGCATTGAATAACAATGCCCTTACAAAAGAAGCTTGACTTAAACCATGATCCTTGAGGATTGAGGCAATACATAGAATGAGTTCCTCAAAAGGAGACTCCAGTATTCCCATCATTAAGAGCTGCAGTGCTCTTCTGCAGTCACACATACATTGCGTGAATAACCGCAATATGTTGTTTAAAGAAATAGATTAATCGTTGTGTTAGTATGCTGCAGAAATAGAGCCTGCTGCAGACAGACGGACAGACATTAATTACACAGGGTCACACCCCTCGCACGGGTCGCGTGAGAAAGCTGATAATCATCAGCAGCAGCAGCATCCAGTGCACGAGCACAGCATCCATGAGCAGCTGGAACCGCCGCTTTCTCTCTCAAACACACACTTCAGTGTTGAAATGTCCCATGTTGAAGGAATTTCTCTCAGTCTTAGGGATATTCATAGATTGGCAGAGGCGGATAGCGTCTTTCTTTGCGGCGGTTGTCATAATAACTACAGCTGCAGGAGACGCGATGTGGCTGATGCGGGTCCTTCGTTCCGCACGGCCGCGCTTCTCTCTCTCTCATTCTTCTTTTTCTCTCTCATCCCTTCCTCTCCTCTTCAGCTTTGCGTCGTTACTAGCAGAGCTGCGCCATGGTTTGGCCGCAGGGGAGGTATCAGAGAAAAAGAGATGCGCTGGGGAAAACGAGTCGGCTCATTGTACAGGATCATGTGCTCGCATGTTATTGCTCCATATGCAGCAACTTTGTGCAGATTTCATTTATAGATTTAATCACGATTTTATTCTAAGGTGAGGATTAAGCTGCACTAAAAGCAAAAAACAAAGAAATAGAGGGAAAAGAATGTGTTTTGGATGTCAGTTAATGCATATAAGTGGGAATTTGTTGCAGTAATGATGCGGGTAATGCTTTAGATTGGATGTCATTAACAATGGGGAGACCTCAAGCAATGGTGTTGTTGATAATACTGGGAATCCCAATGGAGGCTTGTAAATGAGAATATAGAAAGCAATTGATTTGTTTAAGGTCTGGCTGTGGTTGTTATGGAATAAAAGAATCCTGTATAAATGCGGTCACATACTCCATTCACTTCCTTCCTAATGCAAAAGAGTGGAAAATGCAAAACTTTATTAATTAAAAGTGCATTTGAAGTTATAGGTGTTATGGGCATAGGCACCGATTTATGTTTCTGCTGGTGGGTGCCTAGTATATACACTACATTGCCAAAGGTTTTGGGACACCTGCCTTTACATGCACATGAACTTTAATGACATCCCATTCTTAATATGTAGGGTTTAATATGGAGTTGTCCCACCCTTTGCAGCTAGAACAGCCTCAACTCTTCTGGGAAGCCTTTCCACAATGTTTAGGAGTGTGTTTATGGGAATTTTTGACCATTCTTCGAGAAGCACATTTGTGAGGTCAGGCACTGATGTTGGCGAGAAGACCTGGCTCACAGTCTCCGCTCTAATTCATCCCAAAGGTGTTCTATGGGGTTGAGGTCAGGAATCTGTGCAGGCCAGTCAAGTTCCTCCACACCAAACTCACTCATTCATGTCTTTATGGACCTTGCTTTGTGCACTGGTGTGCAGTCATGTTGAAACAGGAAGGGACCATCCCCAAACTGTTCCCACAAAGCTGGGAGCATGAAATTGTCCAAAATGTCTTGGTATGCTGAAGCATTAAGAGTTCCTTTCACTGGAATTAAGGGGCCAAGTCCAACCCCTGAAAAACAACCCCACACCATAATCCCCCCTCCTCCAAACTTTACACTTGGCACAGTGCAGTCAGGCAAGTGCCGTTCTCCTGGCAACCGCCAAACCCAGACTCGTCCATCGGATTGCCAGACAGAGAAAGGTGATTGGTCACTCCAGAGAACACGTCTGCACTGCTCTAGAGTCCAGTGGTGGCGAGCTTTACACCACTGCATCCGACGCTTTGCATTGCACTTGGCGATGTAAGGCTTGAATGCAGCGGCTCGGCCATGGAAACCCATTCCATGAAGCTCTCTACACACTGTCCTTGAGCTAATCTGAAGGCCACACGAAGTTTGGAGGTATGTAGCTATTGACTCTGCAGAAAGTTGGCGCATGCGCTGAACCCGCTCTGTGATTTTACGTGGCCTACCACTTCGTGGCTGAGTTTCTGTTGTTCCTAATTACTTCCACTTTGTTATGATATCACTAACAGTTGACCATGGAATATTTAGTAGTGAGGAAATTTCATGAATGGATTTATTGCACAGGTGGCAACCTATCACGATACCACGCTTGAATTCACTGAGCTCCTGAGAGTGACCCATTCTTTCACAAATGTTTGTAGAAACAGTCTGCATGCTTAAGTGCTTGATTTTATACACCTGTGGCCATGGAAGTGATTGGAACACCTGAATTCAATGATTTGGAGGGGTGTCCCAATACTTTTGGCAATACAGTCTCAGACCCATGCTAAATCTTCATATTCCCATGTGGTCTAGTGGTAGAACTTTTGCTATGCGAGTCAGATATTCCTGGTTTTAATCATCAGTGGTTCTAATCCGCCCTCGTTTTTTTTTCCTCAATAAGACCAAAGATGTTCATTAATGATTGTATATAAAGAGATAAGAGCAGGGACACTTTTGTGTGTATTTTGTTAATGATTTCATTGGAAAGAATAGAGAGTTGCCACAACACCATTAGCGGTTGTTTGAAGAAGTTTGAGTTTGAGCGTGCGTCCAGTTGAGAGCGAGAGTGAAGGAAATCCACCTGCGAGCTGAAAGATTTGTGCTTGTGCATTACTTGAATGCGCTCTCTACATTTTTCATTAACATAGCGCAATAGAAACGGCCTCAAATAAACTATAAACAGGTGAAGATAATCATGTCTGAAAGCTGCAATTGATTTTTCATTGGTTAAATCAATGGACAATATCTCGTATTTTTCCGTGGGCGCTCGACCATTTCCGTGTGTGCTCGAGCCCTCGCACCTTAAACATTAATGACACAGATGGCAGCAGGTATTATTAGGCTGCTGTCACTTTAAGTTCTCATGGACAGATCCAATAAACTGATACACATCGGATTTTCCACCAAATGTTTATGTGGATACTTCGCTCAATGGGCATTTTGACATAATAGTGTGTGTCAGCGCAAATACCACATCAAGTTATTTTTTATTGCCTATTATGCTTAATAACTCTTTTTAACATCATATTCGCTGTCGGGAATCTGGTTGTTTGTGAATGGAATCTGTTAGTGTGTTGTCTTGGTCACATTGCAGCAATCCACACACTATAGGAACATAACTGTTAAATATGATTTATTATTATTATGTTAGTAGTCTCTAACATTTTGAAAATCAGATAAGATTTTAAAAATCTTTTAGTGTGGGCCAGCCTTCAGAGACAAAATTGGTGATAGTGTACAACAAATCATCTATTATTTCACTGTTTTTTTTAAACCTTTTGTTGGTGAAACAAGAATTTATCAAGTTATATCAGTTGATTATGAAAAAAGGCCCTGTAATACTTTTATGCATCAAAGATGGAATGTCTATGGCAGGAAAAACAAAATGTAAAAAATCTTCTGGATTGTTTCAGATCTGACTCATGACCTTTTTCTATCTTGCAATGGCTGAAACAACTTTCATTAGTATTCTCCTATTAGCTCTGAGAACCTGTAGGCAGAGGCTGATAAAATTCAAGTTTTTCTGTAACAAGAACAATACAGTATATGCCTGGAGAGGACATGAAGGATTCAATCCACTTATGTTTTTGTCAAATCCTTATAATTGCAAGTGAAATATTTGCTGACAGGACCATTTGTGCATTTGAGCTGACCACACATAAGCTTTATTGAAAACATGTTTTTGAAAGGATGTTGCTAAGGGTGCTAATCTCCTAGTATTAACTTGTTTGCTGCCTACAGTAACTCATCCTGGACTGTTGCTAAGGACATAAATGACACATCAAATAATAAGTCTGGTTGAGGAGAGGTTGCTTTCATATAGCTACAAGACGTAAACAGACAAATAGAGTATATATATGTATGTGTGTGTACTTGAAGTGGGCCGGTACTCTTCTATATTTTAATCTGTAGCGTACCCTCACTTTTTCTTGCGTACCGGCACTTCTCACATGAGTGGCACGCGAATCACCAGCGCGCTCCAAAAGTGTGATAAGATTTGCTCGACCTGTTTCTATTGTGACGCTGATGATAAAATGTGCAACTAATTTGAATTCTATTGAGAATGCACTGTAAAAAAAAATCCTGTAAAATTTACGGTAAAAAAACGGCAGCTGTGGTTGCCAGAACTTTACCGTAAAAAATAGGGTAGCAACATTATAGGTTTTACAGGACCGCACTTAGTTTACTGTCTATTTTACAGTATAATTTAAAGGTTTATATTGTAATAATTACGGTTCATAACTGTTTATTTTACACACTGTAAAAAAAAAAAAACGGCAACTGTGGTTGCCAGAAATTTACTGTAAAAAAATACGGTAGCAACATTTTAGGTTTTCCAGATTTAACTTAATGTTAGAGTAAAACAATGTAATCCATTAATTATGGATCAGTTATATTAGCGCGTGAGTTAAAGGGGACGCGCGCTAAATCGGTGCATAGTTAACGATGCCCCAAAATAGGCAGTTAAAAAAATTTATTTAAAAAAATCTATGGGGAATTTTGAGCTGAAACTAAACAGACACATTCAGGAGACACCTTAGACTTATATTACATCTTGTAAAAACTGGTTCTAGGGCACCTTTAAATGTACCATTAGATCTATTACAGTTATTCACCGTATATAGTACGTAAACTTTATGTAAACCAATTAAATGTTTTTCACTGTAGCATTTTTACAGTCTTTTACCGTTAAAATCACGATCATTTAGATAATCTGTTAAGGGAACAGATTTTTCACCAAAGATTTATATTGCAACTGTGGCATGTTTTAGCTATAATTTCTAAATGTGTAGTTTGTTATTTTTCATAACAAAGAGTTATTGGAATTAAGTGGTTACTTGGTACCTACCAAAAGTGATGCAAGGAAGGACCACTGATGAACCCACTAACCTGGCAAATCCAGCTGTACAATGACCTGGTAAACATGACTTCAGAGGTTGTATAACATCAGCCAATCAGATTAGAGCTTGCCAGATCAAGAAATTGCTTTCCAGTTTTGGGTGCAATATAGCAGACGGCTAACTTTTCACCAAGTTAATGATAAAATGTGCAAGAAAAGATCCTATAATCTTATATTGAATTGATAACCACCTAGCAACCATTCAGAATGCCCAAGCAACCACACACAAAAATCCCTTCAGAAAACCTTGGCAAAAACCACTCAGGGTTCATTTCCATGATTTAATGGAATAAGGGGAATTATTTTTGGAAGACATGGAATGATTTAAATTGTTTAGCCATACATATAAAAGAGAGTGGAGACATGTTTCCCTACAGTACTGTTTATGTGATTGTATAATTTGTACCTTTGTTATCCTATTCTAGGATTCTCCGTCCAGCGCAGACATTCAGTAAAGCAGCTTACTAAAATACACATTGTGCCAGGAAACCTGAAAATTGCTCAGTAAGCTGCAAGTTCCAACTCTGTTTGGCATGATTAAAAAAAATCTAACACGGAAGCTTAGAGAGATTTACAAAACCTCAACCTGAGCACAGTGAAAACAAAACAGAATGTTTCTCGCAACCGTTGGATGTGATCGTGGAGGCAATGTAAATCCACAACAAATGTATGGCATATGGTTGATATTAATCCAATTTGCAATGCTCGCAAATACAAAAGTGTGAATGCTGAGTAACACTGAGGTGTGCAGTCACTTTTGTTTAGTCTTTATCCAGATAGCTGAGCTTTAGGGCCATTAGATAGACAGGCAGTGTGTGTGAGAAAGGTGTATATAATTTCTATGAAGTGTTAATGCTGGCTAAATGAATCTCAGACGTGTGTTACTGTGTGTGCGTGTGTGTGTGTGCTTGTATTGTTATCCAGGGCACACACTGCCTTGGGCACCTTAAGATTTACATCAAGAAAAATATGTTTTATCTGGAAGTGGTGAGTAATTCAATGCACAGGTGAAAGGTCAGAAGTCAAGGAGGAACCAGAAAATCACAATCGCTATGTAATGAGGAAGAGATGAATAAGGATTAAGTGCTGAGAGAAGAGAAAAAAGAGAGCTACTATAGACAGCCCTGCAGAGTCAACAGACTCATAATGAATATTAATGCTTACATTTCTGTGGTTTTGGGTGAACGATAAACAGTCATCAGGACTGTAAATACCATGGGAGTTTAGTTATTTTTCTGTCAGACATCCTGGTCACAAAAACAATGGGACAAAAAGTGATCCGAATCATCAACCTGGTTTAGTGCAGGTTAGCAGAGTTCCTCCAAGGTCATTAAGGGCATCTGCCACATTCACAGCTTGAACTGAATTGGCTGCTTTATTCTAGGATGCTGAGTGAATGGAGGCCATTAGATGCTGCAGGACCCTATTATCATTTCTTCAACTTCAGTGACATTTAATAATAATTGCCAGTCATTATCAAATCAGTCATACGGTCAGTAGGAGTTGCTTAGTGTGTTTATCTTCAAAGAGCATTTGAAAAAGAAAAAAAAAATCTATTTAGTTATCAATTTATTCAATTTCCTGTATGCTAGAGTCTCTGTTTGATCCACACATTCCATTTCCATTTTGATGGAAGTCCATTCTGCCTCAGAGCTTAAAAAAAGGTAATGGTGACAATATTTCTCACAGTTAGGACTTTATTTATTGTAACTGCGACTTCATATGATTTAATATTTTACAATTGCAACTTTGTTTCTAGGAAATGCGACTTTATTTGTCTTTATATCTCACAATGGACCCTTTTCATGGACTGTGATGATGCCTTTTAACGGTCATCAGCATCGTAAATCTTGCAAAGTTTTTTATATTTTCATTTTTTTTTTAAATGTATATACATTTATAACACTATACTTAGTATTGTATTACCGTTTCATCAAATTACAAAAAACTAGTTAACGGTTTTGTTAGGGTGTTTCTAATACAGCGTCTGTGGAAGTGATGGTAAAGTTGACATCTTTCTCTCTTCTGACTGCCGTTCTCAATCTCTCTCTACAATCTCTATTTCTTTTCATCTTTTTGAAAGTTGTGAAAACACTGTTGTTAAGTTTTTCTTTTTCTATTTAAGAAAATAGGAACACAAAAAATATATTTAATGAAGTCTCTCATTCACCACTATAGAATTTTACCCAACTATAATGACTTCTGATTCCTAGAAACCCGGAAATGTGAAAAGGGTCTGTTGCAAGTTTGTTTTCATTATTGCGGCTTTATATCTTGCAGTTTGACTTTATATCTACAATTTTGTCATTATTTCTCATAATTGTAACTTAATATATCATAATTATGGCTTCATAATATAGGCCTAATATATCTTGAAATGTGACTTTATATTGTTCAATTTTATCAGTATTTCTCATAATTGCAACTTCATATCTCCCAGTGTGCATTTTCACTCACACTTTATAGTTCACAACTGCAACTCTGTTTCTAGGAATTTCAACTTTAATAAATCTTATATCTCACAGTTTTGACTTTATTATTGTGACTTTATCTCTCACAATTGTGGCCTTATTTCTCACAATCGCAGACTTACTGTATGTCTCACAATGCAACTTTATGTTTTATCTCACCATGATCATTTCTCTTCTGAGGTGGAAACAAGCTTTCATATCATATAGCAATCGTGCTTCTCAAAAAAATAAATAAATTAGAAATTAAAAGTTAAATGAAACCTTTATTATGTGTGCGCAGATCCCCACACTCCTCTTTTAGACGTGTGCTCCACCTTACTTTGCAGCCAAGTTTCATTCCGGTCAACCTCTGCATATTCACATCAGTAAATACATATATATGCTTAAAAAGATATATATATCTTCATAATGTCTGGCTCCTGATGTTGACAAAGACAGTGAGTGATCACTAAAGGGACAGAATAAAATGGCTGACGTTAGTGTATCAGTAGGTCAGTGTGTCACAATGTTAGCCATCACTCCAGAGACCACAGACAGAGAGATCAACTAACAGTTCCCCTCTCAAATATCTAATTGTAATGCTTTCTATTTCTTCATCCTCATTGTATAACACAAACATCAGGCACATCTTTGGTTGCACTAATTATTCTAGTAATGCATGAGACCTTCATACACAAATAGCCAATAGTCTTTCATTTTACATCACAGCTATGAAACATGATTTGCTACTTCCTATTTGCATTATGCTTTTTTACATTTTCAACTTTCACTCAAAAAAAAAAGACCTTTCACTGTTGTTAGTTTCACTCAAACCATCCTTGTTCACAGTACTTGAACTCATGTACAGTACCTACATGAACTTAATTTAACTGAGTTGTTCCTACTAAAATGCGTATTGTCAGCTTTACTTAATAAGTGTTTGGTTAGACAACTTAACATTGCTGAGTGAAACGCACAAATTAATGTTGACATAACTAACTGGGTGGGTCCGTAGTTCCCAGCATGCTTTGTAAGGGACTGCATTAAGAGAGTAAATTTAGGGGTTAAAGTGTTATTTTATGTGTTTTTCAGTAAAGGGAAAGATGTTGTTAGTTTATGTTAGTGTTTAATGTTAAGTTATGTTGGACATTTAGAGGGGTTTCTGTAATGTTTTTGAATTGAATTTGCCTGTGTTTAGACTGTGATCCTCATTTGCGTATGTTTATAGGATGAAATTCCTGTTCTCAATTCAATTGAGTTTGTTCAATGAGTTTTTTTTTTTCAGTGCATTTAGAGCAAATATTTTTTGAGTGCATTTTGTAGAGAAAATAGTTCATTTAATAAGGTAAATTAAGTCAATACGTGTTCACCTTAAACTGCACATATAAATATTATGTAACAGTGACAAATTAAAATGATTCATATTTACTCAAAGAAATTTGAAAATTGTCAGCTTTACTTGAATTTCTTTTGTTTATATGACTAAATTGTTATTTGCACATATTACTCAATTTAGTTACATGGAACCACTTGACACTGCTTTTTTAGGTAAATCCAGCATTTTTTTTTTTTTTTTTTTTTTTTTTTTGAGTGTTCTTAAAGGGTTAGTTCACTAAAAAACGAAAATTCTGAAATTAATTGCTCAATTCATGTCGTTCAAAACCAGTAAAACTGACAGTCTATGCAACTACCACTTTCAAGCCCAGAAAGGTAGTAAAGACATCAAAACGTATTGTTACCACAAGAGCAGATGTTGTTAAGTGAATGAACATTAGAGATTAATATTTTGTAAATAAAGTGGTAAATTATGGTTTGTTTGTTTTTTGTTGTTTTTTTGCGCAAACAAAGCACTTCATAAAATTGAGGTTAAACCATTGGAGTCACATGGATTACTTTAATGATGTCTTTACCTTTCTGGAGCTTGGAAGTGGTAGTTGCGTAGCCTGTCTACGGAGGGACAGAATGCTCTCAGATTTCATTAAAAAGATCTTCATTTGTGTTCTGAAGCTAAATGAACGTTTTTGGGGTTTGGAACGACACAAGGGTGAGTAATTAATGACAGATTTTCATTTTTAGTTGAACTAACCCTTTAAGTGTGTAATGTTTCTGTCTGCAAAGTTATAAAATACACTCCAAAGGGAGTTATTCCTCTATCAACAAGACAGCAAGCACGGTTTCGGGACTCCCTGAAATGCCCTGGGAACTTACACCACAGAATATCCCTCATTTAAATAATTCCTGCCCAATATGCAAAAAAGGGGCTGAGGCTTTGCTTTAACAGTGAGTTGAAACTCATGATTATTTCCTAAACATGAAAAGACCAATCACAACACAATGGCCCAGCTGACCAGGGGCTTCATAGAGACTGGTACTATACAGAGTGTTTCAGACAAACTGGGAAGAGAGGTGCTGCAATAATGTAAAATATGTGAAAAATAATGTGTTTTTTTTTTTTTTTTTTAAATCAAGCATGCACATCTATTCTAGTAGAATCCCCCAAAACAGAATAAAGGCTTTAATTGTTTAAGGGCATAATAGGTCCCCTTTTAGGAGGACATCATCTGCTCTGAAATCAGTTTAATAGCATATTTCAATCTCATATTTATCCACAATGATTAATTAATTAAAATTAATTAGTGCAACAAGTGCATCTACAACCATTACACCATCTCTGAAAAAGAAAGGTCACCAACACCAAAATCCTTTGTATATATCCCACATAATTAGCACAGTGTAAGGTTACACACTCGAGCCCATGTCAGGGCTGACTATGAAAGAATATTACTCATTTAATAATGTGAGAAATCACCCTGAGACCAAAGCTGTATTTAAGCTTAATTAGCACAGGGCCTTCAGTAATTAAGTTTCTGTGGAATCAGGATTAGTCTGTGTAAGGAAGGAGAAAAATAAATAAATAAAAGGATAGGATTCGTTAATCATTCAGAGAGAGGCCTGAATACAGGTGACCTGTTTTCCACTGAATCTGTTTTATCCCATCATTTTTTAAGTGATGGACTGCATAATTATTTAATTCTGTTATTAGGGCACTTATGAAGTGGGCCGATACATGAGAACTTATGGAATCTATAACAATGTTATGCTACAGTGGTTGGTGGAAAGATAAATAGTTTGTCACTTTCTTTTCTGTTTACTTGAATTCCTGTTTAACTCTCCCTTGCCACCTCCACATGTAGTCTCCTTCTCTCTCTTTCTCTATTGTTGTAGTGTTTTACCAGTAGGTCAAGCTGCGCTTATAATGAAAGAACAGCATGAATGTAGGCAGGTGAATGGTGTTGGGATCTGATTCAATTATGCTTTCAGTGCAGTCATTTTCTGTTGTTGATGGCTCTAACCATTTGCTCTCATTGCTAGTGTTTCTCTAAGTTGCCTTTCGATCACAATAATCTTCACAGTGAACAGTGGCAGGAAATTACTGTGATGGAGCATAACGTCTTGTACCTGTAGAGATTAACTGTAATAAGGATGTCCAGTGATATGTGTCAAGGTTCCCAGGGTGCACTGCTGCAGCATTTTTTTTTTTTTATTAATACATATATATATATATATATATATATATATATATATATATATATATATATATATATATATATATATATATATATATATATATATATATATATATGTATACTATTCACTGGTTTATTTTGCTGTTGCTTAATTAGGTACTCCATGCTAGTAACAGGTTAGACCCTTTTGCCTTCAGAACTGCCTTAATTCTTAGTGGCATAGATTCAACAAGATGCTGGAAACATTCCTCAGAGATTTTGGTCCATATTGACATGATAGCATTATGCAGTTGCTGCAGATTTGTTGGGTCCACATCCATGATGCAAATATCCTGTTCTACTAAATCCCAAAGGTGCTCTATTGGATTGAGATCTGGTGACTGTGGAGTCCATTTGAGTATAGTGAACTCACTGTCATGTTCAACTAACCAGTCTCAGATCACTTCAGCTATGGTGCATTATCCTGTTGGATAGATTGGTACACTGTGGTCATATAGAGATGGACATGGTCAGCAGCAATACCCAGGTACACTGTGGTGTGTAAACAATGCTCAGTTGGTACTACAGGGCCCAAAGTGTGCCGAGAAAATTTCCCTCAAACTATTACATCACAAGCAGCAGTCTGAACCACTGATACAAGGCAGGATGGATCAATGCTTTCATGTTGTTTACGCCAAATTCTGACCCAAATGTCACTCGTCAGACCAGGCAATGTTTTTCCAATCTTCTATTGTCCAATTTTGGTGAGCCAGTGTAAATTGTAGGCTCAGTTTCCTGTTCTTAGCAGACAGTAGTGTCACCCGGTGTGTCTTCTGCTGCTGTAGCCCATTTGCTTCAAGGTTCATTCTTCATCAAGGCATTTTCGCCCACAAAACTGCCACACACTGGATATTTTCTCTTTTTTTGGACCATTCTCTGTAAACCCTAGATTGTCGTGAATGAAAATCCCAGTAGATCAGCAGTTTCTGAAATACTCAGACCAGCCCACCTGGCACCAACAACCATGTCACCTTCAAAGTCACTTAAATCATCTTTCTTCCCCATTCTGATGCTCAGTTGAACGTTAGCAGATAGCCATGGCTGTGTTTGAAATCGCCCCCCTATACACTCATTCACTACTCCCTACATTTCTAATAGTCCACTTGAAGGAGTGAATAAAAACAAATGAGTGAATTCAGACACTGAGTGTGCTTGAAGGGCTGCTACTTTTGCATAGCGAACACTCAGTATTGATCATCTATCAACTCTTCAGAAAGGATATTTTCCGTGGTCACAGAAAAAATAACTCTTTCTTAGCATTTAGCTGTGATCGTAATCGTTATCATTGACATTGGTTAATAAGCAAGTCAGATTCAACTCGCAAGAATGTGCACACGTTTTATTTAACTAAATCACAAACACATAAACTAAACACACACAGACATTCACAAATCACGCATACATAGGAAATGAGAGAGTGGAAATGAATTTGAACCATAGCATAACAGGGGAATGAAGTTATGAAAAGAGCCATTTAACTAGCTGGAAGAACCATCAGTTTCTCACTATAAAGCACCTTTGTTAAGAAAGGTATTCACAACTTAATACTAAATCACCGTTTAGTGTTCAAATGTACGATACTTGCAAATGCCTTACCTGTTGAGGACCATCCGGATCTGCAGGCTCAGGAGAAATTCTTGATGGTTCGGTCTGATAGTGCTGAAGGTGTAATCAATATCTTCTGCATTGAATGAGAAATGACGATGAACTTGCACTGTTGAAGAAGAACAAAAGAGCTGCGTAATCTGCATGGGGGCTTTTTAACCTCTACAGAAGTCACACCTTTGAGTTTTGGCTTGTTTTTCATGAGGGAAGTAAGCTAGCAGTTTGTGTCCATTTATACTCTGATAAATATAACCAACATACAATGCATTCTATGAGTAGGTAATGTCCACCAAAATGTGAGTCATTAAACAAGGAGTAATTTGATACGAGACACCACCTAGAAGGCTATATTATCTAACAGTTCTATTATTAGACATGCATAACACTATACAATATACAAAATAACAATATATGAACAGCAGATTGACAGATTTGTCAATGAATTAGTGGCAAGGACTCCATTTCTATGGACCGAATGTATGATTTTTGTGGGGGCGCATTCCAGAGTCTTGAAGACTGACTTTTACAATTGTGTGTTTGATTGATTCAGATGCTACATCTGCTATATATTTAAGGGTTATCAATCAATTAAAGTGTTTAAATGAATAATTGATAATTTATTGCACCTAATACTTAAATTTGTAATCATAAATGTTTGCACACTGAACCCCCAAATGAATGTATATATCAACATAATAAACATAAAATAAATACATTTGTTTAGTCTTTTTACCAAGTACTATCATGAATAATATTGTATCAACACCAATACTGATAATGGTTCCTCAATTAAATGGATTTTCAGATTCTGTGAATAATTATAGCCATTCTACATTATATTTTACAACTATCATTTTAAAATTGAATAGGCCAAAACTGCAAATTATCAGATTGCTTTTAACTGATAATTTAGTAACACATATTACAGAACATGATCAATCTTACAAATTATATAACAAACTTCCAACAACCTATTATAGTAACGGCTGTATTAGCTTATCTCTGCTAATGTTTAATGTGAAATAATTGCTGAAGATGCTTTTCAGTTTTACTGCATTTGCTCTCTTTGTGTGAGCTGTCTGTTTTTTATTACATCAAAGATTGTTTTGTTGTAAATGTTACAGCATTACTGGATAAACCCTTAGATAATTTTGTTATATGCAACATCAGTATTGAACGTTTTGTTACTTATTTCTGCATTCTGTTAAATGGGTTTCTCAGTAACGGCTGTGTGCATTTGCACTTGCGGGCACCCATTTTCCTTAACTGTTAATAAAAAGGTTATATTGTTTCTGTACTATCACATATTAGATTGCCATATAGTGTAGATTGCATGTTACGATCATGTTTAGTCAATCTAATGATTGGCTTAGTTTCTCCTTGTACCACAGTGCAACCCATTAAGTTCTGTAACACTATTATATTGGCTTGGAAAAAAATAATTAGAAGTAAACAAGATCCAAATTCTTAGCAACACTAATTGCCATAATGGTAACTTCTAATTAAACTGTTTTTCCCCAGTAATTTAGGAAGTAGAAATAGACTGCATTAATTAAAGGTACAATTTGTGATATTTTTTTCCGCTAGAGGTCGCTAGAAGCCTATTAAAAACAAAGGCGTAGTTTGATGACGCCAAGTTTTAGAGCGGAAACTTGGGACATGTGGTCTCCATCTCAACGGACGGTGCAAAAGAATAGGGATTGGAGTCTTGAAGAACTCATGTTCGTGGATGCGATTATTAACGTTACTGTAGTATGAAGCAGAGCAGGACTGAGTGTTGTGGGAGCTGAACGAGGAGCTGGAGCGATTGATCAACACACGCCTCACGAGCAGCGGGACTTTTATTATGACACAGTCGCCGGCGCCTCTTCCGCTTTTCCGGTCATGAGTTTACGGGAGCTGTCCTTGTCGACAGAACCAGCGGCAGATGGTAAACAGTAATTATGTTCCATAAATAAGTAACACAATCCACCATAAAACATGCAAGAAGTAAATAAGGAACTGCTTGAAGCAAGCTAGTGGTTTGCTGGACGCTAGACACTACTTCTGCATTTGTCCACGGCACTGTTGTCATGTGGTTTCTATGTCAGTAAAGGCGGTAACAAAGGCGGTAACTGACGTCATTGACAGGTGACTGCACTGCCCCGTGTCACTGTTTAGAAAGGGAATTTTCTCATGATTTACAAGTAGTTGAAAACATTAAAGATATTGTTAGTAATCAGCTGGACAAAATATATAACACTATCCTGGTGGTTTTTGGATATTTTACTGCAAAAATCTTACATATTGTACCTTTAAATGAGTAAATTCCTCAAATTATTTTTACATTCATTTTTTTTTAATTTAATTTAGATTGTAGCCACATACTCTTCCAATAACAACATATATGCACTGCTTTTACTTTTCCTATTTGAGTCTCAAAGCATACTGCTGCTATAATTTCCTTGTATCTCCTTCTCTCTCCAGCAGCAGATGGAGTTCCCGTGCAGAAGGATGGGGAACAGGTAAGAGAGCTGCCGATTACACCAACATTCATACTAAATTAACCAAATCTCTCAACAGCGCTGACACACTATGACACCCCACACCACAAATTCCTGTTTAGGGGAAAATAGCATCCTGCTCCAAGATGGAGGCCAAGGTGTCCAGAACAGGAAGAGATTATCTCAGTTAGGGAAGTGAGCCAGCTCTCCTCCGTAACCGCAGAAAAGCATTGCTAGCACATTAGCCTAGTTAACAGCATGTATGCTTACCAGAACTGGCTCGTAGTTTTTTTCTGTTCTAGTCGTTAGCATTTATTTTTGGTTAAGTTTATGTGTTCCAATGCCTCACATTCTTAAGAACCGACCCAGAAAGCAGGCTTATAGTATTTGCCTTCAGCTGCAGTGACACTGACTGATTCTGGGTCTGTGCTTAAGGGTAAGATGATTTTGTTCAGTGGATGCTTAGTATTACAAATGACACATCACATTGCTTGCTTTTAGTTCTTCGTCTACTCTGGCCTCTGTCTTCATACATACTATTTGAACGAGTAAGCACATTCATTTTATCTCACACAAAGCATACATGAGATTTCCTCCCTCTCTCTTTTTTCTAAGCTTTGAAGCTGATTCCATTATCAGACATGGGGTTTGCTACATGAAGACAGAAAATATGAAATTCTAAAAGGTCTCGTCATGAGTATGTTCTTATCAATAAATAAATACACACACCTCTCTGTCATCTGTGTCACCCCTTTCTGGTTCTGAAGAACATGACTGTGTTAAGCAGATTTTACATACAGACCTAATGACAACAAACAAATGACTTTAGATACGTAATGTGACTTATTTCTGAATGAAACAGGATATTCATTTTATATCTACAGTTATAGTTAAATACTTACATTGTATAAGATGATATTGGCGGTCATTTTGTCTATCTTCGCTTCATTAAAGATTAGTTCACTTTCAAATGAAAATTATCTCAAGCTTTACTCACCCTTAAACCATCCTAGGTGTATATGACTTTCTTCTTTCTGATGAACACAAGCGGAAAAATAATAAATATCCTGACGCATACGAGCTTTATAATGGCAGTGAACGGGTTTGACGAGTATGAGCTGAAGAAAGTGCTTCCATCCACATCCATCCATATCATACTCCACATGTCTCCGGGGGATTAATAAAGGCCTTCTGAAGTGAAGCGATGCAGTTGTGTAAAAAAATATCCATGTTTAACAAGTTATGAAGTAAAATGTGTAGCTTCCGTTAGACCGCCTTCCATATTCAACGTACAAAGAAAGTATAAAACTCTTGCAGTTCAAAAACGCTTACGCTACATTCTACGCATTCCCTATTTAACTTACGGAAAAAGCGTAACTGATGTGATGCCAGTTTACACTTTCTTCGTAACCTGAATACGGAAGGCGGTCTGGCGGAAGATAGATATTTTGCTTCATAACTTGTTAAATATGTTTTTTTTTTTTTACACAAATGCATCGCTTCACTTCAGAAGGCCTTTATTAAACCCCTGGAGCTGTGTGAAATGGGTTTATGATGGATGGATGCGGATGAATGCACTTTCTTCAGCCTACACTCGTTAATCCCGCTCGCTGCCATTATAATGCTCAGATGCGTCAGGATATTTATAAATATTTCTCCAACTGTGTTCATCAGAAAGAAGAAAGTCATATACACCTATGATGGCTTGAGGGTGAGTAAAGCTTGGGGTAATTTTAATTTGAAAGTGAACTAATCCTTTAAAGAAAATAGTTCCAAACGAAGCCAAAGCGGAATCAACCTATCGTGCATCACTGACCAAAACAGTCACCATGCTTCGTTCCCCAGTGAATCATGTGTCTTTGAACAAATCGGAAGCGGCGCTGCGCAGACAGGTTGGTGTATAACATCAAAGTGCCATGAGACCAATTCTAAAGCATACAGAGCCGTATGCTTTCTATTCGCTCTTGTGGTACTTTTATGGTATGCACCGATCGGTCTGCGCAACGCTGATTCGAGTCGAACACACTAATGTTTCAAATGACGTGTCGCTGCCTACTGGTGTAATAATCATTCAAAAAGAATCATTCAAAAGTGTGGTACACCAGAAGCTGTTTCAATATCAGAGATATTCTAATCATACATTTTGAAGAAAGAGTATGAAGCAATTTTTCCTTTGGAGCAACACGTAGGCTTGATTAATCTGTTGATCAGGAACATGTTAAAGGGTTAGTTCACCCAAAAATGAAAATTATGTCATTAATGACTCACCCTCATGTCGTTCCAAACCCGGAAGACCTCCGTTCATCTTCGGAACACAGTTTAAGATATTTTAGATTTAGTCCGAGAGCTTTCTGTCCCTCCATTGAAAATGTATGTACGGTAGACTGTCCATGTCCAGAAAGGTAATAAAAACATCATCAAAGTAGTCCATGTGACATCAGTGGGTTAGTTAGAAGTTTTTGAAGCATCGAAAATACATTTTGGTCCTAAAATAACAAAAACTACGACTTTATTCAGCATTGTCTTCTCTTCCGGGTCTGTTGTATATCCGCTTTCACTCCACAGTGACGCTGCTTCTTCTTCTTCTTTCCTGTTTTACGGCAGTTGGCATCCAGCTTATTGGTGCATTACCGCCCCCTTCTGCTCCGGACAGTGACGCGATTAGGACATCCGCAACATGCACGCCTATGCACCGTTTTAAAAAATATAGCAATACAAACAATGTAGAATAGCTTGAATACAGCATGCGTCTCCCTCAGACTGTAAACGAAGCTCGGGCGCACCGGATAACACGTCATCAGCGTCACTGTCCGGAGCAGAAGGGGGCGGTAATGCACCAATAAGCCGGATGCCAACCACCGTAAAACAGGAAAGAAGAAGAAGAAGCATCACTGTGGAGTGAAAGCGGATATACAACAGACCCGGAAGAGAAGACAATGCTGAATAAAGTCGTAGTTTTTGTTATTTTTGGACCAAAATGTATTTTAGATGCTTCAAAAACTTCTAACTAACCCACTGATGTCACATGGACTACTTTGATGATGTTTTTATTACCTTTCTGGACATGGACAGTAATGTACAAACACTTTCAATGGAGGCACAGAAAGCTCTCGGACTAAATCTAAAATATCTTAAACTTTGTTCCGAAGATGAACGGAGGTCTTACGGGTTTGGAACGACATGAGGGAGAGTCATTAATGACATAATTTTCATTTTTGGGTGAACTAACCCTTTAAGAAAGTAAATAGTGTTCATTTTAAATTTTAATTTTGTGTTTTAAATTTGTTCTCACCAAGAGTCTCTCAAATTATTTCATATTACTCAGCATCTAATTCAATCCACAAATACCTTGACAGCACTGAGAGCAAATCACCCCTAAGCCAGTAGTCTCAAACGCAATTCCTGGAGAGCCACAGCTCTGCATATTTTAGCTCCAACCAGCTCCAGCTCACACCTGCTTGGAGGTTTCTACTAATCCTGAAGACCTTGATTAGCTGGATCAGGTGTGCTTGATTAGGGTTGGAACAAAACAGAGTTTGAGACCACTGCCCTAAGCACTACAAATATCCTCCTGTCGAAAAGACAAAATATCTACTGGCATTTGTGCAAGAAATACAAAACATCTCATCTGAAGCAAGTAAGCACAGCTCTCTGGGACTGATCTAAGCCCTTGAACCTTCCTGTCTAGTGTATCTCTTTACCATTGACACTGGTAAAAATAGTAAGTTGACTGTACTCGACAGTCTATTACAGCATTCACTCTCTGCCCCACTATGTCTGCAACACAGACTGACTAAAAGTGTTCTTTTTCTTATAAAATAACCATACAAGAGTTTTTTTTATAGGCTATATAGTAATAGTCTTGCTCTCAGCATAAGCTCTGCTCATTTCTTTTATCTGTCGTCGTTTAGTCTGTCTATGCAATGGGTGTGAAGCTGTAGTTTTTCATGTAGATTTTTTTTCAAGAATGCTTCTGTGTCTGCCAAAGCAAATTTCACTATTACTATTGCTCATACTTTCGGTTATGGATTTGAATAAACCCTAAACCTTAAGTATTAAACTTTGGCATGTAACTCATTCTGCACAGTTTCTGCTACTACAAACATGAATGAAATGTCAAATCTTGCAGTTTGTTGAGGAGAGATGTGCTGTTACTTTTCTAAATGTGTGAATTTCACCTGGCAGACAATGAAAATGATAAATAGACTTATTCGAGGAGGGACCTGAGCCGTATCTAGGGACCAGGATGTCATAAAGACTTTAAGATAGGCTTTTCTGACTTGGACCACCTAACAACCATCCAGAGCATGCTACTAACTCCATAGCAATCTGATGAAACAATTCAGAATAACTTTGCAACCACTTATAAACCCAGGCAACACCTTTGTGGCTGTGATGTTTTAGCTCCGCTCATATTTTCGTAAGCAAATGTTAAAATCTAGTTATTCTCTGGCCACTATCTATCTGACATTGATAGTACATAAAAACAAAGACAAATTAAACGAAACATTCACCCAAAATAAAAAAATAATTCTGTAATAATTTACTCACCCTCCTATTCCAATAGCTCAAATAAAAAACAAAAAATTTTTAAATAATCTTCTGGTTGCTCTTTTCCATAAGACATGGACTGAAGTTTTCAATGATGTATCATCTTTGTGTAAACAGACCAAAATATGTTTAAAAAAAAAAAGTTATTATTCACTGAAAATTTTGACATTTGCTCTAGCTTTCTTTGGCGCCTCCTTGAAAGGTCATGAAAGAAGTTAATGTACGATTCTTTTGAGTCTGATCTTTTCAATGAATCAATTGACTCAGTTCACAAAACCATTTTGAATGAGACCGGTCCAGTTTATCTTATTGACTCTTCAAATTTGGTCACTGGAAAGAAAGTGAATAAATTTTGGTGTGTTTCTCACACAAAGCTATCATGCAAAAGACGTTTTAGACAGTTCAGATAGTTTCATGGTGATTGAAAGCTTTAGTTCCAGTTCATTGTAACTGCAGCGACCAGCACATTCTTCTGAATTTCTTGTTTTGTAATGTAAGGTTCGGATGAACCTGAAGATGAGTAAATAATGACTGAATTGCCTTTTTTGGCTGTACTATTCCTTTAATCACTGCTTTATTCCACCTCTAATCCGGCCAAGTATTGGCTTCTCAGAATTTGATTTCCTCTCTGTTCTTTTTTTATTTCTCTATTTCTCCTTCAACTTCACATGTTTTTAAAATGCCTTGTTCTGTCACGATCCCCTTCTCTCTCCTCCTTTCTCTGTGGCCGTCTCTCTTCTCCTCCTTTCCCCAACTCTGTCTTGCCCCATCCCTTTCTTTCCCCATCCCTCCTTCCTCTCTCTCTCTCAGCATGGCCAAACAGACTTTTCATGGGATGGAATCAATGTAAGTGTTGTGAATATCATTCCTCCATTCCTTTCCTTTCGTTATTTCCTCTGAATCACAGTAGATGTCTTCTATCTCACACCCCATTCCTTCGTTTGATCTGTCTCTCTCTTGCTGTAGTAGTTAGACTTTATTGCGGTCGTAAATGACAAAAGACTACACTTCCCATCATGCAAATGGACAGAGATTTAGGCTGTTGGGAAATGTAGTTGTTTCACCACCTTAAGCAACCACTGTGCTAACTTTTTACCTAATTTCTCTCGTCACCTCTTTCCTTCCCATAAAATGCCACACTCAAAATTTTGCATTTCATTTCTGCTCTGGGCGCCTCCTGCTCCACCAAAATCATCTATTTCTTCACCTTTCCTGTTTTCTGTCCCATTTTTCTCTCTTGAATGCCTTCCTTCATTTCAGTTGTCCATGGAGGACACAACCTCAATCCTCCCTCGGCTGAAGAAGCGGAACTCCAATGCCTATGGAATCGGCGCTCTGGCTAAGTCCTCTCTGACAGGTGTGTCAGGTGTGTGTCTGTCCTGTGAAATGGTAAACTGACCCCATGTTGACTCCAGACTGAGCTGGAGGAGTTGGAGCCAACATGGACCCTTGTGGGTTTCCCTTTTCACCACCAGTTTCCATTTACAACACTCTCCAATGGCTCGTGCCATTGGTGAATTCCAAGCTCCAAATAAGAATAGATCCCTGACAAGTAAGCGATATGCTTCCCACAATGCATTGTCACATGGCTTTCCATTTTATCCTAAGCGGTGGTTGATGGGAGAGGCAGGTTTTTATATGTAGTGTATAAGTGTTTGTGGAGTGAAGTGCGGAGATTCAGTCAGTGTGTTGTCTTCTTATATTGCCGTTCTCAGACTCTTGTATCTGTGTTTTTGTACTGTCATGTGCAGTGCAGTAGACTTCTCTGAAAGATTCTGTTTTTGAACATTAATAATTCATGTTTATCATTTCATTAGACATTACCTACCAGGTTGAAAGATCTCTGTATTAGCTATGTATGTTTGCAGTAATGCACTGGTTAAAAATATGTATATATACACTCTGTTCAAGTAGCAAAGAGCAATTGATTTTTTTTTTTTTTTTTTTTTTCTCAGTATCTTATATAAGGTCTCCACACAGAATTTACTGGTTATCAGACAGATCATTACAGTCCAGGTTTAGTCTATTACAGATGTAGCTTCATTTAATAAGCTGGAACTAATAAAAGAGAAAACGCAGGGGAGAGTGTAGGCTATTATTGTGTGTATCTTCATTAGTGTGGAAAGATGTCATTTCCAATTCCCATTCCTTTCCATTGTCACTAAAACTTGATTATTTATTTTTCCATATCATAACCATCTACATCTCATTATGGAAGTCATTTTCATTTCCTTAACTCAAACAAAATTCTACACATATTTATCACCAGCAGAAACATTATAACAGCACACTGAGAGACTGCATTGAATGTAAAAATGTTTGTCATTTAGAACATGCTTTTTATCATTTTAAAAGAAAAAAAGAACAATTTAAATGTAGCAAGTCATTTTACAATCTTTAACTTACCTAGTTTTAAAAGTGAGATTTCTAGACATTTCCAGAAAATTCATGTAAATTAATAAAATGTTAAAGCGCCATGGACATTTTTATAATTTATATATATTTTTCTAAAATATTTTAGAAGAGAAAATATGGTAGCACTTTATTTTACAGTCCTGCTCCCCATGTACATATTATGTACTTATTATCATAATTGCAATAACTGGGTAATAACTAGGTACTAACCCTGAACCTACCCCTAAACCTAACCTTAACCCATGTAGTTACCTTATAAATCCCAGTACTTTCATAGGTAAGTACACAGTAAGTACATGTAAGTGTACGGATGTAAAATAAAGTGCAACTGAAAATAGTTTAGGGTAGAAATTGTGAATGAAAATATTTTCTGAAATTCTTATCTTTAATCCATATCCAGTAAATCAAAAAGACTGGAAAGTCATGCAAACTCATGGGTTAAAAAAGTGGCATACCTGATAAATGAATGGTCTTTGCCTTTGAAATTTAATTTTTAATTACTGAAAATAGTAACATTGGTTAGCCTATATCTGTGTTTTTCAATCCTGATCCTGGGGGCCCATTGCACTGCACATTTTGCACGTCTCTCTTATTTAACACACCTGAATTCAGATAATCAGTTCATTAGGTGAGAGCTTCAGAAAACAGAAAACTTTTTATGCGTTTTGGCCGTTCATTTACATAACAATAGCGTTTTTGGGGCCTGAAAATGCAAACTTTTGAAGACGGGTTTTTGAAAACAATATCGTCTCCATGTAAACTACAAAAACTCGAATTTGCGAAAACAGTAACATCATGCGCATGTGTATTACCTTTTCAGTTTATAGGCACATAGTGTTTCTTTACAAAGTGACATCGCCAACTACTGGCCTGGCAGCATAATACAGCATTTTTTTTTAAGGGCCCTATTTTAAGGATCTATGTGCATGGTCTAGAGCGCATGGTGTAAACACACTTAGGGCGTGTCCGAATCCACTTTTGCTAGTTTAATGACGGGAAAAATGGTTGGCGCACCCGGTGCATGGTCTAAAAGGGTTGTCCCTATTCTCTTAATGAGTAATAGGTGTTTTGGGCGTCACATGCAATAAACCAATAGGAGTCTCATCTCCCATTCCCTTTAAAAGCCAGTTGCGCTCACACCATGGCGGATTCACTATTTACATGATGGAATTTGCAAGAGAGAAAACTGAATGCTTCTCTAGCGAGGAAAAGCGACATCTACGGGACAAGACGTAATCCACCAAAGCATTTGGGAGCCCTCCCCTGGACAGCACACCAAATAAGCATACTTTTTATTCTATCTAACATCTTAAATAACAAATAAATAAATAAATAAATTGCATCATTGACTTTCAACCAGGTTTCAGTTGGTCAATGGTGCAGTCTATTTCAGTTGCCTCAAAATAGCAACACACCAACAATGCGCCTGAACACACCTCATTTTCAGCCCAGCACAGCTATGCACGCACAAATGGGCGCAAATGCATTTGCTATTGAAACAACATGGCACAGGACGTGAAAATGATAACCGCGTCGGGCTGAAACTAGCAAAACAACACTTTGCTGGCATCACATTGCACCGGGTGTATGATAGGGCCCAAACTGTTTTTGTGGATCTTAGTGAACGGGGATCATTTTGAACATTGTCGTCTGTACGTGAAAAATTTACTTTTCAGTTTTAAGTACATCATTGTCGTGTAAAAGGACCCTAAGTGTGTCAGATAAGAGAGACATGTGCAGAGCGGTGTGTCTCTAAGACCAAGATTGAAAACCACTGGGCCAGTGGATGACATACTTCTATATAATAATCAGTGAAACTAAAACCATCATGACAGATAAAAATAGATAAAGACGGGCACTTTATAACTCAGTCCTTAAGAGTGGCTAACAGATCATGATTATTTTTAGTGCAACCTCTGAGCATCCTTACCTATTCCCACATTTCCATGTTACATCAACCCAGATACCTACGCTGCGTCCGAATATGCCTACTTCCATATTATATAGTAGGTGATTGTGATCCGAGTAGTATGATGAATTCACAGTATTCATAAGAGTAGGCAAAAAGTACCCGGATGACCTACTACTTCCGGCAAGATTCTGAAGTATGCATTCGATGGAAACTTTACTATCCCATGAGGCCACAGGAGTGGATTTGTGAATGAAGATGAAGTGACACAACTGATGCCGTAGGTCACATGACAATGACAACATGGCACATGTAGTACATCCAAATTTCATTCATACTACACACATTCATACTATATAGTACTATAAGTACTTTTTTAACAGTTGCGAAGTACATTTCAGATTAAATGTAGTAGCTACTATACAGTATGCAATTTCGGACGCAGCACTAGTCTCCGAGTAGGTGCGATCTTGTACTTCACTTAATTTCCTCTATCTTGTTTTTCCCCTCCCTCTCTCCCTAATCTAAAACACTTCCTCTCGCTGTCTTTTTATCCCATCATCCACCCTCTGTCTATTCGTCCACTTCAGGAGTGTCTCGCTCCATGAAGGACAAGGTGACAAAGCCGACAGCGATGGCCCAGGGGCGCGTGGCTCACATGATTGAGTGGCAGAGCTGGGGCATGCAGACGGTGGGCGCGGGGGGTACAGGAACGGGACGCACCTCCAGTCTGCACCTCCAACAAGAGCGCAAGCTGGAGAACGACGCATACAGCGACCTCAGTGACGGAGAGAAGGAGGCTCGCTTCGCTGCAGGTGAGAGACAGATACAGACGTAGTTTTTATTGAGAGAAAGAAACTTTAATTTTTGGTTGGACTATCATTTTAATCAATATATACAGTATATTGTAAGTAATTTAGAGAGTTGTATAGCATTCCTTTTTTTCAGCTGCTTTAGGCATTTAGGCATACATAATTTTTAATTACCACAAAATATTGAGCAACTTTAAAGGTGCCCTAGAACCCTTTTTCACAAGATGTAATATAAGTCTAAGGTGTCCCCTGAATGTGTCTGAAGTTTCAGCTCAAAATACCCCATAGATTTTTTATTATTCATTTTTTTAGCTGCCCAATTTAGGGCATCATTAAATATGAGCCGATTCTGTGCGTGTCCCCTTTAAATGCTTGCGCTCCCCACCCCCAAGCGTGCGATTCTATCATACATTGCATAAACAAAGTTCACACAGCTAATATAACCCTCAAAATGGATCTTTACAAAGTGTTCATCATGCAGCATATCAGATATAGTAAGTATAACATTTATTTGGATGTTTACATTTGATTCTGAATGAGTTTGATGGTGCTCCGTGGCTAAAGCTAACGTTACACACTGTTGAAGAGATTTATAAAGAATGAAGTTGTGTTTATGAATTATACAGACTGCAAGTGTTTATTAATGAAAATAGCGACGGCTCTTGTCTCCGTGAATACAATAAGAAACGACGGTAACTTTAAGCACATTTAACAGTACATTAGCAACATGCTAACGAAACATTTAGAAAGACAATTTACAAATATCACTAAAAATATCATGATATCATGGATCATGTCAGTTATTATCGCTCCATCTGCCATTTTTCGCTGTTGTCCTTGCTTGCTTACCTAGTCTGATGATTCAGCTGTGCACAGAACCAGACACTAATACTGACTTGTCTAATGCCTTGAACATGAGCTGGCATATGCAAATATTGGGGGCGTACATATTAATGATCCCGACTGTTGCGTCACAGTCGGTGTTATGTTGATATTCACCTGTTCTTCGGAGGTCTTTTAAACAAATTAGATTTACATAAGAAGGAGGAAACAATGGAGTTTGAGACTCACTGTATGTCATTTCTATGTGAACTCTAACTATGCCAAGGTAAATTCAATTTTCAATTCTAGGGCACCTTTAACAAATATACATTTGTGTATATACAGTGTCACTGTATATACAGTCCCTGACAACTGCCACATCAACATAAATATACAAAAATACTGAGTGCACCTTTTATAAATAATCTGTTGTAATCCTTTATGCTTCTTTTGACATTGCCATAAAAGGATGCTGTGTTGAATATGTAGTCTTGTTATTTCCTACAGCATCAGGTGTGAGAGGCACTATCCACAGTTCACCTGCTCCCATCTGCTGCTGAATGCAGTAAATCAGCCTGAATATATTATCATACCTTATTTATGACTATGAGAATGCTAGAATGTTTGCCACTATCTCTTATTCATGACGCCATTTCTGAGATGAAGTTTCTTTATAGCAGCCTATTTCCAGAGTCAGGTGACAGAGATTAAGGTTTAGGTGTGAGAATAGTTTTGTTTGTGTCCTTGAATTTGTTGTTAAAATTTCTACATAACAGAAAAATAAAAGTTTTAAATATCAAGAAATTAGTTCAGATTAATTATGTTAAGATGTATTTACCTATAGGATATAGTAGTAATATATCTTTTAAAAACTTTTACAAAATTATGTTTATTGTTTTTCTTAGGCTTAATATAAAAATTTGGGGTTGGTAAGATTGGGGAAGTCCATTTTATGCTCGCCAAGGCTGAATTTATTTGATTAAAAAAAAACATAAAAAAAAAAACATAAAATCAGTAATATTGTGAAATATTACAACAGTTTAAAATAACTGTTTTCTATTTTAATATGTTTCTGCATCATTAATGAAGTCTTCAGTGTCACATGATCCTGTGCTTCCATGATGCCTATATATATTTGAAAACGCTTTTTCTCAAGATTCTTGGATGAATGGAAAGTTCAAAAGATTTTTTCTGTAACAATGTCAAAGTCATTAGTCATTTTCGATCAATTCAATGTGTCCTTGCTAATTAAAAGTATTAATTTCCTTAAAAAAAAAAACATGACCCCAAACTTTTGAACAGTAGTGTACATTTTAATATTTATAAATTACTAAATTATGGCTTAAGTACAGGTGGTTTTAGGGGCTAAGGCAGGGTCAATTAATCAAAAACATAGTAATTTTATAATTAGCCTAAAATACCCTGTACAATCAGTAGCTAAATAACCGTAGCATCATTAGCATCTACAAGACACAAACAACAAATATCAATACACAATATGTATTCAAATTGTTGTGTTCTCACATATTCTTACTTTAAAACCTTACATTTTGAATCCTACCAGGTGTGCTTCAGCAGTTTGCTATCTCTGAGGCAACGCTGCTGGCCTGGAGCTCTATGGATGGGGAGAGCACAAGTGTCGGATCTAATCAAGGGAGCGTAGCCCACCTGAGTGAGGCCAACCAGGAAAGCATCACCAGCCGAGGTACTCACTATTCTCAGCATGCACTGTAAGCTCAGAGAATAATTGTACCACTTCCTACTGTGAAACTTAGGAGTAAAATCAATTTACAAACAAAACTTCCATGTCACATTGTGAGCCCTGATGAGTGCTGTAATTATTCAGACAACTTGCTGTCATAATCTGCAATTAAACACTTTCTTTCAAAAACTTTGCCCATCTTTCCATCTTAGCTCAAAGAATATTTGTAGAGGATATGGTTGAAAACCCTGACTAATTCCTTAACGACTAAAAAAATGAGACATTTTCTTTTGTTTTCTTTTATTTAGGCCTATGTTAAAATGTTTCTCCAAGAAGAAAGCTTTCCATTGAAAGCCCCCTAGAGTGAGGGTGGGATTATTATATTGCAGCTTATTTGGAATGCAGTGCACATTGGGTTTTGAATAAATGAATAACTAAAGGTCAGGGACCCGTGACTCTCAGGAGAACAAGAACTAATCCACTGAAGAGTTCAGTACAGCCGTACAGACTCACATGAGAGCTCAGAACAATGAAATCCATCTGCATGCCAAATGACAACATGTTACAGACAGATAATGTGATAATTATGTCATATGCTATGGCAGAGGTGTAACAAAACTGTAACTATTTCACAGCTTTGGGGGTTTGGAACATATAACAATAAATAACCAGTAAAGAACCAGTCATAAAAAAGCCTGAGTAAAAAAGGTGAGTCTTAAGATGAGATTTAAAAGTATGGTGTCTATCACTGTTGCGAATATCAAGGGGAAGAGAGTTCCATAAACTAAAAGTTCTAGCTCCCATGGTGGTCGGGCGCATATGTGGTAAGACAGAGAAAATAAGAGCGCGCGAAGGGATGTAGATGTGAAGAAGATAAGTAAGAGAGGGATGAAGCGATTAATATTATGTAGATGAAAGTATGCAGCACGCATAATGTTATTAACATGGGCTTCGAAGGATAGAGTGCTATCAAGCATGAAAGACTCTTAACCTGCGGGGAAAGAAAAATTGTAGAGTTTTCAATAGCCACAGAAAAGCAATCAGATTTTGGCAGAATAGACTTTATGCCTACAAGGAGGTGTTCAGTTTTACCGCTATTAAGTTTTAGAAAATTAGCTCAAAGTCAATCTTTAATTTCAGCTAAACAGCTGGACAGAGAAAGTGGAAGATAGGAACCTGAGGGCTTGGAAGACAGACAGAGCTGGTCATCAGCATAGCAATGAAAATGGATACCATATTTCCTAAAAATATAACCAAGAGCTAGTAAGTAAATAATGAATAGAAGAGGACCCAACACAGAACCCTGAGGAACACCACTGGTGATTTTAGATGATTTTGATCTGAAATTTTCAAGTTGAATGAACTGAGTGTGACCAGAGAGATATGATCAGCGAGTGCCAGTAATTCCAACGGAAGCTAACCTGTCAAGGGCTGCTTCTAAAGCTGACTTGTGCCTCGCTGCCCTATCAGGCAATGACTTTGCAGGCAGCGTTTGCGCTCAAAGGCACCTCATGATTTCGGACAGACTTCTGAGGCAGCGTAACGGCAAAATACAGTAGTGTGAGCTTTGGTGATAACTAAGCAAATATTTAATTACTACAATAGTAATTTCTCACTAATGACATCAAAGGTGGAAAACAACATACATTTACACACAAGCTGACCACCAACCGCAACTTTCAGATGCCATCTTTATTTTTTAGCTCAACTGCCAAAGGCAGCGAAGGATACATCTATGCTGCCTTCAAAAATCAGTCAGATAAAGACATCTTGTGAGAAAGGAAGTGAAGCTGACTTTGGATTCGGGTGTGTCTTGATGCCTTTCTGCCTTGGAATATATCTTCCAAAGGCAGCATTTTTCAGTTTTCGGATGCAGCCAAGGAGAATGTTATGTGAGATGGTATCGAAGGCCGCACTCAGATCAAGAAGGACAAGTTTAGTTAATAAACCAGAGTCAACTGCCAGCAACAGGTCTTTGGTGATTTTAACAAGAGCAGTCTCAGTGCTATGGTGGGGATGAAATAATAGTGAGAATAGTTGGGATTGCCCCACTGATTTTTAGAGTATACTGAGTAATCCAAAAGAGACATTGTTTTTACCAGCATGGTTGCCAGCCAATCTGACTCAAATAAAAAAATATGAGAATGTAACCTGATTTCCAGCACCAGACTAAAAAATTATGTGTTAAATATATTATTCAAAGATTTGCGGTCGGTAAATCTTTAAATGTTACTTATTTAAAAAGGCATACCTATTTTAATTGTAATAAACATTTATTATTAAATATTAAACAGTAAACATCTGTGAAATATGGTTACAATATTATGTTTCTTATTATCAATGTTGAAAACATCTGTGCTGCTTTATTTTTGTGGAAACTGATAGATCAGAATTCTTCGATGAATAAAAATTTCAGACAAACAGCATTTATCTGAAATAGTAATATTTTGTAACATTATAAATGTGTTTACTAATTGTTTATTAATTTCTTTCAAAAGAACTTTCATTGACCTCAAACCTTTAAATAATATAATATAATAAATATAATATAATATAATATAATCACAAAACGTTGTGGATTTACAACACGCATGGCACATGACAAACTCAATGATCAGAAAAACCAGAGGAGATATAAACAAGTCTTAACACACTTAACATAAACAAGACCGAACCAAGAACTGAGGAAACTAAGGGCTTAAATACACTGAGAGATAATTAACTAGAAATAAAAACAGGTGCGGGATAAATTAACAACCAGGAAAACCAACCAGGGAACAGAGTGAAAATGAAACCAAAAGTCACCTGTATTGAAATCAGTGCTGCCAATTTAGTGATTTTGTTGCTAGATTTAACGACTTCCTCGCCCCTTTTGAGACTTTTTCAAAAGCCTAGTGACAAATCTAGCAACTTCTTGGACAAACCTTATCTAGATTCCATGATTTGCCCACTGATCTGTATTTATATTAATATAGATCAGTGGACTCGCCAGTATGATGTCATAGCGAAATTTAGCGACCAGTTTTAGCTACTTTCAACTGAAATCAACTGGCAACACTGATTGAAATAATTTGTGAGTGAAGTTGGTTGCTGTTGAGCACAAATCAGTCATTTATGAAGTTCCATAGAAGGTCCTATAGAGAGAAAAAGGGCAAGAGAAGAATAAACTCAGTGGGCGGTCTGTGTACGAGTGAGTGTTGCTATGATACATTACAAAAGCCATTTCCTCAGTAAATAAAGAACCTCATTTCTGCCCTACCATAGGGGTGAAATGAGTGAACACTCATTTTAATTTCACAATGATGGCCACGGGGTATGCTGAAGCCAGAGATTTCAGTGACAGAAATAGAATGTGCAGTTATTATCATTCAACATTGTTTTATAATCAGACATAATTTAGATAAAATATCTTGCTGTTGCATGCACTCAAAAAAAAAAAAAAAAAAAATGTACATTTCAAGGGTTTGTTATGGGCTCAAATATATTAACTTCTGCACATTGTGTCCTATCGAAGCATCATAAAAGTTATGACAATAAGAGCTTTGACTATAATATTAAAGTGAATCTCAAAGCAGCCAGATGATGAATCTTAAAACAATATTATTGATTTTACATTTTTGGTGACAACCTTTATTAAGAATATATTACTTTCCTTTGAAGATGTTCATATCTAATCTATTTGTAAGACACTCATCAATAATAATGAATATAACACCAGTCTCTGGAATACTTGGTCAGTCGTGACATTCTGCAGTTGGAAATATTTTTGTATAATGACCACTAAACCTCAGCAAGTCATTTCCTTCATACTGTAGCTGTGCTATAGTCTCATTTCTCTCATGTCACTCTAGGTTCTCTTTCTTCTAACATAATAAAAGAATTTGAACTCAGATCAATATTTCATGTCCATTTATTTATTTACAAAGTACCCGTGTAATAATCGCCAGATGACAACTCAAATCAGCACAGGCTGTGTGAAAAATGATTGTGTGTGTGAAAAGTTTATTTGTAATTTCTCTCTCTTTCATTCATATGTTCTTACAGACCAGATAATGCACCATTCATCTGCAGAGGTTTGGCCCCACAGCTACGTCTCCCAGGGTCTTTACTGCCTTTCTTCCTCTGATGCTTGGGAGCCAATTAGTAATGAACAGTCAGGTGTCGCCTCTCCTGCCACTGGTTCATATGTCATGGCAGTCGGGAATGAGGGTGGATATGACCCAAATACTGCAGCTCACTTCCTGTCCCAACAGCAACAGCAGCAGTATCAGAACCAGTTACACCAGTTCCAGCAACTGCAGCAGATGCAGCAATACCAGCAGCAACAGCTCCTGCAGTATCAACAACAGCAACAGGTGAGTGTGAAAGCTACAACTGCCGTAAGCCTCTGGACTGCAGGCGCAGTACAGGTGAGTCATCAAACTACAAATCCCATGAGGCCCGTTTCACACTGCACACATAAGCGGTGCTGTGCATATCTATTTCATCATCCACATTAAGATATTTTTTGATAAAATCCGATGGCTCAGTGAGGCCTCCATTGCCAGCAAGATAATTAACACTTTCAGATGCCCAGAAAGGTACTAAACACATATTTAAAACAGTGCATGTGACTACAGTGGTTCAACGTTAATGTTATGAAGCGACAAGAATACTTTTTGTGTGAAAACAAAATAACGATTTTATTCAACAATATCTAGTGATGGGTGATTTAAAAACACTGCTTCATGAAGCTTTGAAGCTTTACAAATCTTTTGTTTCGAATCAGTGGTTCAGATGGCATATCAAACTGCCAAAGTCGCGTGAACTGTTGACATTTCGAAACACTGATTCGAAACAAAAGATTCGTAAAGCTTCGAAGTAGTGTTTTGAAATCGGCTGTCACTAGATATTGTTGAAAAGTTATGTTATTTGTTTGCTGCACAAAAAAATATACTCGTCGCTTTATAATATTAAGGCTGAACCACTGTGCTCACATGAACTGTTTTAAAGTTGTGTTTAGTACCTTTTTTGGCACTGAAAGTGTTAATTATTTTGCTGGCAATGGAGGCCTCACTGAGCCATTGGATTTTATCAAAAACATCTTAATTTATGTTCTGAAGATGAACAAAGGTCTTCCGGGTGTAGAACGACATGAGGGTGAGTAATTAATGACAGAAAATTTTATTTTTGGGTGAATTAACCCTTTAATTAAATAATATTAACAGATGCAATGTTTTATTTTAATAATGTACTGGTAAATAAAACTAAGATTAATAAATGCTTTAGAGGTCTAACAGTTTTTCATGTTAACAAATGTAACCTTATAAAATGTTCTCAATTGAAATTCTCAATATGGAAAGCCTGAAATCACATTATTTTCTGTACAGACCCTAGTGAAAAATAAATATACTAAAATCGATTTGAAATACATATATTTTATGCTAAGTGTACTACAATTGCATTTCCATTTGCAAGTACTTAATATAAATACCCTGCAATTGTACTTTTAGTGTACTAAATTGGTACACTTAAAGTCTGCTAAACTGGAACAAGTATTTTTGTGTTGAGGTCCAACTAAAGATATACTTAAGTATATTTGATTATGCTAAAGTGGAACTATTGCAAGCATTTAGGCACACTTCATATATCTTGCATTCAAATTATACAGTGATCATACTATGCTTACTAATAGTGATATTAAACACATTTTAGGCTTAATATTTAGAAATATGCATTGTGCATTGTGCAATAAAGAAGAACTGCAAATAAAGTTTAATTAAAATATTTTTCAGTATGTCTGTGAACATTTGAAGCGGATCAAAACCCTTCATCAAAGTTGTCCTAAAACCTTCTTCTTTGATCCACTTCAAATGCTGAATACTGTTTATTAATGGGTTTTTAGTTAGTGCGAAATAAATGTAGGCCTATTTTAAATACATTTTGGTAGGGTTTTTTCACTGGGACAGACTCTGCATCCATTGCTTCTGACATGTTTTCTCACTGCCATGTCCTTAACTCAGAAACTCTTAAGGAAATCCAGAGTTACCTAAACTCATAATTATGAGTTGTGCTGATGTTCATGTGCATTTTAAATACATTCTTTCTGACATGACTTGAGCAAAAACACTGTCGGTCTGTCAGAAAGTAAAATGTGAGGCTTCATCATTTACACACTGCTTATGCGTGTGGCATAAAAGCAGGAATTAAATAAGTGTCTCTACCACCATTTGCTGTATTAGTGACAGAGGAATCATAAAATGAATCCTCCATATGCCTCTGCAAAAACAGTTCTTGGCACATTAACATAAGTCTCTCATAAGACTATATTAGTATCAACAGGTGAGTTACAAAATTACCATTCCAATTAGCTCATTTGCATGTTCTGTAACAACATCTCTTGCTCTGCTGGCTATAACATCATGTTGGTGTTGAAATAGTACAGGTCCCAGTGTTCAGTTCAACAACGGCTTCAGTATCAGCAACAAGAGCAGTAAAAACTTAATCAGGTTCCGTCATCCTGCCATTAACCAGAAGCCATTGATCGTTACAGTAATAGAGTGCCCCAGGGATGACGTGTTTTTGTAGGCCAATCCGGAAGTTAGCAGCGCACGGGTTCCCTCGACTGAAAGCCTATTCATTTTTCCCATAGACTTTTGGAAAATCGCAGAAAATAAGCTCTGTGTTTAACAAAGGGTTATGACACTTACACGTTTTGTCTATCAAGATAATCTTTACAAGTTAACACAACATTTATAGATTTTGAAGCCTAAATAAAGTCGTCAGATATAAAAGGCTAACAGTAGGCTATAAACGGACTACAGCACACCATGGTCGCGGATCAACGTCGTCACCACCAAGCGTCCTCAAACTTTATTTAGAAAACAACTCTATTTAAAAACATGCTGCTGATTATATATGCGCTGTGTATGAATACTTATCCACTTTTTCATGAGAAATGCTGTCCAAATGTCCTGTTTGTCATGATGACGTCTAAAGTCCCCGCCAAAGGAAGTAGTCCCTTTTAGCAATTTGTTAGCAACCGCCGAATTTAAGACACAGTAAAAGTTTAAAAAATCACAAGTGGGTTATAAATGGTGTGTTTTATGTCATAGATCAAAACGTGAAAGTATTTAGAGGCTTTGTTTACCACAGACCTTATTTCAGGCGATTTAGCAAAAACCCATTCAAAAAACCCATAGACTTTACGGCGTTGGAACCGGAAGTACTAAAATGCTAACTCGCTTCCGGGTTTTGCCTACAAAAACGCGTCATCCCTGGGGCACTCTATTGAGGTCTCACTGGAGCAAGTGGGCAATCTAATACTACAAATCCCATCTGCAGGGGGGTGGGTTGGGCATTGTTGTTTTAAACCTCAATAAAGCACAAGTCAGGTACTGAAAGTAAAATCTCTCAAGATCTACGATTATCACTTTTTTGCTGTAAAAAAATTTGTAATTTTGGTTGCTGTTTGCTTTGTTTCTTGAATTAGAATTTATAAAAAAAATATATATATATATTGTCATTGTTGCGCTGTTATTGCAAATGGATACTTAAGCTGTTTTTCTCTCTATTTGCAGATGTTGGAACAAAGACTACACAGTGCCACTCATTCTTTACAAGCTACTCCCAACAGCACCGTCCACAGTCTGCCTTCCCGTACTCACCCCCCATTAGTGGATTTGTGGGGGGCAGCGCAGACAGAGACCTATCAGGCAGACTTGGTGGGCTACATGGGCATGCCTGTAGCAGTAGATGGAAATCTAACAGTCCCCACAGAGGAGGTGACGACAGATCACTCACCTTTACTGGAAGCCCAGGAGGAGGAAGAGATCAAAGTGAGTGGGAAAGAAGTGAAGTGGCCCTTAAGACACTTAAGCCACACTTAAATATCTCTGAATGTCACTGCACCAAAAGTAAAATAGCAAGTGATATCTACAAACAACTGATGTTAGACCTTTTCTCAAAAATAACTTCATTTTTCTAGTTATTTGGAAATGACTTTTAACCAACTGGTCCCAACATTTAGTGGATGTATGAAGTCAAGTTCACACAGGTGCAGAGTAACCACAGGTGTAGTTCATCACATTAACTATGAACATGATCCACTTACAAATGACAATCACACAGCGTCTGAGGGAACATTTTCACAACAATGAAGAACTAAAATTGGAAAGTTTTTCCTTTGCATTTTTCGTGTACAGCCAACAATGTAGTCAAAATAATCCCCGTTCACATGGATCCGAAAAACAACTAAAAAACACTGTATTATTCACACCAGGCCAGTAGTTGGCGATGTCACTTTGTAAAGAAACACTACGCATCTATAGACTGAACACGTAATGTGCATGCGGATATTGTCACCATTTTCACAAAATTGTTTTTGCAGTTTACACAGAGATGATAACATTTTCAGAAACTTGCACTTTGAAATCTGTTTTCAAAAGTTTGGGTTTTTTCAGGCCTCCAAAAGGCTGTTCTAATTTTGGCCCCTAAATCAGTGATTTTATTTATAAAACTGAACTCAAATAACTGAAGGCATGATAAATAAACTGAACTGACCCAACTAATGACGCAACGAGGACACATTTATACAAATGGACTAGTCCACATTACACACAAGGGAAACAAAACACAAACTACAAAGTACAATAACAAAATAAACAAACTACTTAAATGATTAAAATAAAGATTAAATATAAATCTTGAAAAAAGAAAAAAGAAAATGAAATACAATTGAAGAAATGAAAAATTAGAAAGAAAATGCTAACTTAAACATTTCAATCCTCCCTATAATTCATCTGTCTGTTGGTACCGGCTAGCAGAACTAAAGAGTGGTGGAAGCAGCATGCCTGTCCTTTAGACGAACGGACCCCACGACTGAAGCTCAGAAACCTCCACTATTCTCCATACAGGCCACACCACTGTAACTTAAACTCAAAAGAGAACAATTTTAACAGAAATATATAGCACAGCGAACTAAATTGTATGAATTCCAACTAATTAACATGTACTGATATTTAATAAAATATTCTGGATGAAAAATAAACAGACAGTTGGCTGTAATCCTCTCGTTGTGTTTAAGTGCAGCTTTTTTGCCCTGATGTTGCTAGTTTCTTGGCGACGATTTGGTGTGTCCCTACCTTTAGACTAATGGTTGATTCAGTGTTGCTGGGTTATGTTTGTTACTTAAATGTTTGCATATTCTGTCATCACCAACATAGTTTCTGAATTTTCTGAAACCATAGTTCCATGAAATTTGAATGGTTTGAATGACAACTCTCGACCTGTACATTATATATCTTTCATTCAATTTAAATATACAGTTCATCCGGAAAGTATTCAAAGTGCTTCACTTTTTCCACATGTTGTTATGTTACAGCCTTATTCCAAAAGGGATTAAATAACCCAACCCCCCCCCCCCCCTCTCAAAATTGTGCAAACAATACCCCATAATGACAATTAGATTTTTTTTTTTTTTTTTTTAAATCTTTGCAAATTTATTAAAAAAAAAAAAAAATCACATGTACATAAGTATTCACAGCCTTTGCCATGACACTCAAAATTGAGCTCAGGTGCATGCTGTTTCCACTGATCATCCTTGAGATATTTTCTACAACTTGACTGGAGTCCACCTGTGGTAAATTCATTTGATTGGACATCATTTGGAAAGGCAAACACCGGTCTATATAATGGCCCACAGTTAACAGTGCATGTCAGAGCACAAACCAAGCCATGAAGTCCAAGGAATTGTCTGTAGACCTCCAAGACAGGATTGTATCGAGATCACAGATCTGGGGAAGGGTACAGAAAAATTTCTGCAGCATTGAAGGTCCCAATGAGCACAGTGGCCTCCATCATCCATAATTGGAAGAAGTTTGGAACCACCAGGACTCTTCCTAGAGCGGGCCGCCAGGCCAAACTGAGCAATCGGGGGAGAAAAAGCCTTAGTCAGGGAGGTGACCAAGAACCCTGATGGTCACTCTGACAGAGCTCCAGCGTTTGTCTGTGGAGAGAGGAGAACCTTCCAGAAGAACAACCATCTCTGCAGCACTCCACCAATCAGGCCTGTATGGTAGAGTGGCCAGATGGAAGCCACTCCTCAGTAAAAGGCACATGACAGCCCACCTGGAGTTTGTCAAAAGGCACCTGAAGCTTCAATGGGCAACCAATCTTGGGCTACAGAGTGATACGGCTGCTGGCTTATAACCGTGTTGCTTAGCATCCATCTGGCAAACCTCCTCTCCCTCCCCAACAAAACAGACAAACTTCTTCTCCTGTCCCGAACAAATAAGGACTTTTCAAACTCTGCTGCTCTGTGTTTCATGGAAACCTAGCTGAATAATGCCATTCCAGACAGCATGCTACATCTGCCAGGCTACCAGCTGTTCAGGTGGCGATGCAGAATGAGCAGATATGGACATAGAGATATGGACATTCATGCTCTGTGTGTCTGTCTTCTGTTGTGTGTCTGTCTTGTTGTGTGAGCAGGCAATCTCAAGTTCGCTCAAATGCTCCACCATCATCCACATCCCAAAGAACCTCAAAATCACAGGACTGAATGACTACAGACCTGTTGCTTTAACGTCTGTGGTCATGAAGTCATTTTAAAGACTGGTACTGGACCCTTGCTGGACCCCCTGCAATTTGCTTATCGAGCAAACAAGTCTGTGGATGATGCAGTCAACGTGGGACTGCACTACATCCTGCAACATCTCAACAGACCTGGAACTAATGTGAGGATCCTGTTTGTGGACTTCAGCTCAGCTTTTGACACCATCATCCCAACACTCCTCCAGACCAAACTAACCCAGCTCTCTGTTCCTAACTCCATCTGTCAATGGAGCACCAGCTTTCTGACAGCTAGGCAACAGCTAGTGAAACTGCTGATTGTACAGCTGTAGGACGTGAATTTTCCCACTGGCACCCCCCATGGATGTGTGGTCTCCTCACTGCTCTTCTCCCTCTACACCAATGACTAAATTGCAAAAGACCCCTCTGTCAAGCTCTTGAAGTTTGCAGATGACACTACACTCATTGGCATCAACCAGGATGGTGACAAGTCTACTTAAAAAATCATGTCCTATACCTGTACAATCAGCACTGGCGACCCCGGGGATTTGTGCTCTCCCCATTGCTCTTCTCTCTGTACACCAACAACTGCATTGCAAAAGACTCCTATGTCAAGCTCCTGAAGTTTTCAGATGACACTACACTCATTGGCCTCATCAAGGACAGTGACGAGTCTGCTTAAATACAGGAGGTTAAAGAGCTGGCTGTCTGGTACAGTTACAACAACCTGGAGCTGAACACACTTAAAATAGTGGAGATGATTAATGACTTTAGGAGAAACCCCCCAGCACTCCCCCCATCACCATCATGAACAGCACTATGGCAACAGTGGATCCATTCAGGTTTCTGGGCTCTTCAATCTCTCAGGACCTAAAATAGGACACTCAGGCTACATTAATGACAGCTCTATATTGGCGCCACGGATGATCTTGTCTTTAGTTATTCTTCTCTAATCAGCTTCACCAGGGAAGAACTGCTGAACATTCAGCAGTACACACCACCCAGTCTTTTACCGGTTTTTGATTATTCGGACGTTTTACTGGACATTGTAGTTGGAGGGGCAACGGTGCTGCACAAGCACTCTAAGACATGCAAGTGTGGAAAGCAAGCCGGCGCACTAGTCAAGCTTCAACAGTGCGGCTTTAGAACGGAGTTGCTTAGTATCCATCTGGCAAACCTCCGCTCCCTCCCCAACAAAACAGACAAACAACTTCTCCTGTTCTAAAGAAATAAGGACTTTTCAAACTCTGCTGCTCCAGAAACCTGGCTGAATGATGCCATTCTGGAAAGCCTGTTACATCTGCCATGCTACCAGCTGTTCAGAGTGGACCGCTATGCACAATGAGCTCTGACACTGCTATTTTCTCGTCTTGGTGAGCATGTGGTTCCGAGCTGGCTTGGGTCGTGCACTCTTCTGTTGTTTTGTGTAAAGGAGCATGGTGTTTGGATTCCGGCACTTTAGTCTAGTCTAGTTTTGGTTCTGTGTCAGGATTCAGACATTCATGCTCTGTGTGTCTGTCTTCTGTTGTGAGCGCACTGGATGAGCATTTGCTCATTCTCTGTGCACTCTGTCTTGTTGTGTGAGTGTGCAGTCTTGAGTTCACTTGGGCCATATGCTCTTTTGTCCATGTGTGTTGTTGTGGACATTGTTTCTGCATCCTTGAGTCCTCACCTCATCCTTTCACCCCCAACCCTGACGGTGCTGCATCACAATAAAGGATGCATATCATTCTGTTCCATGTGCGGTTTTGGGGCTCTCTAATAACTGTCTGGTTCATCTTATTGAGACTTACAGGCAAAAACTTAAATCATCTAAACGTTTAGTAAAGACTGTAAAGAGATGGACATTGGATGGAGCGGGCATTACAAGCTTGTTTCAAATGCATGGCTTTGGAGTATTTTTGAAGCTGCTGCCACCAATCTGGACAAGTTCACTGATACTGTAACATCATATATCAATTTCTGTGAGGATATGTGCATTCCTCTAGGACTCATTTAACATAAAAAAATGACAAACCATGGTTCACAGATAAACTTAGACACCTGGGTGGACTTCAGCTCAGCTTTCAACACCATCATCCCAACACTCCTCCAGACTAAACTGATGGAGATGGACATTGGATGGAGCGGGCATTACAAGCTTGTTTCAAATGCATGGCTTGGAGTATTTTTGAAGCTGCTGCCACCAATCTGGACAAGCTCATTGATACTGTAACATCATATGTCAGTTTCTGTGAGGATATGTGCATTCCTCTAGGACTCATTTAACATACAACAATGACAAACCATGGTTCACAACTGAACTCGGATAGCTTTGTCACGCCAAAGTGGATGCCTATAGAGGTGGGGACAGAATCTTGTATAATCAGACCAAAAACACACTGACAAAGGTGATCAGAGTGTCTAAGAGAAGCTACTCTATAAAAAGCTGAAAAAACAGTTTTCAGCCGATGACCCTGCATCAGTGTGGAAAGGCCTAAATAAGATATCACCAATTAGAAGACACCATCCCCCAGCACTGTGTCAAAACAACAACTGGCTGATGACCTGAATGAGTTTTATTGCAGATTTTAAAAACCCAGTCTCACACCCCACATCCATTCTGACCTTCTCTCCATGCATTCATCAACACCTCCCGCAACTCCCTCTCCTTCCCTCCTGCGCTTACCATCTGTGAAGAAGATGTGTGTCGGGTCTTCCCAAAACTAAAGACAAGGAAAGCACAGGCCCAGGCAGCATTTCAACAGCCTGTCTGAGCTGACCAGCTGGTCCCTATCTTCACAAAGATCTTCAACAGATCACTGGAGCTATACGAAGTCCCTTCCTGCTTCAAAAGCTCCACCATCATCCCCATCCCAGAGAACCTCAAAATCACAAGACTGAATGACTACAGACCTGTTGCTTAAAAGTCTGTGGTCATGAAGTCGTTTGAAACTCCCTGCAGTTTGCTTATTGAGCAAAGAGGTCTGTGGATGATGCAGTCAATGTGGGACTGCACTACATCCTGCAACATTTCGACAGGCCTGGAACTTATGCGAGGATCCTGTTTGTGGATTTAAGGTTGGCTTTCAACACCATCATTCCAACAGTCCTCCAGACAAATCTAACACCGCTCTCTGTTCCTAGCTCCATCTGTCAATGGATCACCAGCTTTTTGACAGCTAGGCAACAGCTTGTGAGTCTGGGAAAATTCATATCCTATACCTGTACAATCAGCACTGGCACCCCCCCATGGATGTGTGCTCTCCTCACTGCTCTTCTCCCTTCTTGCAAAAGACCCCTCTGTGAAGCTCTTGAAGCTTGCAGATGACACTACACTCATTGGCATCAACCAGGATGGTGACAAGTCTGCTTAAATACAGGAGGTGAAAGAGCTGGCTGTCTGGTGTAGTCACAACCCCAACCACAACTCCCTCCACTCACCATCATGGACAGTACTTTGGTAACAGTGGAGTCATTCAGGTTTCTGGGCTCTACCATCTCTCAGGACCTAAAATGGGACACTCAGGCTCAATTGTGAAAAAGGCCCAGCAGAGGTTGTATTTCCTTCACCAGCTGAGGAAGTTCAACCTGCCACAGGAGCTGCTTCAGCAGTTCTACTCCGCTCGGCTACAAATCAGACCTCAGAATACTACAGAGCATAGTCCAAACTGCTGAGAGAGTCAGTGGAACACCCCTTTCCCACTCTCCAAGAACTGTACTTACCCAAAATGAGCAAAAAGACTGTCAAAAAGACCTCTCACATCCAGGCCATTTCCTCTTTGAACTGTTGCCATCTGGTCAGCGATACAGCGCACTGAACAGCCAGACACAAGAAAAGTTTCTTTCCTCAGGCCATCTACCTCATGAACAGTTAAATACCCCAACTGGGCAATGAATGTTTTTATTTTGCATACCATACCTCTTGTTCACATTCCCTTGCATTGTATATAACCTATGTATATTGTGTATTTTTTATATATTTATATTTATTCACTTATTTTACTTTTTATTATCTGTACTGTCGCTGTTATTCTTTCTGTGCACTGGAAGCTTCTGTCATCAAGACAAATTCCTTGTATTTGTAAGCATACTTGGCAATAAAGCTCATTCTGATTCATTCTGATTCTGATTGTTGAACAATGTAGTTAGCAAACCATGTAGTGCAATCATGTTACTACTTTTTCAGGAACCAGTTACTTGTTAATTTCTCTAACAATGCATCAAACTATGGCGGTTAAAACCTTTTCATGGAAAAACACTTAAAAATGAATTAACTGAACTACTACAAGTAATAATAAAACAACTTTTAACATTGGGCTGTTTATTTGAGTCACAAAAAAAAAAAAAAAAAAAAAAACATTTGTTTTGCAATTTCGTTTAGTGAAATGACACACCCAGACTAATGTCCAGCCTCTTTTCCAGGAGGAAGATATAACGTTATGTATGGAACCAGAACAAGTGACATTAATTCCATCTCCAGTGACACAGAGAGAGGAAGTGACCTCAATGGGAGGAAGCAGTCCAGGTCAAGCCCCTGGAGAATTTATTACAGAGCGGAAAGCGTCTGATGTCTCACCGTCTGTAATTGAAGAGCTTGAAGAAAAGGAGGAGGAGTCTGAATCCTCAACTGTAGACATCAAGACAACCAATTAAGTGGCCGGCGAGAAACTTGAGCTGGTTTTGACAGACATTTCTGCAATCAGCATAATCAAACAATAACAACTCCTATTTCAGGAATAAAACACTATTGTGATGGAATTCAAGTGACTGCTCGAACCCAAAGTGGAAACGCAGAACTGGAAGTTACTGCACTGCGTACGTGAACTCTATGATTTTTTTGTTTGTTTGTTTTTTTGTAAGCCTTATATTATGGATGTCTGAAAAAGGAAGGCACAGAATGGAGTTGGGAAGTCCTTGGGACTGAGAAAGGAGAGAATGAGGAAAACAAGTTTGGAACGGAGCAATAGAGATGGAGGTATGTAATTCAGGAAGATGAATATAAAGAACATTCGGTTAAATATGTGCATGCTTTTACAAGGAGTGATGGCACTCATTATTCAAAATAAAGACAATAAACTATAGTTAATAAACCATAATGATGATAATAATACAATTATTTTCTAAGAAAACTAAAAAACTAAACATATAATTGTAAAATAGGCAGTAACACAAGCTTTTTCATGTCCTTCATGCCCTCAAGAACTTCAGTTCCCACACAGACACCATAAGCTTTCAAAAATACTTGTGTGTTTTGACAACACAAATTCTCTCTTTTCCTCTTCAACTAGATTTGACCTTTTTTGAAAGTGTTCAGTTTATGACGCAATTAGGAGGAACACAAGATCAGTGTTTCTGTGCTGTAAAATGTGGGAACTGTTCAACTGAAACAATCCACGGCACAATCTACGCAAATCTGTCTGCTGTTTATATCATATGTAAGATATTCAAATACTCTCAAATACAAGTGACACAAAAACAAGTGCATACACAGTAAAATCCCCAGAGTTACATCAACTCTGATCAGAGTACATATGGTCCCTCTCTAAACAGTGTTAAAGTAACACTGAAGCAGAGTTAAAGTTAATGAGATAATTAAGCAAATAATAAGGATGTGACTGAAGTCAATTGTAGTTCTTGTGTTTCTATTTTCTTTAGTGATTCTGCTTGTTAACAGCAGGTGTTAATCACTAATGCACAATCATCACTTAATTGTTTAATTATCTCAATAACTTTAACTCTGCTTCAGTGTTATTTTAACACTATTTAGAGATGGACCATATGTACTCTGAACAAAGTTGATTTAACTCTGGAGATTTTGCTGTGTAGAGTTCAAAAGTTTGGGGTCGGTAATATTTTTTAAATGTTTTTGAAAGAAGCCTCTTTTAGTAACTAAGGCTGCATTTATTTGATAAAAAAATACAATAAAACAGTAATATTGTGGAATATTATAACAATTTTAAATAACCTTTTTCTATTTTTATATGTTTTAAAATGTCATTTATTCCTGTGATGGTAAAGTTGAATTTTCAGCATCAGTACTCAGTCTTCAGTGTCACATGATCCTTCAGAAATCATTCTAGCTGATTTGTCTGCTAAACTGTTAAAAAGAATCAATATTTTTATGGAAACGGTAACAGATTTTTTATTTTTTTTCAGGATTCTTTGATGAATATCAAGTTAAAAACAGCATATGTTTGGAATAGAAATCTCATTTACTGTCACTTTTGTTCAATTTATTTACTTTAAATTGAACAAAGAACATGGTATACTGTAGTAGCTTATACAATAGTAGGAACCGAAGACACATACAAGAGAAGAAAAGAAAAAGAAAGAGAAAAAAGTCAGCAAAATATATAGATATAGCAATGTGCTACATAGATAAATTTAAGCAATGATTATTGGAGTGTATTAGTAATTATTATTATTATCGTTATTTCTGTTACATTTTTCGGGTAGTTTATTTAGTGTAATATAATAGTGATTATTATTATTAACATTTTTCTGGTACATTTATTTCTGGTTATGTTATGGAGAGAAAAAAAATGGATATAGATATAAAAAAAATCTTACTGATCCCAAACGTTTGAACGGTAGTGTACATACACAACTATACTTGTGCTCTACAAAGGCCAAAATGCAGTAACTACACCAACACTTGACCCGAGAAAAATGAAATTGACAGATTGATTTGATTTTCAATTTTAATACTGTTTTGCCTTTGTATGGCAGCAGACTATCCTATTGTTGTTAAGCTAATTATAATTATTAAATCTTATCCCTATCCCATTTTGATTCAAGTAGTACAAACTGTCACAAGTTGGTTTTTAGGACATTTTACTATATGTTATGAAGATTTTTTTTTTGACTTCACAAGTGTAATGAAACAAGCTTTTTCATCCGCATACATACACACAGATGTATTTCATACCGGATTGTAACATAGCGTGCTTCCTTCTCTGTGTGTCGTTAGGCATGCATGATGTCTGTCATTGTACTCTGGAGTCCTATACAACACTGTATAGATATTTGCACTGGACCTCAGTACTCTGAGCTGAGCCTGAGACTTACTCTGTGAGCTCTGTGTGTTTAGCAATTTGATTTGCTGCTTAAAGGAGAGGAACGTTTGAAAAACCTTTTTGCACTTGCATTGGTTGTTGGGTGAAGGACGTCTTTTAGATTGGAAACTAATTATTTTATGAGACAGTCACTCTTCCCACTGTTTTTTTTTTTTGTTTAGTCAAACCTTGGCTTTAGGATGGTTTTGAATTATCTAGATTAAATCAACATAAATCAAATTATGTGTTAACTTTAGCTTGTTTTCATTATAAATGACACTGAGAGGAGAAAGATGGATAGGTAATGCCTCATAACCTCAAAATAATAATTAGAAAAACACTAGAGTAAAGTTTTTTTTTTTTTTTTTTTTTCCAGAGCAGTCCTGCTGGCGACTTATACGCATAATTTTTTGGTGCCATTTGCACGAGCAGTTCTTGATGATTATTTTCTTTATAATAAAGCATGGCATCATTTATTTATTTATTTATTTATTAATATGTATTCCATTGCCTACAATTCTTTTCACTATATATCAAGGGGAGAATAGAACAGGACCTGGATCCACATACTGTAAATATCCTTTATCAAGATATCAAGGAAAAATGTCTCCGCAGAATGAGAATGGAAATGGACGTTGATCCGAGTTGAAAGTGACTTTATGAACAACTCAGGCCATTTGGAATTTTGAACTGCACAGGCGTCTTCCTGTTTGTCATGGTCACTGATTATTACAGTCGCTATGACGCTACAAACTTTGTGTTGACTGTGTGTTTGTATGTAAACGGATGTGAAGCATATGCATCCCAAAGTCGGAGCAGTCCGGTTTCAGAAACAGAAGCTACATCATTCTGCATTGTGATGTCATGCATGATTCACCAAGGATTAAAAAAAAAGAAAAAGAAAAAAGACAACTAAGTCTACTGGTTATTATGACCATTTCTTTGAAGGACGTGGTACACCTTTGATGATTGTGTGGAATACAAACTTGGTGGCGAGAATAGCGTTAATAGCTATATGAAGTGTATTGACTTGAATGAATTTATTTATTGACTGATTATTTATGCAATGTTTGGACAATGTTTATTTTTCTACAGAATTGTGTGCACTCCCTCCTGTATATTTTGGGGTACATATTATTTCATTGCTGGGCTCCAGAGGAAGATCTGATAGATTTTTTGTGTACAGTATAAAAAAGTTTCTTAAACATCTCATTGTATGTCATAGGGTTAATGTTTTAATATAATGTTTTATATTATATAAAATCACAGAGTCTTTACATGTCGCAGCCCAACCATAAAACTGCAGTATAACTGCTGAATTTTTATTCAGTGTCATAAGCTTTTATATTACGTCAAGCATACAGAACTCCAAAAGTTGCTCACATGAAATAATATGTGCCCATTTATTTATTTGAGAATTATAGGGGAGGGATTTAACTTTGAAGCCTGTATGATATCTGTTATTTTGAGATAAATGCACCTTTTGTTGTAATGGTATCACTCTGGTTTGGTGAGAATATGTCATACATATGGTCATCCATCTTCCTCAGATTTTTTTGTGATTCATGAAGCAAAATGAAAACGTTTTCATCTCTCACACATGTTTGCCAGTATACGGTTCCAAATTCAGGACGATTCTTTTCTGCAGTTTATTGATTCAGTTCAATGAACCGATTAAAAAATAGTTTGTTTACACAATATATCAAATATATGTGTAAGTGCATATAGCTGAATAACATTTTATTTTATTTAATAACAATACCAGTATGTTTCCTGCATTGGAGTTTGAGAATGATAATGATGTCTCAAGTATAAAATTAATAAACTAGTCAATCAACTCATCTTTTTACAGAGAAACTTAAAGGGTTAGTTCACCCAAAAATCATTAAGTACTCACCCTCATGTCGTTCCACACCCATTCATCTTCGGAACACAAATTAAGATATTTTTGATGAAATCCGAAAGCTCTCTGACTCTGACTCCTCTATAGACGGGAATTTAACTACCACTGTCAAGGTCCAGAAAGGTACTAAAGACATTGTTAAAACCGTAGATGTGACTGCAGTGGTTCAACATTAATTTTATGAAGCGACGAGAATACTTTTTGTGTGCAAAAACAAAACAAAAATAATTACTTTTTTCAACAATATCTTCTCGTGTCATTCTCATTCGTTGATTACGTTCAGCACTTCCAGGTTCTACGTCAGAATGTTGACTCATTACTGGCCGCGTTCTAACGTAGAAAGTAAACAGCATAGGAGAATGATACAGAAGAGAAGATATTGTTGAATAAAGTCATTATTTTTTTTGTTTTTACGCAAAAAAAAGTTGCTTCATAAAATTAAGGTTGAACTACTGCAGTCACTTGGACTATTTTAACGATGTCTTTAGTACCTTTCTGGAACTTGAAAGTGATGGTTAAATTGCTCAGAGAGCTCTCGGATTTCATCAAAAAGATCTCAATTTGTGTTCTGAAGATGAATGAAAGTCTTATGGATTTGGAACGACATGAGGGTGAGAATTTAATGACAGAATTTAATTTTTTGGGTGAACTAACCCTGTAATTTCGCTCCCTCATTCAAGTCCTTGAGTGGTTCACGCATTCTCATAGCATCAGCAGATAGTATCGGCGGACATGTCTGAGTTTGAACTGTTTTCTCAGTTCAGTGGTGACTCGAGAACTGCCAGTCAGATATTTAACATTAGTACGATCACGTCATTATGTAAAAGTTTCCTACTTGTAAAACGTGTTCACCTCATCACTCTTAGTTATGATTTATGAACTTGAAATTTTCTCGCGCTAATATGTGTCATCTCACAAGCAAGCAGGCCTACGTTTTTTGTGGAAGTTTGTTTCCACCAGGGAATTAAAAAAAAAAAAATGCAACTTTTTCCCCTCACAATTGTGAGTTTATATCTCACAATTGCAAAGTATAAACTCGTAATTGACCCTTCACAAAGACCCTTTAGTTACTGTTGCTTTGTCCGACAAGCCATGGCACTGTCACGCCACACAGTGTAAAATACATCGCGGAGCAAAGAGAACACTGACAACACGTCGACAGACAAGACAAAACAGGTTACTTATGATATTAAACAAAAGTCCGAGCTTTCAAATTGTGTAATTTTTTTAAAGAAATTCGAACAATAAAAAGAGTTTTGTGGCTCTTTAATGTGTCATGACAGATTGCTGTAGCGCCTCAGCTCAAGCGGCTCGTGAACCGATCATCTCTTCCTACTAGTCCATTTATAGCATCAAATAAACTTGAATGAACATGAGAAGGACTGTTGTTTCAAACGCGGAAAGACGTCAGTACTCACCATTCTTCAAGTTCAAGTCCACCGAGGCTAATCTTCTACCTCCTGACTGCTTTGGCGGACAAAATGGCAGATTTGGCAGATTACTGGTTAGATCACGTGTCAATCAAATTCCCGCAAAGGGTCAATTGCGACTCGTAATCTAATCTCACAATTCTGGCTTTTTCCTCAGAATGCTGTTTACATCTTACAATTCAGATTTTTTCCCCCTTCAAAATTTTGAGTTTGTATCTCACAATTCTACTAGAACATTTTTTAAAATTGCAAGATAGAAAAAAGGGGAAGGAAACATCAGAATTGTGAGATAAATGTGGCAATTAATGTTTAATTTTTTTTTCCATGACAGAAACAAGATTACGTAGATTTGGCATCATTATATAGAATATTAACAAAGACTATAGAATAACACAAGAGTCAAGACGTGTCACTCGTATTCTTTTAAATGGGAGAAAGTGTTACGCGCAATATGGCGGAATAAAGGTGCGTTCACGCGGCCTCGTAATTCCTTTAGTTACGAGATTCTATCTTGTAAAAAGCGTTCACGTCCTCGTATAGCTCGTAATTGCAGCTTGTAAGCTGGGAGTTTTCTGAAAGCTCCCACATGTACCACGTGGCCGCGCTGTACCACCTTACCGCTGTAGATTCATTTAGGTGTCCACAGTGCTGCCATGGAAACGCATAATTCCCAGTTCAAGGGCCAAAAGGACGTGAACAGCTCCGAATATAACGTCACGTGTTGTCATTTCAAGATTCCGGTAAATAGCCTACGAGGTGATGTGAACGCAGCATTAGTCCCACCTTCTAAATAAGAGCCATTCGCCGACTGGTAAAGTCATCGCGTCACTTCAGCGGCCGATCACCGGTTTCTATAGAAACAGTCAGACTCGCGCCTCCGAAGAGACACGCATTTAGGTCTGCGCATGCGCATTAGCTTGAGCCTGCCTGAAAAATACTTTTTTTTGTCATGATTCGAGCGTTTAGAAACTAAATTTATGAGCCGGTTGTTGTTAGATTTCATTGGTGATTTCAAATATGATATTTAATCTTAAGGTTGGCGAACAGTTTTGGAGAATTTGATGTTGCCCAGGATGCCCGAAAGGCATTTCAAAGATGGCCGCCGAGTGAAATGACTTGTCTTAAAGGGACTTTGATATTAATCAAAATCCTGAGATATAAACTCGGAATTGCAAAAAAGCATGTCGGAATTGTGAGATAAATATAGTTTTTTTAGTTTCTGTAGTTTTTCCATCGCTGTAGGCTAGACGGTTTATCCGGATAACTAAAACCGCCGTTACTTTTGTGTATCTTTATCGCATCACAGACACACTCTTTCTCATTTCATACAAACACAGCTGGTGCCATCTTGCATTTCAGTTATCGACTGTATTGAAAAGTCCTCAGAGGACTTCAGTTTTACTGATTAGCTGTTGCAGTGTTCAAATTGCTAGACCGGTTGTTTTGTACATTGTATTGGAGGATTAGATAAGGATGTAAAACAATTTCAGAATCAAATTAATATTCAGTCAGCTGGACAACAAATAACAAGACCCCAACACTCTGACTGTACATTATTAAGTCATACATACATTCAGTATGTCACCTGAGGGATATTAAATGACCTATATGTTCCTTATCCGTGATTCTGGATGATCTGACAACTGATTAGTTCATTGTCAATTGAAAAGCAATTTCTTTATTTACTCTGTTGTGCCTGTAATCCCACTACCATACTTTCACCTTTCCATCTGAAAAATGCCTCAAAGATTTCAACCATAATCACCCTATTAAAGCGACATGCCAATCACACGAAGCCAGGTAATACTACTGCAACCAAAGGAGTGATGTCATGTCCTCTTTTATTGCTTTTTATGTAAGATAAGGTATATACGAATGAATAAATAATAACAAAGCCAAATGTACTTAGTTGGATGTAGTTGTTTATCATTTGTGTTTACAGACTAATTTCAAGTGGATTTTTTGTACGATTCTACTGCCATCTTTCACTACAAAACTGTCTGTTGGCATGATGCTGTAACCGGTCCTTTCTTCTACCTCTCTCCTTCTTTCTGTGAACTTGTGTACTTGTCTTTCTCTCCTCTCTCTTTCCCTTCGTATGTTATCTGTCTATTACTCAAACCCTGTGTTGTCTGGTGGAAGAATCATAATCAGAAAAAGTAATACTTTGGATAAGAAACAGTGGAATACATGGATTCAACATGTTCAGCGAGCTATACAGACACAGATCCATTCATGTGGGACTGACTGAGCTATAAAAGGTGTGATATAAGAAGTGCTCTGTGACACGTATATCTATGCATGCTTTACTGAAGGTTATAAGATGGTTCTTCCAATGTGCTCTTCCTCCATCGAACTCTCTCTCTCTTACCCATCTCTTTTTCCTGCACGAACAAAACACCTACCTGACCTTCAAGAATATTGCTATTTGTTTATTTTTCCCCAAAAAATAATGAAGAAACAAATAAATGAAGCAAACAAAGCATTATTGCGCACTTTGTGTATTTTTAAGACGTGTCATCTGCATGCTATTGAGACCATTAAAACACAATTATAGACAAATAAAAATTCATCAGATATTCATCAATAATCAGAATAATAAAAGATTCAATGATAAAAGTAATGACTTTGTAGCTTAAAGGGATAGTTCATCCAAAAATGAAAATTATTCCATGATTTACTCACTTTCAGTGTGTGTATGTAACTACTATCTTCTTTCAGACGAACACAATCAGAGATTTAAAAAAACTCTTAGTTCTCCAAGGTTTATAATAGTTGTGAATGGTAATCCAAATTTTGACGACGAAAAAAATGCATCAATCCATAAAAAAAAATAATCCCTGGAGTTGTATGGATTTTATTTTACTTTATAAAGTTTTAAATAAGGATACTTGTCTTGCACAAATGCATTGATTCACTTCAGAAGGCCTTTATTAACCCCCTGGAGTCGTATGGATTCATTTTTTTTTTTAATGGATGGATGCTTTTTTGTTTTATTTTTTGTCTTCAAAATTTGGGCTGCAATTCACAACCATTATAAACCTGGGAGGACTAAGGATATTTTTAAATATATCTCTGATTGTGTTCGTCTGAAAGAAGATAGTCATGTACACCTAGGATGGCTTGAGGGTGAGTAAATCATGGGGTCATTTTCAATTTTGGGTGAACTAACCCTTTCAATTATTTAATTTTCATAATGAATGACTAGTGATTAAGAGAATATTCCAGGTTCAGCACACGATCAATGGACACAATTTGTGGCATAATGTTGATAACCCCCAAAATAGTTTCACTTTTTCTTAAATAAAAATAATAATCTGTGTTACAGTGAGGCACTTACAATAGAAGTGAATGGGGGCAATGCATTAAAGGAAAAGTTCACCCAAAAATGAATTACTCACCCTCAAGTTGTTCCACACCCGTATGAATTTATTTGTTCTGCTGAACACAAAAGAAGATATTTGGAATATTGTTAATAACCAAACAGATCTCGCCCCCCATTTACTACTAGTGTTGCCAATTTAGCTATTTTTTTTTTTTTTTTTTAGATTTAGTGACTTCCCCACCCCTTTTGAGACAAAGGAAAAAATCTAGCAACTTCTTGGACAAACCTTATCTAGATTCTTATTTTGCCCACTGATCTATATTCATATTTATAGATATATCAAAAAGTTGAAAAGCAGTTGGCAACACTGTTTACTACCATGCTAGAAAAAAAATACTATGGTAGTCAATAGGGGGCGAGATCTGCTTGGTTACAAACATTCTACCAAATATCTTCCCGATGACAGAATTTTCATTTTTGGGTGAACTATCTCTTTAAAGTTAATATATACACGATTATAATATTATAGCCATATGGTGTAAAAACTACGCATTAACATGATTTTAGTGTGGACAAAATCACCTAAAACAGCTGTAAAAATTATTTAAACAACTTTACAGCTCAAAAAGTACAAATTAGCTTAAACAGACAAATTAACGTTAGTACAGTACTTTTTTAAAAGTACAAGCTTCATATTTCTGTTTTTAAATCCAAACATTACAGTACCTCACTGTAACACTGATGTTTACTGTTTTTGTTTTTTATTTGTTTCTGTGGTAATTAACATTGTCAGAAATTTTGTTCATTAAACCAGTGTTATTTTAGTATTATACTATTATTATATATAATAGTATGTTCATAATACTAAAACAACACTATAGCATTTATTAATATTTTGAATTTGCTTTTATATTTATAATATCAGTTTTTATTTTAATTTTAATAATTTTGTGATTCTGAGTTTTTTTTTTTTTTTTATTTCTATGTTTTATTTTTTTTGTATTTCAGTTATAATTTGACTCATTTTAGTACTTCAACAAACATATTTGAACTTAACTTTTATTATTTCATCTTCATTTCAATTACCAAAAAGTGATATATAATAGTTTTAGTCATAGTTAACAATAACAGCACTGTATTGAACCTGGAATATTCCTTTAAATTTTACATCTACAATGTAAAAAAAAAAAAAAAAAAAAAGGAAACCTACATGCTAATGCTGGATTAAACATAAATGCTAGGTTAAAAACAACCCAAGTTGGGTTGAAAATGAACAAACTCTGAGGTTGGGTTAAATGTTTACCCAATGTGCTGGGCAGTTTTATTTAACTATAGTTTAAAAATGACTATATGGCTGGTTTAAAATGAACCCAAAATAGGTTGGAAATTAAAAATGAGACATAATTACTAGAGGCAAAAATAATAATCAAAAGGTGAACATTTATTAATAAGCAATTTAATAAATATTTATTGTTTAATTATTATTCATTAAACTTATTAAGAAATGTACTTTGGGTTCATTTTAAGAAAGCAGTACAGTATTTTTTAAACAATAGTTGAGTTAAATAAAACTACCCAATGGTTGGGCAAACATTTAACCCAACTGCCGGGTCAAAACAACCCAATTGCTGGGTTTGTCCATTTTCAACCCAGCATTTTTAAGAGTGTAAAATATGTTTCATGTTACAACATTTAAATGAGCAAAACAAAATATTTAGTATGAATGAATTAACCTGAATGCATTGGGTTACACCAAGACAAGTAGTTTTTAAGGGTCAGATCAGGTATAAATAGCTTAAGGTAATAAATCTTTCATTTTTAAAAACATTTTCACTTTTTTACAGAGATATCATATGAAGTACAGCAGACAAACACTAGGATGGATTGGCAATGTGGGGGGAAGACATTCAGTGAGATGTGTCAGACCGACTGTCCATATGTACAAATGTAATAGACAGCAAAAGAAACCTAACTGAATAAAAACATCTAGAAAGAAAGAGTCCTGTCCAGAGAGTAGAGAATCAGCCAACAGTCTGACGGCCCATGCTGGGCTCAAAGGCAGCACCATAATATGGTTTGCCTCCCCCTGGAGGGCTGAATTTGTGTAAATTACAAAATGATACACTTATAAAGGCTCCTCATCGCTCTCTCTATCAGCATCTGCCTCTGCTTCAGGCACAGAATGAAGAGAGGACAGAGGGAGTGTAGAAGAAGAAGAAGGGGAAGGCAATTGCTCCTGAGAGGTGCTGACGGTACTTCTGTTGCCGTTGCCCGTGGCGATATCACACTCTTTCTCTGCTGTCTGGATACAACTACCAGCTGACTCATCTTTAGTCTCTCTTTTCACTCCCTCACTCCACAGCTCTCTGTCCCGTGTGGGAGAGGACTGGATGGAAGGGGAATGAGAAGGCTTTTTGGCCTTGCGTCTTGCGTCTCTGAAACTGGCCAGAGGGGGACGCAGTCGCACTCCGCTACGAGTCGAACCCTCGATTGCTTTCTGGAGCTGGGTGTGAAAAAGAGAGAGGAGCGGATTTACTCACTCAAACACCAGAATATGACAGAAAGAATGTAAATATACATATAGACACAGGCGGTAAATCTATAAAATAAAAAATTTACCTCTTTTAGTGCAACCACCCCAACCAGTTTACCAATACTGGTTACATATGCATGACTGAGACCCAGCAGAGAGAACAGGGTGTGAGTCTGAAACAAACAAGCAAATATATACTTGTATATATACAGTGGTGATCAGAATTATTGTCACCCTTGGTAAATATGATCAAAGATGACTATAAAAATAAATCTGCATTGTTTATCCTTTTGAACTTTAATTTATAAAATTAGCAAAAATCTAATCTTTCATTGAAGGAAAAGAATTGAAAGTGGGGGGAAAATCACATTATGAAATAAAAGGTTTTCTCCAAAACACGATGGCCACAATTATTGACACCCTTTTATTCGGTACTTTTTGCAACCTCCTTTTGCCAAGATAACAGCTCTGAGTCTTCTTCTATAATGCCTGATGAGTTTGGAGAACACCTGAGAAGAGATCAGAGACCATTCCTTCATGCAGAATCTCTCCAGATCCTTCAGATTCCCAGATCCATGTTGGTGCTTCTTCTCTTCAGTTCACTTGACTCATTTTCTTTGGGGTTCAGGTCAGGTCATGGCAGAAGCTTCATTTTGTGCTCAGAGACACATTTTTGTGTTGGTTTTGATGTTTGTTTTGGATCATTGTCCTGATGGAAGCTCCAACCATGGCCCATTATTTGATTTCTAGCAGAAGCGTTCAGGTTTAGATTTTTTTTATCTGTTGGTATTTCATAGAATCCATGATACCATGTATCTGAACAAGATGTCCAGGACCTCCAGCAGAAAAATAAGCCTACAACATTAAAGATCCAGCAGTATATTTAACCGTGGGCATGGGGCACTTTTTATCCTTGTGTGCACCAAACCCATCTGGTGGGTTTGCTGCCAAAAAGCTCTTTTTTTAGTTTCATCTGACCATAGAAACCGGTCCTGTTTGAAGTTCCAGTCTTGTCTGACAACTGAATATGCTGGAGATTGTTTCTGGATGAGAGCAAAGGATTTTTCTTGAAACCCTCCCGAACAACTTGTGGTGATGTAGGTGCTGTTTGATAATTTTTTTTAGGCTTTCTGAGACTCAAGACTCAACTAATCTCTGCAATTCTCCAGCTGTGATCCTTGGAGAGTCTTTGTTCACTCAAACTTTCCTTCTCACCACGCATTAGGACGATTTAGACACACGTCCTCTTAAAGGCAGATTTGTAACATCTTTAGGCTGGACAATTTCATGTTCATGATCACCCTGGTGAACTAAACAAATGTAAATATGACTGGGAATATACTTCAGAGATATTTAACTCATAAATATACATAAATAATTGTGGCCTACGTGTTTTGGAGAAAAACATTTATTTCATAATGTGATCCCCCCTATCCCCCTATCTTAATCTGCTTGATTTGTGATTTTCTTCACAGCAAAGCACTTGATCAGGAATCTTGTCAGGAATGTGGAAAAATAGGCATTCTTCATGTTTAACATCTATTTCCAATAAACACGCAGACCGCGTCAATACAAAATCACTTGTTTTATATTTAAGCCTGATTTGTGAAAACATTCACAATTGCATTTCATTGCATTTCAGTGTTTCTCACTGCTCTTGTCCTCTTTTTCTTGTGTAATAATGACAAACAGGCTGTGCCAATGAATAACGGTCCAAGCCATTAGATAGATAAATCAGCTTATACGTTTAAAAATGGTCATCTAGTTGGGTCATACTGGGCTCAAACAGACTATCTGTGATTTGTGAAATATTTCACAATACATTTTTTTGTCAGGTAACCCTTTCCTAAGTCGTTTACTTCACTATTCTGATTTGTGAAAACTTTCACTGTACAGTTTTGGTCAGTTAACCCTTCCCTGAGTCCCTAAAATCACTATCCTGATTTGTGAAAGGTTTCAGAGTACAGATCTGGTCAGTTAACCCTTCACTGAGTCCCTAACATCACTACTATTCTGGGGTGTGTTTCCCGTAAGACGACGTAACTTGCTGCTTCGCTACCATAGTACGATGCATCATTGAACAAATCAACTAGCTAGTCGCGACTGTTTCCCAAAACCGCATTGTCGCAAACCTGTCGTTCAGCCACGTTGGTGAATGACATCACGCAGGTGGTCAGTAATAACTTCTTTAAATGAATCCATTTGAGATCGAATTAATGCTAGATATTTTGCTATAAATTACAAACATGGCATCTGAGGACTAATTTGCATTTTTCTCAGATATTTTGCTTTATTTCCAGATTCAATCATGAACTCATTCTTACATACCAGAGCATGTACGCACATGCACACTCTTCAAAAATGGAATCCTTAATAGAATCCTGTATTCTAAAAGAATACAGAATCCTTATTCTAATAATTCTGAATATAATACTGTTGTTTTTTCTTTTTTAAAAAATGGAAAAATATATTAACACTTTTTAAATGTCTTTTTATGTTGTAAACTCCTGAATGCAGGATATAATGAAGTTGTTTTTTAACAAAAAGCACATTTCCCTGAGGGCATGAAATAATGAGAGCTTTAGACTGTCATTCACATACAGATAAAAGACATAAATCTTCAGTATAATACACAGTATTTCATATGTGATCTCAATCGGATTGTGGATTACCTTATGCAAAGATGTTCTCTCAACCAGCTGAAAAGGTGAGGGGTCAACACGGATCTGATCAATGTCAATCGGCTTATCCAGCTCTTCCTCTTCCCAGGCTTTGATCTGAACAGCCCAATACAACATAATCAGGGTCAAGATGTCACTAAGAGTGACTGACAGCTCACAGGTCGCTCTGGAATTGATGTGTTAATTGTGGCCGTCTGTCTGAACTGCAGTGGTAATAAATCAATTCATCACTCTACCTCTTCAGGTGTCATGTTATCAGCTACAGGAGGAGCAGCAGGGCTCTACAGAGAGACAGAAAATACAGAGGAATGAGAGGTAGACGGAGGGTCAGAAGTAGTACATGAATGTTTGGAAGATAACATCATAATTCACAGTAAAAAATAACCCCTTCAATTTTTCATCCTGTTTTGCAACTTCAAATGCCCCACACAGCATATATGACGCCACCTGTCGGCGAGAGCTGATAACTGCTGATGTGAAACTGTCTTCTCAGTGAAGTGAAAAGGACAAAATGTGTCACAACCAGCTTTTAAAACGTAAGAATATAAAAATGTGAGATTTTTCTCCACCTACATTTAAAATGTGTTACAATTTATTTAAAAAAATTAAAACCAATTAATTTTAAATACTATTATTTTACTATTAAATTTATTTTTAACTATATTCCAGTGGTTCTCAACCATGGGGTCCGGGGCCCCTAGCAGTAGTTAATAAATTTAATATCTTACTCCCAGGTCCTGTTTATAACAAAAATTTGAAAACAAGCAGCTTTGTCACAGTTTTAGAAGAAATACTGGAAAATGGACAATGGGGGACTTTGATTTAAAAAGGTTGAGAACGCTATATATACATAGTACATCTTACATTTCATAAAACTGGTTGGTGACAAGGAGCAACAACTCACTGCATTATGATGCTGATAAAATACAGTTAAAATTGCAATAAAATTCAAGATATCCAGAGTTTTTGTCGCATATTTCTATAATGATATACACAAGTAACGATCGCAATACCACATGAGTGCAAAATAAGAAAGTTAAAGGGTTAGTTCACCTAAAAATGAAAATTCTGTCATTTATTACTCACCCTCATGTCGTTTCACACCCGTAAGACCTTCGTTAATCTTCGGAATACAAATTAAGATATTTTAGTTGAAATCCAATGGCTCCGTGGGGCCTCCATTGATTCATTTATGCTCCGATGCTTTCTGAAGCAGTGTTTTGAAATTGGTCATCACTAAATAAGTCATTATTTTGTTTTTTTGCTGCACAAAAATATTCTTGTCGCTTTATAATAGTAATATTGAACCACTGTACTCACATGAACTGATTTAAATATGTTTTTAGTACCTTTATGGATCTTGACAGAGGAAGTGACATTGCTCCCTATGGAGGCCTCACGGAGCCATCGGATTTCAACTAAAATATCGTAATTTGTGTTCCAAAGATTAACGAAGGTCTTACGTGTGTGAAACGACATGAGGGTAAGTAATAAATGACAGAATTTTAATTTTTTGGGTGAACTAACCCTTTAATATGGTGTTATATTTTAGACACTATTGTGTGTATTTGCTCAATTTTTCTTTTTTTATCAGTGGTTCGGAGCTCCAAAGTCATGTGATTTCAGTAAACGAGGCTTCGTTACGTCAAAAGTCTTTTGAAATTTCAGTGGTTCACGTGACTTTGGCAGTTTGATACACGCTCTGATCCACTGATTCGAAACAAAAGATTCATAAAGCTTCTAAGCTTCATGAAGCATTGTTTTGAAATGGCCCATCATTTGATATTGCTGAAAAAGTCGTTATTTTGTTTTGTTTTTGTGCACAAAAAGTATTTTCATGGCCTCATAACATTAAAATTGAACCACTGTAGTCACGTTGACCGTTTTATCGATGTCTTTTAATACCCTTCTGGACCTCAAAAGATGCGGTGTCATTGCTGCTTATGTGTGGATCAGTCGGAATTCATAAAAAATATCTTAATTTGTGTTCTGAGGACAAATGAAGGTGTCATGGGTTTGGGACAACATGAGGGTGAGTAATTAATGACAGAAATTTCATTTTTTGGTGAACTAACCCTTTATGGTATAGTTCACCCAAATCACTCACCCTCATGGCCGTTGAAGCCTAAAAGTTTATGTGTAATAAATTCTATGATGAATTAAATAAAATATTTTTTTCTAAAGCTACTTTTTGTAATGTCTATTTGATGCTTTTTTCATTTAATACAATAATGACTTTAAATGATCTTTTAGAGGTCTCAGCCAAATAGATTAATCGTCACATCATGCAATTAATTATATTTAAAAAATTATCGCTTGACAGCCCTAATACATATATAAAATCTCATCTCAACTGCTTGATTGTTTGTTTTGTCACAAACTGTAAAATATGTTATCGCCCAGCTCTAATCTGCTAAATGCGACTATAAGGTATGAAGACATTAGGAAATCATAAATATTAACTTCAGGATTGCCTGGAAAGCTGCTTTGAAACAATGTGTATTGTGTGCTATATAAATAAATTTATAAATCGCTATATAAATAAATTTGACTTGACTTGAATATAACAAATAAAATATTGCTTAACAAATTTGTCTCCTGTCATGACCATGTAAAGCCGATAAAGATGTAATGCATTAACAGACTTCCAATGTAGGTCCATCACTGTACACACGAGTTTGTTTGTTTATGAAGGATAAGAAAGGGATAAAATTATTGTCTGAGGTAATCAACAGCATATTATAGATGATTTTCTGCTTTAAAATGCACTCATGTTAACTCCGTTCATGTTTTCAGTAAGAGACACATCTCTAGGTTGTGTTGTCTTGGTAAGTGACAATCATGTTAAAAGACACACCTCTGGCTCAGTCTGTCCTGATGAGGAAGATGAGGAGAAAAGACGATGAAGTGTCCTCCTCATGGACTGAAGGGCACCTGTTATGAATCAAAGAACTAATCAATCAACTTAAACAACTTAAACAGTGTTGATATCACAAACCTCTTCTGGTAAATATTTTGCTGGAATGAATTTAGCTAAAACCTTTGAGAACTTGTTGCCAGGTAACAATGGGTATAAACTCACCGGATGTGGTGTGATTAGTGGAGATGTCTGTGGTTTTAGAGGACCCCAGTGGGCCGTTACACTCTTCAGAGACTGTGTTACCCTGTTAATCATTTTAGTAACAGTGTAAGATTAGTACACTCAGATAATTTGCTTGGTTTTTAAAAAAGAACATTTATTTGGCACAAAGCTCTGCTTATTGATGTCAGATCAGAGAACTTAAAATCCACATCTGAGCAAAACAAAATGAAAACAAAGACATTCTCTTAGGCGGCCTTCTAGGAACAGCAGTGTGTGAGACTACTTCTGGAGCTCCTCTCACCTTGTCTCCATTCTCCTCTCCAACCTCCTCATCCACGAAGGCGAAGGACTGCCAGCTGACCGGTGACCCCGGACTGGGCACACCCTCACCTCGGTTATAAACCCGCCTCTCGGCTGAGAGCCACCAATCAAAGGCGGCCTGAAGTTCACATCTCTCAATTGAGCCCAACAGAATCATTGACTCTGGGCATGGGAAATAAATTGACATTTTTTCATGAATTTCAAATATTCGCAGGAATCATCACACCCCTACACATTACAAAATCATGTTAAAAAGTCTAGCTTAGTTGGTAATCAGCATATATTAACTAGCTTTTTAACTAGGTAAACCAGCAAGACATCTTTGGTCAACCAGCTTCACTAGAAAGATGATGAGGGAAAAAGGTAAGCAACTTTATTTCTCACAATGTGACATCACAACTTGCAAGGTGACTTTATAACTCACAATTGTGACTCATTTTTTGCGAGAGCAAAAAAATAAATGACAATATGACTATTATTTTTAACTTTATCTCAATTTAACTTTATCTCACAATATTTTTTATTTTTACTTTGTGGCAAAAATGGGTTTCCATATTCTGATTTTATACTTATTAGGTTTCTCGTAATTGTAACTTTATTTCTCACAATTTGACTTTATACCTTGCTATGTGACTTTGTATCTCACAATTGCGACTTTCTCATAATTGACTTTTACAGTGTATTTCAAAATTTCTCATAATTGCGATTTTATTTTTCATCATTGCAACTTTATATCTGACAATGTGACTATACTGTATATCATGATAAAATATTTGCAACTTTATATCTCACAATTTGACTTCATATCTTGCAATGTGACTTTTTATCTCACAATTGTGACTGCTTTACATAATTGCAATCTCACAACATGTTTATATCTTGAAATGTAACTTTATATCTTACAACTATTTCTCTTCACTATTTCCATGCCATTGACAGAATTTTCCATAATTTATGAGACAACGCTTCCCTGCGACTGAAAGAATTTTCCTTAATTTATGAGACGCTTATCTGCCACTGACAGAATTTGCTGTCAATTACGAGACAACGCTTCCCTGCCATTGAAAGAATTTTCCATCATTTATGAGACAATGCTTCCCTGCCATTGAGAGAATTTTCCATCATTTATGAGACAACGCTTCCCTGCCATTGAAAGAATTTTCCTTAATTTATGAGACGCTTATCTGCCACTGACAGAATTTGCCGTCAATTACGAGACAACGCTTCCCTGCCATTGAAAGAATTTTCCATCATTTATGAGACAACGCTTCCCTGCCATTGAGAGAATTTTGCATCATTTATGAGACAATGCTTCCCTGCCAATGACTGAATTTTCCATCAATTATGAGATGCTTCCCTGCCATTGACAGAATTTTCCATCATTTATGAGACAACGCTTCCCTGTCATTGACAGAATTTTCCTTCATTTATGAAACAACGCTTCCCTGCCATTGACAGAATTTTCCATCATTTATGATACAATGCTTCCCTGCCAATGACTGAATTTTCCATCAATTATGAGACAACGCTTTCCTGACATTGAAAGAATTTTCCATCATTTATGAGACAACGCTTCCCTGTCATTGACAGAATTTTCCTTCATTTATGAAACAACGCTTCCCTGCCATTGACAGAATTTTCCATCATTTATGATACAATGCTTCCCTGCCAATGACTGAATTTTCCATCAATTATGAGACAACGCTTTCCTGACATTGAAAGAATTTTCCATCATTTATGAGACAACGCTTCCCTGTCATTGACAGAATTTTCCTTCATTTATGAAACAACGCTTCCCTGCCATTGACAGAATTTTCCATCATTTATGGGACAACACTTCCCTGGCAATGACAGAATTTTCCATCATTTATGGGACAACGGTTCCCTATCATTGAAAGAATTTTCCATCATTTATGAGACAACGCTTCCCTGCCAATTACTGAATTTTCCATCAATTATGAGACGCTTCCCTGCCATTGACAGAATTTTCAATCATTTATGGGACAACGGTTCCCTGGCAATGACAGAATTTCCCATCATTTATAAGACAACGCTTCCCTGGCATTGACAGAATTTTCCATCATTTATGATACAATGCTTCCCTGCCAATGACTGAATTTTCCATCAATTATGAGACGCTTCCCTGCCATTGACAGAATTTTCCATCATTTATGGGACAACGGTTCCCTGCCATTGACAGAATTTTCCATCATTTATAAGACAATGCTTCCCTGCCATTGACAGAATTTTCCATCATTTATGGGACAACGCTTCCCTGGCATTGACAGAATTTTCCATCATTTATGATGGACAATGCTTCCCTGCCAATGACTGAATTTTCCATCAATTATGAGACGCTTCCCTGCCATTGACAGAATTTTCCATCATTTATGGGACAACGCTTCCCTGGCATTGACAGAATTTTCCATCATTTATGATGGACAATGCTTCCCTGCCAATGACTGAATTTTCCATCAATTATGAGACGCTTCCCTGCCATTGACAGAATTTTCCATCATTTATGGGACAACGGTTCCCTGCCATTGACAGAATTTTCCATCAATTATGAGACAACGCTTCCCTTGCATTGACAGAATTTTCCATCATTTATGGGACAACGGTTCCCTGCCATTGACAGAATTTTCCATCAATTATGAGACAACGCTTCCCTGCCATTGAAAGAATTTTCCATCATTTATGATACAATGCTTCCCTGCCAATGACTGAATTTTCCATCAATTATGAGACGCTTCCCTGCCATTGACAGAATTTTCCATCATTTATGGGACAACACTTCCCTGGCAATGACAGAATTTTCCATCATTTATGGGACAACGGTTCCCTGTCATTGACAGAATTTTCCATCATTTATGATGGACAATGCTTCCCTGCCAATGACTGAATTTTCCATCAATTATGAGACGCTTCCCTGCCATTGACAGAATTTTCCATCATTTATGGGACAACGGTTCCCTGCCATTGACAGAATTTTCCATCAATTATGAGACAACGCTTCCCTGGCATTGACAGAATTTTCCATCATTTATGGGACAACGCTTCCCTGCCATTGAAAGAATTTTCCATCATTTATGATACAATGCTTCCCTGCCAATGACTGAATTTTCCATCAATTATGAGACGCTTCCCTGCCATTGACAGAATTTTCCATCATTTATGGGACAACACTTCCCTGGCAATGACAGAATTTTCCATCATTTATGGGACAACGGTTCCCTGTCATTGAAAGAATTTTCCATCATTTATGAGACAACGCTTCCCTGCCATTGACAGAATTTTCCATCATTTATGGGACAACGCTTCCCTGGCATTGACAGAATTTTCCATCATTTATGAGACGCTTCCCTGCCATTGACAGAATTTTCCATCATTTATGGGACAACGGTTCCCTGCCATTGACAGAATTTTCCATCAATTATGAGACAATGCTTCCCTGCCATTGACAGAATTTTCCATCATTTATGGGACAACGCTTCCCTGCCATTGACAGAATTTTCCATCATTTATGGGACAACGCTTCCCTGGCATTGACAGAATTTTCCATCATTTATGAGACGCTTCCCTGCCATTGACAGAATTTTCCATCATTTATGGGACAACGGTTCCCTGCCATTGACAGAATTTTCCATCAATTATGAGACAATGCTTCCCTGCCAATGACTGAATTTTCCATCAATTATGAGACGCTTCCCTGCCATTGACAGAATTTTCCATCATTTATGGGACAACGGTTCCCTGCCATTGACAGAATTTTCCATCAATTATGAGACAATGCTTCCCTGCCATTGACAGAATTTTCCATCAATTATGAGACAATGCTTCCCTTGCATTGACAGAATTTTCCATCATTTATGGGACAACGCTTCCCTGCCATTGAAAGAATTTTCCATCATTTATGATACAATGCTTCCCTGCCAATGACTGAATTTTCCATCAATTATGAGACGCTTCCCTGCCATTGACAGAATTTTCCATCATTTATGGGACAACACTTCCCTGGCAATGACAGAATTTTCCATCATTTATGGGACAACGGTTCCCTGTCATTGAAAGAATTTTCCATCATTTATGATACAATGCTTCCCTGCCAATTACTGAATTTTCCATCAATTATGAGACTCTTCCCTGCCATTGACAGAATTTTCCATCATTTATGGGACAACACTTCCCTGGCAATGACAGAATTTTCAATCATTTATGGGACAACGGTTCCCTGTCATTGAAAGAATTTTCCATCATTTATGAGACAACGCTTCCCTGCCATTGACAGAATTTTCCATCATTTATGGGACAACGCTTCCCTGGCATTGACAGAATTTTCCATCATTTATGATGGACAATGCTTCCCTGCCAATGACTGAATTTTCCATCAATTATGAGACGCTTCCCTGCCATTGACAGAATTTTCCATCATTTATGGGACAACGGTTCCCTGCCATTGACAGAATTTTCCATCAATTATGAGACAACGCTTCCCTGGCATTGACAGAATTTTCCATCATTTATGAGACAACGCTTCCCTTGCATTGACAGAATTTTCCATCATTTATGGGACAACGCTTCCCTGCCATTGAAAGAATTTTCCATCATTTATGATACAATGCTTCCCTGCCAATGACTGAATTTTCCATCAATTATGAGACGCTTCCCTGCCATTGACAGAATTTTCCATCATTTATGGGACAACACTTCCCTGGCAATGACAGAATTTTCCATCATTTATGGGACAACGGTTCCCTGCCAATGACTGAATTTTCCATCAATTATGAGACGCTTCCCTACCATTGACAGAATTTTCCATCATTTATGGGACAACACTTCCCTGGCAATGACAGAATTTTCCATCATTTATGGGACAACGGTTCCCTGCCATTGACAGAATTTTCCATCAATTATGAGACAACGCTTCCCTTGCATTGACAGAATTTTCCATCAATTATGAGACAACGCTTCCCTGGCATTGACAGAATTTTCCATCATTTATGAGACAACGCTTCCCTGTCATTGACAGAATTTTCCTTCATTTATGAAACAACGCTTCCCTGCCATTGACAGAATTTTCCATCATTTATGGGACAACACTTCCCTGGCAATGACAGAATTTTCCATCATTTATGGGACAACGGTTCCCTATCATTGAAAGAATTTTCCATCATTTATGAGACAACGCTTCCCTGCCAATTACTGAATTTTCCATCAATTATGAGACGCTTCCCTGCCATTGACAGAATTTTCAATCATTTATGGGACAACGGTTCCCTGGCAATGACAGAATTTCCCATCATTTATAAGACAACGCTTCCCTGGCATTGACAGAATTTTCCATCATTTATGATACAATGCTTCCCTGCCAATGACTGAATTTTCCATCAATTATGAGACGCTTCCCTGCCATTGACAGAATTTTCCATCATTTATGGGACAACGGTTCCCTGCCATTGACAGAATTTTCCATCATTTATGGGACAACGGTTCCCTGCCATTGACAGAATTTTCCATCATTTATAAGACAATGCTTCCCTGCCATTGACAGAATTTTCCATCATTTATGGGACAACGCTTCCCTGGCATTGACAGAATTTTCCATCATTTATGATGGACAATGCTTCCCTGCCAATGACTGAATTTTCCATCAATTATGAGACGCTTCCCTGCCATTGACAGAATTTTCCATCATTTATGGGACAACGCTTCCCTGGCATTGACAGAATTTTCCATCATTTATGATGGACAATGCTTCCCTGCCAATGACTGAATTTTCCATCAATTATGAGACGCTTCCCTGCCATTGACAGAATTTTCCATCATTTATGGGACAACGGTTCCCTGCCATTGACAGAATTTTCCATCAATTATGAGACAACGCTTCCCTTGCATTGACAGAATTTTCCATCATTTATGGGACAACGGTTCCCTGCCATTGACAGAATTTTCCATCAATTATGAGACAACGCTTCCCTGCCATTGAAAGAATTTTCCATCATTTATGATACAATGCTTCCCTGCCAATGACTGAATTTTCCATCAATTATGAGACGCTTCCCTGCCATTGACAGAATTTTCCATCATTTATGGGACAACACTTCCCTGGCAATGACAGAATTTTCCATCATTTATGGGACAACGGTTCCCTGTCATTGAAAGAATTTTCCATAATTTATGAGACAATGCTTCCCTGGCATTGACAGAATTTTCCATCATTTATGATGGACAATGCTTCCCTGCCAATGACTGAATTTTCCATCAATTATGAGACGCTTCCCTGCCATTGACAGAATTTTCCATCATTTATGGGACAACGGTTCCCTGCCATTGACAGAATTTTCCATCAATTATGAGACAACGCTTCCCTGGCATTGACAGAATTTTCCATCATTTATGGGACAACGCTTCCCTGCCATTGAAAGAATTTTCCATCATTTATGATACAATGCTTCCCTGCCAATGACTGAATTTTCCATCAATTATGAGACGCTTCCCTGCCATTGACAGAATTTTCCATCATTTATGGGACAACACTTCCCTGGCAATGACAGAATTTTCCATCATTTATGGGACAACGGTTCCCTGTCATTGAAAGAATTTTCCATCATTTATGAGACAACGCTTCCCTGCCATTGACAGAATTTTCCATCATTTATGGGACAACGCTTCCCTGGCATTGACAGAATTTTCCATCATTTATGATGGACAATGCTTCCCTGCCAATGACTGAATTTTCCATCAATTATGAGACGCTTCCCTGCCATTGACAGAATTTTCCATCATTTATGGGACAACGGTTCCCTGCCATTGACAGAATTTTCCATCAATTATGAGACAACGCTTCCCTGGCATTGACAGAATTTTCCATCATTTATGAGACAACGCTTCCCTTGCATTGACAGAATTTTCCATCATTTATGGGACAACGCTTCCCTGCCATTGAAAGAATTTTCCATCATTTATGATACAATGCTTCCCTGCCAATGACTGAATTTTCCATCAATTATGAGACGCTTCCCTGCCATTGACAGAATTTTCCATCATTTATGGGACAACACTTCCCTGGCAATGACAGAATTTTCCATCATTTATGGGACAACGGTTCCCTGCCAATGACTGAATTTTCCATCAATTATGAGACGCTTCCCTGCCATTGACAGAATTTTCCATCATTTATGGGACAACACTTCCCTGGCAATGACAGAATTTTCCATCATTTATGGGACAACGGTTCCCTGCCATTGACAGAATTTTCCATCAATTATGAGACAACGCTTCCCTGGCATTGACAGAATTTTCCATCATTTATGAGACAACGCTTCCCTTGCATTGACAGAATTTTTCATCATTTATGGGACAACGCTTCCCTGCCATTGAAAGAATTTTCCATCATTTATGATACAATGCTTCCCTGCCAATGACTGAATTTTCCATCAATTATGAGACGCTTCCCTGCCATTGACAGAATTTTCCATCATTTATGGGACAACACTTCCCTGGCAATGACAGAATTTTCCATCATTTATGGGACAACGCTTCCCTGCCATTGAAAGAATTTTCCATCATTTATGATACAATGCTTCCCTGCCAATGACTGAATTTTCCATCAATTATGAGACGCTTCCCTGCCATTGACAGAATTTTCCATCATTTATGGGACAACGGTTCCCTTGCAATGACAGAATTTTCCATCATTTATGAGACAACACTTCCCTTGCAATGACAGAATTTTCCATCATTTATGGGACAACGCTTCCCTGCCATTGACAGAATTTTCCATCAATTATGAGACAACGCTTCCCTGGCAATGACAGAATTTTCCATCATTTATGAGACAACGCTTCCCTGCCATTGACAGAATTTTCCATCAATTATGAGACAACGCTTCCCTGGCATTGACAGAATTTTCCATCATTTATGAGACAACGGTTCCCTGCCATTGACAGAATTTTCCATCAATTATGAGACAACGCTTCCCTGGCATTGACAGAATTTTCCATCATTTATGAGACAACGCTTCCCTGCCAATGACTGAATTTTCCATCAATTATGAGACAACGCTTCCCTGCCATTGACAGAATTTTCCATCATTTATGAGACCGCTTCCCTGGCATTGACAGAATTTTCCATCATTTATGAGACAACGCTTCCCTGCCAATGACTGAATTTTCCATCAATTATGAGACAACGCTTCCCTGCCATTGACAGAATTTTCCATCATTTATGAGACAACGCTTCCCTGCCATTGACAGAATTTTCCATCAATTATGAGACAACGCTTCCCTGCCATTGACAAAATTTTCCATCATTTATGAGACAATGCTTCCCTGCCATTGACTGAATTTTCCATCAATTATGAGACAACGCTTCCCTGCCATTGAAAGAATTTTCCATAATTTATGATACAATGCTTCCCTGCCATGAGACGCTTCCCTGCCATTGACAGAATTTTCCATCATTTATGGGACAACGGTTCCCTGGCAATGACAGAATTTTCCATCATTTATGAGACAACACTTCCCTGGCAATGACAGAATTTTCCATCATTTATGGGACAACGGTTCCCTGCCATTGACAGAATTTTCCATTATTTATGAGACAACACTTCCCTGCCATTGACAGAATTTTCCATAATTTATGGGACAACGCTTCCCTGCCACTGACAGAATTTTCAATAATTTATGGGACAACGGTTCCCTGGCAATGACAGAATTTTCCATCATTTATGAGACAACGCTTCCCTGCCATGGAAAGAATTTTCCATCATTTATGAGACAATGCTTCCCTGCCATTGACAGAATTTTCCATCATTTATGAGACAACGCTTCCCTGGCATTGACAGAATTTTCCATCATTTATGGGACAACGCTTCCCTGCCATTGAAAGAATTTTCCATCATTTATGAGACAAAGCTTCCTTGCCATTGACAGAATTTTCCATCATTTATGAGACAACGCTTCCCTGCCATTGAAAGAATTTTCCATCATTTATGAGACAACGCTTCCTTGCCATTGACAGAATTTTCCATCATTTATGAGACAACGCTTCCCTGCCACTGACAGAATTTTCCATCATTTATGAGACAACGCTTCCCTGCCAATGACAGAATTTTCCATCATTTATGAGACAACGCTTCCCTGGCATTGACAGAAATTTCCATCATTTATGGGACAACGCTTCCCTGGCAATGACAGAATTTTCCATCATTTATGAGACAACACTTCCCTGGCAATGACAGAATTTTCCATCATTTATGGGACAACGGTTCCCTGCCATTGACAGAATTTTCCATCATTTATGAGACAACGCTTCCCTGGCATTGACAGAATTTTCCATCATTTATGAGACAACGCTTCCCTGCCAATGACTGAATTTTCCATCAATTATGAGACGCTTCCCTGCCATTGACAGAATTTTCAATCATTTATGGGACAACGGTTCCCTGGCAATGACAGAATTTTCCATCATTTATAAGACAACGCTTCCCTGGCATTGACAGAATTTTCCATCATTTATGATACAATGCTTCCCTGCCAATGACAGAATTTTCCATCAATTATGAGACGCTTCCCTGCCATTGACAGAATTTTCCATCATTTATGGGACAACGGTTCCCTTGCAATGACAGAATTTTCCATCATTTATGAGACAACGCTTCCCTGCCATTGAAAGAATTTTCCATCATTTATGATACAATGCTTCCCTGCCAATGACTGAATTTTCCATCAATTATGAGACGCTTCCCTGGCAATGACAGAATTTTCCATCATTTATAAGACAACGGTTCCCTTGCAATGACAGAATTTTCCATCATTTATGAGACAACACTTCCCTTGCAATGACAGAATTTTCCATCATTTATGGGACAACGCTTCCCTGCCATTGACAGAATTTTCCATCAATTATGAGACAACGCTTCCCTGGCATTGACAGAATTTTCCATCATTTATGAGACAACGCTTCCCTGCCATTGACAGAATTTTCCATCAATTATGAGACAACGCTTCCCTGCCATTGACAGAATTTTCCATCAATTATGAGACAACGCTTCCCTGGCATTGACAGAATTTTTCATCATTTATGAGACAACGCTTCCCTGCCATTGACAGAATTTTCCATCATTCATGAGACAACGCTTCCCTGGCATTGACAGAATTTTCCATCAATTATGAGACAACGCTTCCCTGCCATTGACTGAATTTTCCATCAATTATGAGACAACGCTTCCCTGGCATTGACTGAATTTTCCATCATTTATGAGACAACGCTTCCCTGCCATTGACTGAATTTTCCATCAATTATGAGACAATGCTTCCCTGGCATTGACAGAATTTTCCATCATTTATGAGACAACGCTTCCCTGGCATTGACAGAATTTTCCATCATTTATGAGACAACGCTTCCCTGCCAATGACTGAATTTTCCATCAATTATGAGACAACGCTTCCCTGCCATTGACAGAATTTTCCATCATTTATGAGACAACGCTTCCCTGCCATTGACTGAATTTTCCATCATTTATGGGACAACGCTTCCCTGCCATTGAAAGAATTTTCCATTATTTATGATACAATGCTTCCCTGCCATGAGACGCTTCCCTGCCATTGACAGAATTTTCCATCATTTATGGGACAACGGTTCCCTGGCAATGACAGAATTTTCCATCATTTATGAGACAACACTTCCCTGGCAATGACAGAATTTTCCATCATTTATGGGACAACGGTTCCCTGCCATTGACAGAATTTTCCATCATTTATGAGACAACGCTTCCCTGCCATTGACAGAATTTTCTATCATTTATGAGACAACGCTTCCCAGGCATTGACAGAATTTTCCGTCATTTATGAGACAACGCTTCCCTGCCATTGACAGAATTTTCCATCATTTATGAGACAACGCTTCCCTGCCATTGACAGAATTTTCCATAATTTATGAGACAACGCTTCGCTGTCATTGACAGAATTTTCCATCATTTATGAGACAACGCTTCCCTGCCATTGACAGAATTTTCCATAATTTATGAGACAACGCTTCCCTGCCATTGACAGAATTTGCAGTCAATTACGAGACATCACTTCCCCGCCATTGACTGAATTTTCCTTAATTTATGAGACGCTTATCTGCCATTGACAGAATTTGCCGTCAATTACGAGACAACACTTCCCCACCATTGACAGAGTTTTCCGTCATTTATGAGACAACGCTTCCCTGCCATTGACAGAATTTTCCATCATTTATGAGACAACGCTTCCCAGGCATTGACAGAATTTTCCATCATTTATGAGACAACGCTTCCCTGCCATTGACAGAATTTTCCATCATTTATGAGACAACGCTTCCCTGCCATTGACAGAATTTTCCATCATTTATGAGACAACGCTTCCCAGGCATTGACAGAATTTTCCATCATTTATGAGACAACGCTTCTCTGCCATTGACAGAATTTTCCATCATTTATGAGACAACGCTTCCCTGCCATTGACAGAATTTTCCATCATTTATGAGACAACGCTTCCCTGCCATTGACAGAATTTTCCATCATTTATGAGACAACGCTTCCCTGGCATTGACAGAATTTTCCATCATTTATGAGACAACGCTTCCCCGCCTTTGACGGAATTTTCCATCACTTATGAGACAACGCTTCCCTGGCATTGACTGAATTTTCCGTCATTTATGAGACAACGCTTCCCTGCCATTGACAGAATTTTCCATCATTTATAAGACAATGCTTCCCTGCCATTGACAGAATTTTCCATAATTTATGAGACAACGCTTCCCTGCCATTGACTGAATTTTCCATCATTTATAAGACAATGCTTCCCTGCCATTGACAGAATTTTCCATCATTTATGAGACAACGCTTCCCTGCCATTGACTGAATTTTCCGTCATTTATGAGACAACGCTTCCCTGCCATTGACAGAATTTTCCATCATTTATGAGACAACGCTTCCCTGCCATTGACTGAATTTTCCGTCATTTATGAGACAACGCTTCCCCGCCATTGACTGAATTTTCCATCATTTATGAGACAACGCTTCCCTGCCATTGACAGAATTTTCCATCATTTATGAGACAACGCTTCCCTGCCATTGACAGAATTTTCCATCATTTATGAGACAACGCTTCCCTGCCATTGACAGAATTTTCCATCATTTATGAGACAACGCTTCCCTGCCATTGACAGAATTTTCCATCATTTATGAGACAACGCTTCCCCTCCATTGACAGAAATTTCCATCATTTATGAGACAACGCTTCCCCGCCATTGACAGAATTTTCCATCATTTATGAGACAACGCTTCCCTGGCATTGACAGAATTTTCCATCATTTATGAGACAACGCTTCCCCGCCATTGACAGAATTTTCCATCACTTATGAGACAACGCTTCCCTGGCATTGACTGAATTTTCCATCATTTATGAGACAACGCTTCCCTGCCATTGACAGAATTTTCCATCATTTATGAGACAACGCTTCCCTGCCATTGACAGAATTTTCCATCATTTATGAGACAACGCTTCCCTGCCATTGACAGAATTTTCCGTCATTTATGAGACAACGCTTCCCTGCCATTGACAGAATTTTCCATCATTTATGAGACAACGCTTCCCTGCCATTGACAGAATTTTCCATCATTTATGAGACAACGCTTCCCTGCCATTGACAGAATTTTCCATCATTTATGAGACAACGCTTCCCTGCCATTGACAGAATTTTCCATCATTTATGAGACAACGCTTCCCCGCCATTGACAGAATTTTCCATCATTTATGAGACAACGCTTCCCTGGCATTGACAGAATTTTCCATCATTTATGAGACAACGCTTCCCTGCCATTGAAAGAATTTTCCTTAATTTATGAGACGCTTATCTGCCATTGACAGAATTTTCCATCATTTACGAGACAACACTTCCCCACCATTGACAGAATTTTCCATCATTTATGAGACAACGCTTCCCCGCCATTGACTGAATTTTCCATCACTTATGAGACAACGCTTCCATGGCATTGACTGAATTTTCCATCATTTATGAGACAACGCTTCCCTGCCATTGACAGAATTTTCCATCATTTATGAGACAACGCTTCCCTGCCATTGACAGAATTTGCCGTCAATTATGAGACAACACTTCCCCATCATTGACAGAATTTTCCATAATTTATGAGACAACGCTTCCCAGGCATTGACAGAATTTTCCATCATTTATGAGACAATGCTTTCCTGGCATTGACAGAATTTTCCATCATTTTTGAGATAACGCTTCCCTGCCATTGAGAGATATTCCATCATTTATGAGAATGCTTCCCTGCCATTGACAGAATTTTCCGTCATTTATGAGACAACGCTTCCCTGCCATTGACAGAATTTTCCGTAATTTATGAGACAAGGCTTCCCTGCCATTGACAGAATTTTCCGTCATTTATGAGACAACGCTTCCCTGCCATTGACAGAATTTTCCATCATTTATGAGACAACGCTTCCCTGCCATTGACAGAATTTTCCATAATTTATGAGACAACGCTTCGCTGTCATTGACAGAATTTTCCATCATTTATGGGACAACGCTTCCCTGCCATTGACAGAATTTGCAGTCAATTACGAGACATCACTTCCCTGCCATTGACTGAATTTTCCATCATTTATGAGACAACGCTTCCCCGCCATTGACTGAATTTTCCTTAATTTATGAGACGCTTATCTGCCATTGACAGAATTTGCCGTCAATTACGAGACAACACTTCCCCACCATTGACAGAGTTTTCCATCATTTATGAGACAACGCTTCCCCGCCATTGACAGAATTTTCCATCATTTATGAGACAACGCTTCCCCGCCTTTGACGGAATTTTCCATCACTTATGAGACAACGCTTCCCTGGCATTGACTGAATTTTCCGTCATTTATGAGACAACGCTTCCCTGCCATTGACAGAATTTTCCATCATTTATGAGACAACGCTTCCCTGCCATTGACAGAATTTTCCATCATTTATGAGACAACGCTTCCCTGCCATTGACTGAATTTTCCGTCATTTATGAGACAACGCTTCCCTGCCATTGACAGAATTTTCCATCATTTATGAGACAACGCTTCCCTGCCATTGACAGAATTTTCCATCATTTATGAGACAACGCTTCCCTGCCATTGACAGAATTTTCCATCATTTATGAGACAACGCTTCCCAGGCATTGACAGAATTTTCCATCATCTATGAGACAACGCTTCCCTGGCATTAACAGAATTTTCCATCATTTATGAGACAACGCTTCCCTGCCATTGACAGAATTTTCCATCATTTATGAGACAACGCTTCCCAGGCATTGACAGAATTTTCCATCATTTATGAGACAACGCTTCCCTGCCATTGACAGAATTTTCCATCATTTATGAGACAACGCTTCTCTGCCATTGACAGAATTTTCCATCATTTATGAGACAACGCTTCCCAGGCATTGACAGAATTTTCCATCATTTATGAGACAACGCTTCCCTGCCATTGACAGAATTTTCCATCATTTATGAGACAACGCTTCTCTGCCATTGACAGAATTTTCCATCATTTATGGGACAACGCTTCCCTGCCATTGACAGAATTTGCAGTCAATTACGAGACATCACTTCCCTGCCATTGACAGAATTTTCCATCATTTATGAGACAACGCTTCCCTGCCATTGACAGAATTTTCCATCATTTATGAGACAACGCTTCCCTGCCATTGACTGAATTTTCCGTCATTTATGAGACAACGCTTCCCTGGCAATGACAGAATTTTCCATCATTTATGAGACAACGCTTCCCTGCCATTGACAGAATTTTCCATCACTTATGAGACAACGCTTCCCTGGCATTGACTGAATTTTCCATCACTTATGAGACAACGCTTCCCTGGCATTGACTGAATTTTCCATCATTTATGAGACAACGCTTCCCCGCCTTTGACGGAATTTTCCATCACTTATGAGACAACGCTTCCCTGGCATTGACTGAATTTTCCGTCATTTATGAGACAACGCTTCCCTGGCATTGACTGAATTTTCCATCATTTATGAGACAACGCTTCCCTGCCATTGACAGAATTTTCCATCATTTATGAGACAACGCTTCCCTGCCATTGACAGAATTTTCCATCATTTATGAGACAACGCTTCCCAGGCATTGACAGAATTTTCCATCATCTATGAGACAACGCTTCCCTGGCATTAACAGAATTTTCCATCATTTATGAGACAACGCTTCCCTGCCATTGACAGAATTTTCCATCATTTATGAGACAACGCTTCCCAGGCATTGACAGAATTTTCCATCATTTATGAGACAACGCTTCCCTGCCATTGACAGAATTTTCCATCATTTATGAGACAACGCTTCCCAGGCATTGACAGAATTTTCCATCATTTATGAGACAACGCTTCCCTGCCATTGACAGAATTTTCCATCATTTATGAGACAACGCTTCCCAGCCATTGACAGAATTTTCCATCATTTATGAGACAACGCTTCCCTGCCATTGACAGAATTTGCAGTCAATTACGAGACAACACTTCCCTGCCATTGACTGAATTTTCCATCATTTATGAGACAACGCTTCCCTGCCATTGACAGAATTTTCCATCATTTATGAGACAACGCTTCCCTGCCATTGACAGAATTTTCCATCATTTATGAGACAACGCTTCCCTGGCATTGACAGAATTTTCCATCATTTATGAGACAACGCTTCCCTGCCATTGACAGAATTTTCCATCATTTATGAGACAACGCTTCCCTGCCATTGACAGAATTTTCCATCACTTATGAGACAACGCTTCCCTGGCATTGACTGAATTTTCCATCATTTATGAGACAACGCTTCCCTGCCATTGACAGAATTTTCCATCATTTATGAGACAACGCTTCCCTGCCATTGACAGAATTTTCCATCATTTATGAGACAACGCTTCCCTGCCATTGACTGAATTTTCCATCATTTATGAGACAACGCTTCCCTGCCATTGACAGAATTTTCCATCATTTATGAGACAACGCTTCCCTGCCATTGACAGAATTTTCCATCATTTATGAGACAACGCTTCCCTGCCATTGACAGAATTTTCCATCATTTATGAGACAACGCTTCCCTGCCATTGACAGAATTTTCCATCATTTATGAGACAACGCTTCCCTGCCATTGACAGAATTTTCCATCATTTATGAGACAACGCTTCCCTGCCATTGACAGAATTTTCCATCATTTATGAGACAACGCTTCCCTGCCATTGACAGAATTTTCCATCATTTATGAGACAACGCTTCGCTGTCATTGACAGAATTTTCCATCATTTATGAGACAACGCTTCCCTGCCATTGACAGAATTTTCCATCATTTATGAGACAACTCTTCCCCGCCATTGACAGAATTTTCCATCATTTATGAGACAACGCTTCCCTGCCATTGACAGAATTTTCCATCATTTATGAGACAACGCTTCCCTGCCATTGACAGAATTTTCCATCATTTATGAGACAACGCTTCCCTGCCATTGACAGAATTTTCCATCATTTATGAGACAACGCTTCCCTGCCATTGACAGAATTTTCCATCATTTACGAGACAACACTTCCCCACCATTGACAGAGTTTTCCATCATTTATGAGACAACGCTTCCCCGCCATTGACAGAATTTTCCATCATTTATGAGACAACGCTTCCCTGGCATTGACAGAATTTTCCATCATTTATGAGACAACGCTTCCCTGCCATTGACAGAATTTTCCATCATTTATGAGACAACGCTTCCCTGCCATTGACAGAATTTTCCGTCATTTATGAGACAACGCTTCCCTGCCATTGACAGAATTTTCCATCATTTATGAGACAACGCTTCCCTGCCATTGACAGAATTTTCCATCATTTATGAGACAACGCTTCCCTGCCATTGACAGAATTTTCCATCATTTATGAGACAACGCTTCCCTGCCATTGACAGAATTTTCCATCATTTATGAGACAACGCTTCCCTGCCATTGACAGAATTTTCCATCATTTATGAGACAACGCTTCCCTGCCATTGACAGAATTTTCCGTCATTTATGAGACAACGCTTCCCTGCCATTGACAGAATTTTCCATCATTTATGAGACAACGCTTCCCTGCCATTGACAGAATTTTCCATCATTTATGAGACAACGCTTCCCTGCCATTGACAGAATTTTCCATCATTTATGAGACAACGCTTCCCTGCCATTGACAGAATTTTCCATCATTTATGAGACAACGCTTCCCTGCCATTGACAGAATTTTCCATCATTTATGAGACAACGCTTCCCTGCCATTGACAGAATTTTCCATCATTTATGAGACAACGCTTCCCTGCCATTGACAGAATTTTCCATCATTTATGAGACAACGCTTCCCTGCCATTGACAGAATTTTCCATCATTTATGAGACAACGCTTCCCTGCCATTGACAGAATTTTCCATCATTTATGAGACAACGCTTCCCTGCCATTGACAGAATTTTCCATCATTTATGAGACAACGCTTCCCTGCCATTGACAGAATTTTCCATCATTTATGAGACAACGCTTCCCTGCCATTGACAGAATTTTCCATCATTTATGAGACAACGCTTCCCTGCCATTGACAGAATTTTCCATCATTTATGAGACAACGCTTCCCAGGCATTGACAGAATTTTCCATCATTTATGAGACAACGCTTCCCTGCCATTGACAGAATTTTCCATCATTTATGAGACAACGCTTCCCTGCCATTGACAGAATTTTCCATCATTTATGAGACAACGCTTCCCTGCCATTGACAGAATTTTCCATCATTTATGAGACAACGCTTCCCAGGCATTGACAGAATTTTCCATCATTTATGAGACAACGCTTCCCTGCCATTGACAGAATTTTCCATCATTTATGAGACAACGCTTCCCTGCCATTGACAGAATTTTCCATCATTTATGAGACAACGCTTCCCTGCCATTGACAGAATTTTCCATCATTTATGAGACAACGCTTCCCTGCCATTGACAGAATTTTCCATCATTTATGAGACAACGCTTCCCTGCCATTGACAGAATTTTCCATCATTTATGAGACAACGCTTCCCTGCCATTGACAGAATTTTCCATCATTTATGAGACAACGCTTCCCTGCCATTGACAGAATTTTCCATCATTTATGAGACAACGCTTCCCTGCCATTGACAGAATTTTCCATCATTTATGAGACAACGCTTCCCTGCCATTGACAGAATTTTCCATCATTTATGAGACAACGCTTCCCTGCCATTGACAGAATTTTCCATCATTTATGAGACAACGCTTCCCTGCCATTGACAGAATTTTCCATCATTTATGAGACAACGCTTCCCTGCCATTGACTGAATTTTCCATCATTTATGAGACAACGCTTCCCTGCCATTGACAGAATTTTCCATCATTTATGAGACAACGCTTCCCTGCCATTGACAGAATTTTCCATCATTTATGAGACAACGCTTCCCTGCCATTGACAGAATTTTCCATCATTTATGAGACAACGCTTCCCTGCCATTGACAGAATTTTCCATCATTTATGAGACAACGCTTCCCTGCCATTGACAGAATTTTCCATCATTTATGAGACAACGCTTCCCTGCCATTGACAGAATTTTCCATCATTTATGAGACAACGCTTCGCTGTCATTGACAGAATTTTCCATCATTTATGAGACAACGCTTCCCTGCCATTGACAGAATTTTCCATCATTTATGAGACAACGCTTCCCTGCCATTGACAGAATTTTCCATCATTTATGAGACAACGCTTCCCTGCCATTGACAGAATTTTCCATCATTTATGAGACAACGCTTCCCTGCCATTGACAGAATTTTCCATCATTTATGAGACAACGCTTCCCTGCCATTGACTGAATTTTCCATCATTTATGAGACAACGCTTCCCTGCCATTGACAGAATTTTCCATCATTTATGAGACAACGCTTCCCTGCCATTGACAGAATTTTCCATCATTTATGAGACAACGCTTCCCTGCCATTGACAGAATTTTCCATCATTTATGAGACAACGCTTCCCTGCCATTGACAGAATTTTCCATCATTTATGAGACAACGCTTCCCTGCCATTGACAGAATTTTCCATCATTTATGAGACAACGCTTCCCAGGCATTGACAGAATTTTCCATCATTTATAAGACAACGCTTCCCTGCCATTGACAGAATTTTCCATCATTTATGAGACAACGCTTCCCTGCCATTGACTGAATTTTCCGTCATTTATGAGACAACGCTTCCCTGCCATTGACAGAATTTTCCATCATTTATGAGACAACGCTTCCCTGCCATTGACTGAATTTTCCATAATTTATGAGACAACGCTTCCCTGCCATTGACAGAATTTTCCATCATTTATGAGACAACGCTTCCCAGGCATTGACAGAATTTTCCATCATTTATGAGACAACGCTTCTCTGCCATTGACAGAATTTTCCATCATTTATGAGACAACGCTTCCCTGCCATTGACAGAATTTTCCATCATTTATGAGACAACGCTTCCCAGGCATTGACAGAATTTTCCATCATTTATGAGACAACGCTTCTCTGCCATTGACAGAATTTTCCATCATTTATGAGACAACGCTTCCCAGGCATTGACAGAATTTTCCATCATCTATGAGACAACGCTTCCCAGGCATTGACAGAATTTTCCATCATTTATGAGACAACGCTTCCCAGGCATTGACAGAATTTTCCATCATTTATGAGACAACGCTTCCCAGGCATTGACAGAATTTTCCATCATTTATGAGACAACGCTTCCCAGGCATTGACAGAATTTTCCATCATTTATGAGACAACGCTTCCCAGGCATTGACAGAATTTTCCATAATTTATGAGACAACGCTTCGCTGTCATTGACAGAATTTTCCATCATTTATGGGACAACGCTTCTCTGCCATTGACAGAATTTCCCATCATTTATGGGACAACGCTTCCCTGCCATTGACAGAATTTGCAGTCAATTACGAGACATCACTTCCCTGCCATTGACTGAATTTTCCATCATTTATGAGACAACGCTTCCCCGCCATTGACTGAATTTTCCATCATTTATGAGACAACGCTTCCCTGCCATTGACAGAATTTTCCATCATTTATGAGACAACGCTTCCCTGCCATTGACAGAATTTTCTATCATTTATGAGACAACGCTTCCCAGGCATTGACAGAATTTTCCGTCATTTATGAGACAACGCTTCCCTGGCATTGACAGAATTTTCCGTAATTTATGAGACAACGCTTCCCTGCCATTGACAGAATTTTCCATCATTTATGAGACAACGCTTCCCTGCCATTGACTGAATTTTCCATCATTTATGAGACAACGCTTCCGTGCCATTGACAGAATTTTCCATCATTTATGAGACAACGCTTCCCTGCCATTGACAGAATTTTCCATCATTTATGAGACAACGCTTCCGGGCCATTGACAGAATTTTCCATCATTTATGAGACAACGCTTCCCTGCCATTGACTGAATTTTCCATCATTTATGAGACAACGCTTCCCTGCCATTGACAGAATTTTCCATCATTTATGAGACAACGCTTCCCTGGCATTGACAGAATTTTCCATCATTTATGAGACAACGCTTCCCTGCCATTGACAGAATTTTCCATCATTTATGAGACAATGCTTCCCTGGCATTGACAGAATTTTCCATCATTTATGAGACAACGCTTCCCTGCCATTGAGAGATATTCCATCATTTATGAGACAACGCTTCCCTGGCATTGACAGAATTTTCCATCATTTATGAGACAACGCTTCCCTGCCATTGAGAGATATTCCATCATTTATGAGACAACGCTTCCCTGCCATTGACAGAATTTTCAATCATTTATGAGACAATGCTTCCCTGGCATTGACAGAATTTTCCATCATTTATGAGACAACGCTTCCCTGCCATTGAGAGATATTCCATCATTTATGAGACAACGCTTCCCTGGCATTGACAGAATTTTCCATCATTTATGAGACAACGCTTCCCTGCCATTGAGAGATATTCCATCATTTATGAGACAATGCTTCCCTGCCATTGACAGAATTTTCAATCATTTATGAGACAACGCTTCCCTGCCATTGACAGAATTTTCCATCATTTATGAGACAACGCTTCCCTGCCATTGACAGAATTTTCCATCATTTATGAGACAATGCTTCCCTGCCATTGACAGAATTTTCCATCATTTATGAGACAACGCTTCCCTGGCATTGACAGAATTTTCCATCATTTATGAGACAACGCTTCCCTGCCATTGACAGAATTTTCCATCATTTATGAGACAATGCTTCCCTGGCATTGACAGAATTTTCCATCATTTATGAGACAACGCTTCCCTGCCATTGACAGAATTTTCCATCATTTATGAGACAACGCTTCCCTGGCATTGACAGAATTTTCCATCATTTATGAGACAACGCTTCCCTGCCATTGACAGAATTTTCCATCATTTATGAGACAATGCTTCCCTGGCATTGACAGAATTTTCCATCATTTATGAGACAAC